>NC_091757.1:11143700-11490398 GCF_043380555.1 Nothobranchius furzeri | reverse complement strand
AGATCACTTACAACTCAATAGATTCTACCTTCTTGTAACGTTTCAGCCTGATTGGACCTTGTTTTCACACAAATGGACCCAGAATGAAGTGAAATTGTGCTTCGTGCAACATAATTCTGGGTGCCATTTACAAACCATAAGTGCTAATGACTCCATTCCTTTTTGGGGTAATGGGGGCTGTTAGTTGGAGTACTTTAAAACAAACCTGACCTCTCTAGGATATTCAGAAGCCAAGTTATAAGCCCACAAATGTGTAACTGGACTACTTCTTTAAAGTGACACCAGGCCCGGTGACCTTTGGGACATGGTTTGACCCCCTATAGGAATGTGCGATCATCATGAAACGTTCAGATCACTTACAACTCAATAGATTCTACCTTCTTGTAACGTTTCAGCCTGATTGGACCTTGTTTTCACACAAATGGACCCAGAATGAAGTGAAATTGTGCTTCGTGCAACATAATTCTGGTTGCCATTTACAAACCATAAGTGCTAATGACTCCATTCCTTTTGTGGTTGTAGGGGCTGTTGATTGGAGTACACTAAAACAAACCTGATCTCTCTAGGAAATTCAGAAGCCAAGTTACAAGCCCACAAATGTGTAACTGGACTACTTCTTTAAATTGACACCAGATCCGGTGACCTTTGGGACATGGTTTGACCCCCTTAGGAAAGTGCTATCATCATGAAACGTTCAGATCACTTACAACTCAATAGATTCTACCTTCCTGTAACGTTTCAGCCTGATTGGACCTTGTTTTCACACAAATGAACCCAGAATGATGTGAAATTGTGCTTCGTGCAACATAATTCTGGGTGCCATGTAAAAACCATAAGTGCTAATGACTCCATTCCTTTTTGGGGTAATGGGGGCTGTTAATTGGAGTACTCTAAAACAAACCCGACCTCTCTAGGATATTCAGAAGCCAAGTTATAAGCCCACAAAGGTGTAACTGGACTACTTCTTTAAAGTGACACCAGGCCCGGTGAGCTTTGGGACATGGTTTGACCCCCTATAGGAATGTGCGATCATCTTGAAACGTTCAGATCACTTACAACTAAATAGATTCTACCTTCTTGTAACGTTTCAGCCTGATTGGACCTTGTTTTCACACAAATGGACCCAGAATGAAGTGAAATTGTGCTTCGTGCAACATAATTCTGGGTGCCATTTACAAACCATAAGTGCTAATGATTCCATTCCTTTTTGGGGTAATGGGGGCTGTTAATTGGAGTACTGTAAAACAAACCTGACCTATCTAGGATATTCAGAAGCCAAGTTATAAGCCCACAAATGTGTAACTGGACTACTTCTTTAAAGTGACACCAGGCCCGGTGACCTTTGGGACATGGTTTGACCCTCTACAGGAATGTACGATGATCATGAAACGTTCAGATCACTTACAACTCAATAGATTCTACCTTCTTGTAACGTTTCAGCCTGATTGGACCTTGGTTTCACACAAATGGACCCAGAAAGATGTGAAATTGTGCTTCGTGCAACATAATTCTGGTTGCCATTTACAAACCATAAGTGCTCATGACTCCATTCCTTTTTGTGGTTGTAGGGGTTGTTGATTGGAGTACACTAAAACAAACCTGATCTCTCTAGGACATTCAGAAGCCAAGTTACAAGCCCACAAATGTGTAACTGGACTACTTCTTTAAATTGACACCAGATTCGGTGACCTTTGGGACATGGTTTGACCCCCTTACGAAAGTGCTATCATCATGAAACGTTCAGATCACTTACAACTCAATAGATTCTACCTTCCTGTAACGTTTCAGCCTGATTGGACCTTGTTTTCACACAAATGAACCCAGAATGATGTGAAATTGTGCTTCATGCAACATAATTCTGGGTGTCATGTAAAAACCATAAGTGCTAATGACTCCATTCCTTTTTGTGGTTGTAGGGGCTGTTGATTGGAGTACACTAAAACAAACCTGACCTCTCTAGGACATTCAGAAGCCAAGTTATAAGCCCAAAAAGGTGTAACTGGACTACTTCTTTAAAGTGACACCAGGCCCGGTGACGTTTGGGACATGGTTTTACCCCCTTAGGAATGTGCGATCATCTTGAAACGTTCAGATCACTTACAACTCAATAGATTCTATCTTCTTGTAACGTTTCAGCCTGATTGGACCTTGTTTTCACACAAATGGACCCAGAATGATGTGAAATTGTGCTTCGTGCAACATAATTCTGGGTGCCATTTACAAACCATAAGTGCTAATGACCCCATTCCTTTTTGAGGTTGTTGGGGTTGTTGATTGGAGTACACTAAAACAAACCTGATCTCTCTAGGATATTCAGAAGCCAAGTTATAAGCCCACAAATGTGTAACTGGACTACTTCTTTAAAGTGACACCAGGCCCGGTGACCTTTGGGACATGGTTTGACCCTCTATAGGAATGTGCGATCATCATGAAACGTTCAGATCACTTACAACTCAATAGATTCTACCTTCTTGTAACGTTTCAGCCTGATTGGACCTTGGTTTCACACAAATGGACCCAGAATGATGTGAAATTGTGCTTCGTGCAACATAATTCTGGTTGCCATTTACAAACCATAAGTGCTAATGACTCCATTCCTTTTTGTGGTTGTAGGGGCTGTTGATTGGAGTACACTAAAACAAACCTGATCTCTCTAGGACATTCAGAAGCCAAGTTACAAGCCCACAAATGTGTAACTGGACTACTTCTTTAAATTGACACCAGATCCGGTGACCTTTGGGACATGGTTTGACCCCCTTACGAAAGTGCTATCATCATGAAACGTTCAGATCACTTACAACTCAATAGATTCTACCTTCCTGTAACATTTCAGCCTGATTGGACCTTGTTTTAACACAAATGAACCCAGAATGATGTGAAATTGTGCTTCGTGCAACATAATTCTGGGTGTCATGTAAAAACCATAAGTGCTAATGACTCCATTCCTTTTTGTGGTTGTAGGAGCTGTTGATTGGAGTACACTAAAACAAACCTGACCTCTCTAGGACATTCAGAAGCCAAGTTATAAGCCCACAAAGGTGTAACTGGACTACTTCTTTAAAGTGACACCAGGCCCGGTGACCTTTGGGACATGGTTTTACCCCCTTAGAAATGTGCGATCATCTTGAAACGTTCAGATCCCTTACAACTCAATAGATTCTACCTTCTTGTAACGTTTCAGCCTGATTGGACCTTGTTTTCACACAAATGGACCCAGAATGATGTGAAATTGTGCTTCGTGCAACATAATTCTGGGTGCCATTTACAAACCATAAGTGCTAATGACCCCATTCCTTTTTGAGGTTGTAGGGGTTGTTGATTGGAGTACACTAAAACAAACCTGATCTCTCTAGGACATTCAGAAGCCAAGTTATAAGCCCACAAAGGTGTAACTGGACTACTTCTTTAAAGTGACACCAGGCCCGGTGACCTTTGGGACATGGTTTGACCCCCTTAGGAAAGTGCTATCATCATGAAATGTTCAGTTCAATTACAACTCAATAGATTCTACCTTCCTGTAACGTTTCATACTGATTGGACCTTGTTTTCACACAAATGGACCCAGAATGATGTGAAATTGTGCTTCGTGCAACATAATTCTGGGTGCCATTTACAAACAATAAGTGCTAATGACTCCATTCCTTTTTGTGGTTGTAGGGGCTGTTGATTGGAGTACACTAAAACAAACCTGACCTCTCTAGGACATTCAGAAGCCAAGTTATAAGCCCACAAAGGTGTAACTGGACTACTTCTTTAAAGTGACACAAGGCCCAGTGACCTTTGGGACATGGTTTTGCCCGCTTAGGAAAGTGTGATCATCTTGAAACGTTCAGATCACTTACAACTCAATAGATTCTACCTTCTTGTAACGTTTCAGCCTGATTGGACCTTGTTTTCACACAAATGGACCCAGAATGAAGTGAAATTGTGCTTCGTGCAACATAATTCTGGGTGCCATTTACAAACCATAAGTGCTAATGACTCCATTCCTTTTTGGGGTAATGGGGGATGTTAATTGGAGTACTTTAAAACAAACCTGACCTCTCTAGGATATTCAGAAGCCAAGTTATAAGCCCACAAATGTGTAACTGGACTACTTCTTTAAAGTGACACCAGGCCCGGTGACCTTTGGGACATGGTTTGACCCCCTATAGGAATGTGCGATCATCATGAAACGTTCAGATCACTTACAACTCAATAGATTCTACCTTCTTGTAACGTTTCAGCCTGATTGGACCTTGTTTTCACACAAATGGACACAGAATGATGTGAAATTGTGCTTCGTGCAACATAATTCTGGTTGCCATTTACAAACCATAAGTGCTAATGACTCCATTCCTTTTGTGGTTGTAGGGGCTGTTGATTGGAGTACACTAAAACAAACCTGATCTCTCTAGGAAATTCAGAAGCCAAGTTACAAGCCCACAAATGTGTAACTGGACTACTTCTTTAAATTGACACCAGATCCGGTGACCTTTGGGACATGGTTTGACCCCCTTAGGAAAGTGCTATCATCATGAAACGTTCAGATCACTTACAACTCAATAGATTCTACCTTCCTGTAACGTTTCAGCCTGATTGGACCTTGTTTTCACACAAATGAACCCAGAATGATGTGAAATTGTGCTTCGTGCAACATAATTCTGGGTGCCATGTAAAAACCATAAGTGTTAATGACTCCATTCCTTTTTGGGGTAATGGGGGCTGTTAATTGGAGTACTCTAAAACAAACCCGACCTCTCTAGGATATTCAGAAGCCAAGTTATATGCCCACAAATGTGTAACTGGACTACTTCTTTAAAGTGACACCAGGCCCGGTGACCTTTGGGACATGGTTTGACCCCCTATAGGAATGTGCGATCATCATGAAACGTTCAGATCACTTACAACTCAATAGATTCAACCTTCTTGTACAATTTCATACTGATTGGACCTTGTTTTCACACAAATGGACCCAGAATGATGTGAAATTGTGCTTCGTGCAACATAATTCTGGGTGCCATTTACAAACCATAAGTGCTAATGACTCCATTCCTTTTTGTGGTTGTAGGGGCTCTTGATTGGAGTACACTAAAACAAACCTGATCTCTCTAGGACATTCAGAAGCCAAGTTATAAGCCCACAAAGGTGTAACTGGACTACTTCTTTAAAGTGACACCAGGCCCGGTGAGCTTTGGGACATGGTTTGACCCCCTATAGGAATGTGCGATCATCTTGAAACGTTCAGATCACTTACAACTCAATAGATTCTACCTTCTTATAACGTTTCAGCCTGATTGGACCTTGTTTTCACACAAATGGACCCAGAATGAAGTGAAATTGTGCTTCGTGCAACATAATTCTGGGTGCCATTTACAAACCATAAGTGCTAATGACTCCATTCCTTTTTGGGGTAATGGGGGCTGTTAATTGGAGTACTGTAAAACAAACCTGACCTCTCTAGGATATTCAGAAGCCAAGTTATAAGCCCACAAATGTGTAACTGGACTACTTCTTTAAAGTGACACCAGGCCCGGTGACCTTTGGGACATGGTTTGACCCTCTATAGGAATGTGCGATCATCATGAAACGTTCAGATCACTTACAACTCAATAGATTCTACCTTCTTGTAACGTTTCAGCCTGATTGGACCTTGGTTTCACACAAATGGACCCAGAAAGATGTGAAATTGTGCTTCGTGCAACATAATTCTGGTTGCCATTTACAAACCATAAGTGCTCATGACTCCATTCCTTTTTGTGGTTGTAGGGGTTGTTGATTGGAGTACACTAAAACAAACCTGATCTCTCTAGGACATTCAGAAGCCAAGTTACAAGCCCACAAATGTGTAACTGGACTACTTCTTTAAATTGACACCAGATCCGGTGACCTTTGGGACATGGTTTGACCCCCTTACGAAAGTGCTATCATCATGAAACGTTCAGATCACTTACAACTCAATAGATTCTACCTTCCTGTAACGTTTCAGCCTGATTGGACCTTGTTTTCACACAAATGAACCCAGAATGATGTGAAATTGTGCTTCATGCAACATAATTCTGGGTGTCATGTAAAAACCATAAGTGCTAATGACTCCATTCCTTTTTGTGGTTGTAGGGGCTGTTGATTGGAGTACACTAAAACAAACCTGACCTCTCTAGGACATTCAGAAGCCAAGTTATAAGCCCACAAAGGTGTAACTGGACTACTTCTTTAAAGTGACACCAGGCCCGGTGACCTTTGGGACATGGTTTTACCCCCTTAGGAATGTGCGATCATCTTGAAACGTTCAGATCACTTACAACTCAATAGATTCTACCTTCTTGTAACGTTTCAGCCTGATTGGACCTTGTTTTCACACAAATGGACCCAGAATGATGTGAAATTGTGCTTCGTGCAACATAATTCTGGGTGCCATTTACAAACCATAAGTGCTAATGACCCCATTCCTTTTTGAGGTTGTTGGGGTTGTTGATTGGAGTACACTAAAACAAACCTGATCTCTCTAGGATATTCAGAAGCCAAGTTATAAGCCCACAAATGTGTAACTGGACTACTTCTTTAAAGTGACACCAGGCCATGTGACCTTTGGGACATGGTTTGACCCTCTATAGGAATGTGCGATCATCATGAAACGTTCAGATCACTTACAACTCAATAGATTCTACCTTCTTGTAACGTTTCAGCCTGATTGGACCTTGGTTTCACACAAATGGACCCAGAATGATGTGAAATTGTGCTTCGTGCAACATAATTCTGGTTGCCATTTACAAACCATAAGTGCTAATGACTCCATTCCTTTTTGTGGTTGTAGGGGCTGTTGATTGGAGTACACTAAAACAAACCTGATCTCTCTAGGACATTCAGAAGCCAAGTTACAAGCCCACAAATGTGTAACTGGACTACTTCTTTAAATTGACACCAGATCCGGTGACCTTTGGGACATGGTTTGACCCCCTTACGAAAGTGCTATCATCATGAAACGTTTAGATCACTTACAACTCAATAGATTCTACCTTCCTGTAACATTTCAGCCTGATTGGACCTTGTTTTCACACAAATGGACCCAAAATGATGTGAAATTGTGCTTCGTGCAACATAATTCTGGGTGCCATTTACAAACCATAAGTGCTAATGACCCCATTCCTTTTTGAGGTTGTAGGGGTTGTTGATTGGAGTACACTAAAACAAACCTGATCTCTCTAGGACATTCAGAAGCCAAGTTATAAGCCCACAAAGGTGTAACTGGACTACTTCTTTAAAGTGACACCAGGCCCGGTGACCTTTGGGACATGGTTTGACCCCCTTAGGAAAGTGCTATCATCATGAAATGTTCAATTCAATTACAACTCAATAGATTCTACCTTCCTGTAACGTTTCAGCCTGATTGGACCTTGTTTTCACACAAATGGACCCAGAATGAAGTGAAATTGTGCTTCGTGCAACATAATTCTGGGTGCCATTTACAAGCCATAAGTGCTAATGATTCATTCCTTTTTTGTGGTTGTAGGGGCTGTTGATTGGAGTACACTAAAACAAACCTGATCTCTCTAGAACATTAAGAAGCCAAGTTATAAGCCGACAAATGTGTAACTGGACTACTTCTTTAAATTGACACCAGATCCGGTGACCTTTGGGACATGGTTTGACCCCCTTAGGAAAGTGCTATCATCATGAAACGTTCAGATCACTTACAACTCAATAGATTCTACCTTCCTGTAACGTTTCAGCCTGAATGGACCTACTTTTCACACAAATGAACCCAGAATGATGTGAAATTGTGCTTCGTGCAGCATAATTCTGGGTGCCATATAAAAAACATAAGTGCAAATGACTCCATTCCTTTTGGGGGTAATGGGGGCTGTTAATTGGAGTTCTCTAAAACAAACCTGACCTCTCTAGGATATTCAGAAGCCAAGTTATAAGCCCACAAAGGTGTAACTGGACTACTTCTTTAAAGTGACACCAGGCCCGGTGACCTTTCGGACATGGTTTGACCCCCTATAGGAATGTTTGATCATCTTGAAACGTTCAGATCACTTACAACTCAATAGATTCTACCTTCCTGTAACGTTTCAGCCTGATTGGACGTTGTTTTCTCACAAATGGACCCAGAATGATGTGAAATTGTGCTTCGTGCAACATAATTCTGGGTGCCATTTACAAACCATAAGTGCTAATGACTCCATTCCTTTTTGTGGTTGTAGGGGCTGTTGATTGGAGTACATTAAAACAAACCTGATCTCTCTAGGACATTCAGAAGCCAAGTTATAAGCCCACAAATGTGTAACTGGACTACTTCTTTAAATTGACACCAGATCCGGTGACCTTTGGGACATGGTTTGACCCCCTTAGGAATGTGCTATCATCATGAAACGTTCAGATCACTTACAACTCAATAGATTCTACATTCCTGTAATGTTTCAGCCTGACTGGACCTTGTTTTCACAAAAATGGACCCAGAATGATGTGAAATTGTGCTTCGTGCAACATAATTCTGGGTGCCATTTACAAACCATAAGGGCTAATGACTCCATTCCTTTTTGTGGTTGTAGGGGCTGTTGATTGGAGTACACTAAAACAAACCTGACCTCTCTAGGACATTCAGAAGCCAAGTTATAAGCCCACAAAGGTGTAACTTGACTACTTCTTTAAAGTGACACCAGGCCCGGTGACCTTTGGGACATGGTTTGACCCCCTATAGGAATGTGTGATCATCATGAAACGTTCAGATCACTTACAACTCAATAGATTCTACCTTCTTGTAACGTTTCAGCCTGATTGGACCTTGTTTTCACACAAATGGACCCAGAATGATGTGAAATTGTGCTTCGTGCAACATAATTCTGGGTGCCATTTAAAGACCATAAGTGCTAATGACTCCAGTCCTTTTAGTGGTTGTAGGGGCTGTTGATTGGAGTATACTAAAACAAACCTGATCTCTCTAGGACATTCAGAACCCAAGTTATAAGCCCAAAAATGTGTAACTGGACTACTTCTTTAAATTGACACCAGATCCTGGTGACCTTTGGGACATGGTTTGACCCTGTTAGGACTGTGCGATCATCATGAAACGTTCAGATCACTTACAACTCAATAGATTCTACCTTCCTGTAACGTTTCAGCCTGATTGGACCTTGTTTTCACACAAATGAAGCCAGAATGATGTGAAATTGTGCTTCGTGCAACATAATTCTGGGTGCCATTTACAAACCATAAGTGCTAATGACTCCATTCCTTTTTGGGGTAATGGGGGCTGTTAATTGGAGTACTTTAAAACAAACCTGACCTCTCTAGGATATTCAGAAGCCAAGTTATAAGCCCACAAATGTGTAACTGGACTACTTCTTTAAAGTGACACCAGGCCTGGTGACCTTTGGGACATGGTTTGACCCTCTATAGGAATGTGCGATCATCATGAAACGTTCAGATCACTTACAACTCAATAGATTCTACCTTCTTGTAACGTGTCAGCCTGATTGGACCTTGGTTTCACACAAATGGACCCAGAATGATGTGAAATTGTGCTTCGTGCAACATAATTCTGGTTGCCATTTACAAACCATAAGTGCTAATGACTCCATTCCTTTTTGTGGTTGTAGGGGCTGTTGATTGGAGTACACTAAAACAAACCTGATCTCTCTAGGACATTCAGAAGCCAAGTTACAAGCCCACAAATGTGTAACTGGACTACTTCTTTAAATTGACACCAGATCCGGTGACCTTTGGGACATGGTTTGACCCCCTTACGAAAGTGCTATCATTATGAAACGTTCAGATCACTTACAACTCAGTAGATTCTACCTTCCTGTAACGTTTCAGCCTGACTGGACCTTGTTTTCACACAAATTAACCCAGAATGATGTGAAATTGTGCTTCGTGCAACATAATTCTGGGTGTCATGTAAAAACCATAAGTGCTAATGACGCCATTCCTTTTTGTGGTTGTAGGGGCTGTTGATTGGAGTACATTAAAACAAACCTGACCTCTCTAGGACATTCAGAAGCCAAGTTATAAGCCCACAAAGGTGTAACTGGACTACTTCTTTAAAGTGACACCAGGCCCGGTGACCTTTGGGACATGGTTTTACCCCCTTAGGAATGTGCGATCATCTTGAAACGTTCAGATCACTTACAACTCAATAGATTCTACCTTCTTGTAACATTTCAGCCTGATTGGATCTTGTTTTCACACAAATGGACCCAGAATGATTTAAAATTGTGCTTCGTGCAACATAATTCTGGGTGTCATGTAAAAACCATAAGTGCTAATGACTCCATTCCTTTTTGTGGTTGTAGGGGCTGTTGATTGGAGTACATTAAAACAAACCTGACCTCTCTAGGACATTCAGAAGCCAAGTTATAAGCCCACAAAGGTGTAACTGGACTACTTCTTTAAAGTGACACCAGGCCCGGTGACCTTTGGGACATGGTTTTACCCCCTTAGGAATGTGCGATCATCTTGAAACGTTCAGATCACTTACAACTCAATAGATTCTACCTTCTTGTAACGTTTCAGCCTGATTGGATCTTGTTTTCACACAAATGGACCCAGAATGATTTAAAATTGTGCTTCGTGCAACATAATTCTGGGTGCCATTTACAAACCATAAGTGCTAATGACCCCATTCCTTTTTGAGGTTGTAGGGGTTGTTGATTGGAGTACACTAAAACAAACCTGATCTCTCTAGGACATTCAGAAGCCAAGTTATAAGCCCACAAATGTGTAACTGGACTACTTCTTTAAATTGACACCAGATCCGGTGACCTTTGGGACATGGTTTGACCCCCTTAGGAAAGTGCTATCATCATGAAACGTTCAGATCACTTACAACTCAATAGATTCTACCTTACTGTAACGTTTCAGCCTGATTGGACCTTGTTTTCACACAAATGAACCCAGAATGATGTGAAATTGTGCTTCGTGCAACATAATTATGGGTGTCATGTAAAAACCATAAGTGCTAATGACTCCATTCCTTTTTGTGGTTGTAGGAGCTGTTGATTGGAGTACACTAAAACAAACCTGATCTCTCTAGGACATTCAGAAGCCAAGTTATAAGCCCACAAAGGTGTAACTGGACTACTTCTTTAAAGTGACACCAGGCCCGGTGACCTTTGGGACATGGTTTGACCCCCTTAGGAAAGTGCTATCATCATGAAATGTTCAGTTCACTTACAACTCAATAGATTCTACCTTCCTGTAACGTTTCAGCCTGATTGGACCTTGTTTTCACACAAATGGACCCAGAATGAAGTGAAATTGTGCTTCGTGCAACATAATTCTGGGTGCCATTTACAAGCCATAAGTGCTAATGATACCATTCCTTTTTTGTGGTTGTAGGGGCTGTTGATTGGAGTACACTAAAACAAACCTGATCTCTCTAGAACATTAAGAAGCCAAGTTATAAGCCGACAAATGTGTAACTGGACTACTTCTTTAAATTGACACCAGATCCGGTGACCTTTGGGACATGGTTTGACCCCCTTAGGAAAGTGCTATCATCATGAAACGTTCAGATCACTTACAACTCAATAGATTCTACCTTCCTGTAACGTTTCAGCCTGATTGGACCTACTTTTCACACAAATGAACCCAGAATGATGTGAAATTGTGCTTCGTGCAGCATAATTCTGGGTGCCATTTAAAAAACATAAGGGCTAATGACTCCCTCCCTTTTTGTGGTTGTAGGGGCTGTTGATTGGAGTACACTAATACAAACCTGACCTCTCTAGGACATTCAGAAGCCAAGTTATAAGCCCACAAAGGTGTAACTGGACTACTTCTTTAAAGTGACACCAGGCCCGGTGACCTTTGGGACATGGTTTGACCCCCTATAGGAATGTGTGATCATCATGAAACGTTCAGATCACTTACAAGGGTTGTTGATTGGAGTACACTAAAACAAACCTGATCTCTCTAGGACATTCAGAAGCCAAGTTATAAGCCCAAAAATGTGTAACTGGACTACTTCTTTAAATTGACACCAGATCCTGGTGACCTTTGGGACATGGTTTGACCCTGTTAGGACTGTGCGATCATCATGAAACGTTCAGATCACTTACAACTCAATAGATTCTACCTACCTGTAACGTTTTAGCCTGATTGGACCTTGTTTTCACACAAATGAACCCAGAATGATGTGAAATTGTGCTTCGTGCAACATAATTCTGGGTGCCATTTACAAACCATAAGTGCTAATGACTCCATTCCTTTTTTGGGTGAATGGGGGCTGTTAATTGGAGTACTTTAAAACAAACCTGACCTCTCTAGGATATTCAGAAGCCAAGTTATAAGCCCACAAATGTGTAACTGGACTACTTCTTTGAAGTGACACCAGGCCCGGTGACCTTTGGGACATGGTTTGACCCTCTATAGGAATGTGCGATCATCATGAAACGTTCAGATCACTTACAACTCAATAGATTCTACCTTCTTGTAACGTTTCAGCCTGATTGGACCCATGTCCCAAATGTCACCGGGCCTGGTGTCACTTAAAAGAAGTAGTCCAGTTACACCTTTTTGGGCTTATAACTTGGCTTCTGAATGTCCTAGGGAGGTCAAGTTTGTTTTAGTGTACTCCAATCAACATCCCCTACAACCACAAAAAGGAGTGGAGTCATTAGCACTTATGGTTTGTAAATGGCACCCAGAATTATGTTGCACGAAGCACAATTTCACATCATTCTGGGTCCATTTGTGTGAAAACAAGGTCCAATCAGGCTGAAACGTTACAAGAAGGTACAATCTATTGAGTTGTAAGTGATCTGAACGTTTCATGATGATCACACATTCCTATAGGGGGTCAAACCATGTCCCAAAGGTCACCGGATCTGGTGTCAATTTAAAGAAGTAGTACCATGTCCCAAAGGTCACCGGATCTGGTGTCAATTTAAAGAAGTAGTCCAGTTACACATTTGTGGGCTTATAACTTGGCTTCTGAATGTCCTAGAGAGATCAGGTTTGTTTTAGTGTACTCCAATCAACAGCCCCTAAAACCACAAAAAGGAATGGAGTCATTAGCACTTATGGTTTGTAAATGGCACCCAGAATTATGTTGCACGAAGCACAATTTCACATCATTCTGGGTTCATTTGTGTGAAAACAAGGTCCAATGGTAAATGGTAAATGGTAAATGGCCTGTATTTGATATAGCGCCTTCTAGAGTCCTGGAACCCCCCAAGGCGCTTTACAACACAATCAGTCATTCACCCATTCACACACACATTCACACACTGGTGGGGATGAGCTACAGTGTAGCCACAGCTGCCCTGGGGCGCACTGACAGAGGCGAGGCTGCCGAGCACTGGCGCCACCGGTCCCTCCGACCACCACCAGCAGGCAACGTGGGTTAAGTGTCTTGCCCAAGGACACAACGACAGCGACAGACTGAGCGAGTCTCGAACCTGCGACCTTCCGATTGCGAGGCGAGCAGTTAACTCCTGTGCCACCGTCGCAATCAGGCTGAAATGTTACAAGAAGGTAGAATCTATTGAGTTGTAAGTGATCTGAACGTTTCATGATGATAGCCCTTTCCTAAGGGGGTCAAACCATGTCCCAAAGGTCAACGGATCTGGTGTCAATTTAAAGAAGTAGTCCAGTTACACCTTTGTGGGCTTATAACTTGGCTTCTGAATGTCCTAGAGAGGTTAGATTTGTTTTAGTGTACTCCAATCAACAGCCCCTACAACCACAAAAAGGAATGGAGTCATTAGCACTTATGGTTTGTAAATGGCACCCAGAATTATGTTGCACGAAGCACAATTTCACATCATTCTGGGTCCATTTGTGTGAAAACAAGGTCCAATCAGGCTGAAACGTTACAAGAAGGTAGAATCTATTGAGTTGTAAGTGATCTGAACGTTTCAAGATGATCGCACTTTCCTAAGGGGGTCGAACCATGTCCCAAAGTTCACCGGATCTGGTGTCAATTTAAAGAAGTAGTCCAGTTACACCTTTGTGGGCTTATAACTTGGCTTCTGAATGTCCTAGAGAGGTCAGGTTTGTTTTAGTGTACTCCAATCAACAGTCCCTACAACCACAAAAAGGAATGCAGTCATTAGCACTTATGGTTTGTAAATGGCACCCAGAATTATGTTGCACGAAGCACAATTTCACATCAGTCTGGGTTCATTTGTGTGAAAAAAAGGTCCAATCAGGCTGAAACGTTACAGGAAGGTAGAATCTATTGAGTTGTAAGTGATCTGAACGTTTCATGATGATAGCACTTTCCTAAGGGGGTCAAACCATGTCCCAAAGGTCACCGGATCTGGTGTCAATTTAAAGAAGTAGTCCAGTTACACATTTGTGGGCTTATAACTTGGCTTCTGAATTTCCTAGAGAGATCAGGTTTGTTTTAGTGTACTCCAATCAACAGCCCCTACAACCACAAAAAGGAAGGGAGTCATTAGCACTTATGGTTTGTAAATGGCACCCAGAATTATGTTGCACGAAGCACAATTTCACATCATTCTGGGTCCCTTTGTGTGAAAACAAGGTCCAATGAGGCTGAAACGTTACAAGAAGGTAGAATCTATTGAGTTTTAAGTGATCTGAACGTTTCATGATGATCGCACATTCCTATAGGGGGTCACACCATGTCCCAAAGGTCACCGGGCCTGGTGTCACTTTAAAGAAGTAGTCCAGTTACACCTTTGTGGGCTTATAACTTGGCTTCTGAATGTCCTAGAGAGGTCAGGTTTGTTTTAGTGTACTCCAATCAACAGCCCCTACAACCACAAAAAGGAATGGAGTCATTAGAACTTATGGTTTGTAAATGGCACCCAGAATTATGTTGCACGAAGCACAATTTCACATCATTCTGGGTCCATTTGTGTGAAAACAAGGTCCATTCAGGCTGAAACGCTACAAGAAGGTAGAATCTATTGAGTTGTAAGTGATCTGAACGTTTCAAGATGATCGCACATTCCTATAGTGGGTAAAACCATGTCCCAAAGGTCACCGGGCCTGGTGTCACTTTAAAGAAGTAGTCCAGTTACACCTTTGTGGGCTTATAACTTGGCTTCTGAATGTCCTAGAGAGGTTAGGTTTGTTTTAGTGTACTCCAATCAACAGCCCCTACAACCACAAAAAGGAATGGAGTCATTAGCACTTATGGTTTGTAAATGGCACCCAGAATTATGTTGCACGAAGCACAATTTCACATCATTCTGGGTTCATTTGTGTGAAAACAAGGTCCAATCAGGCTGAAACGTTACAAGAAGGTAGAATCTATTGAGTTGTAAGTGATCTGAACGTTTCAAGATGATCGCACTTTCCTAAGGGGGTCAAACCATTTCCCAAAGGTCACCGGATCTGGTGTCAATTTAAAGAAGTAGTCCAGTTACACCTTTGTGGGCTTATAACTTGGCTTCTGAATGTCCTAGAGAGGTCAGGTTTGTTTTAGTGTACTCCAGTCAACAGTCCCTACAACCACAAAAAGGAATGCAGTCATTAGCACTTATGGTTTGTAAATGGCACCCAGAATTATGTTGCACGAAGCACAATTTCACATAATTCTGGGTTCATTTGTGTGAAAAAAAGGTCCAATCAGGCTGAAACGTTACAGGAAGGTAGAATCTAGTGAGTTGTAAGTGATCTGAACGTTTCATGATGATAGCACTTTCCTAAGGGGGTCAAACCATGTCCCAAAGGTCACCGGATCTGGTGTAAATTTAAAGAAGTAGTCCAGTTACACATTTGTGGGCTTATAACTTGGCTTCTGAATGTCCTAGAGAGATCAGGTTTATTTTAGTATACTCCAATCAACAGCCCCTACAACCACAAAAAGGAATGGAGTCATTAGCACTTATGGTCTTTAAATGGCACCCAGAATTATGTTGCACGAAGCACAATTTCACATCATTCTGGGTCCATTTGTGTGAAAACAAGGTCAAATCAGGCTGAAACGTTACAAGAAGGTAGAATCTATTGAGTTGTAAGTGATCTGAACGTTTCAAGATGATCACACTTTCCTAAGGGGGTCAAACCATGTCCCAAAGGTCACCGGATCTGGTGTCAATTTAAAGAAGTAGTCCAGTTACACCTTTGTGGGCTCATAACTTGGCTTTTGAATATCCTAGAGAGGTCAGGTTTGTTTTAGAGTAGTCCAATTAACAGCCCCCATTACCCCAAAAAGGAATGGAGTCATTAGCACTTATGGTTTTTAAATGGCACCCAGAATTATGTTGCACGAAGCACAATTTCACATCATTCTGGGTTCATTTGTGTGAAAACAAGGTCCAATCAGGCTGAAACGTTACAGAAAGGTAGAATCTATTGAGTTGTAAGTTATCTGAACGTTTCATGATGATAACACTTTCCTAAGGGGGTCAAACCATGTCCCAAAGGTCACCGGATCTGGTGTCAATTTAAAGAAGTAGTCCAGTTACACATTTGTGGGCTTGTAACTTGGCTTCTGAATGTCCTAGAGAGATCAGGTTTGTTTTAGTGTACTCCAATCAACAACCCCTACAACCACAAAAAGGAATGGAGTCATTAGCACTTATGGTTTGTAAATGGCAACCAGAATTATGTTGCACGAAGCACAATTTCACATCATTCTGGGTCCATTTGTGTGAAAACAAGGTCCAATCAGGCTGAAACGTTACAAGAAGGTAGAATCTATTGAGTTGTAAGTGATCTGAACGTTTCATGATGATCACACATTCCTATGGGGGGTCAAACCATGTCCCAAAGGTCACCGGGCCTGGTGTCACTTTAAAGAAGTAGTCCAGTTACACCTTTGTGGGCTTATAACTTGGCTTCTGAATATTCTAAAGAGGTCAGGTTTGTTTTAGTGTACTCCAATCAACAGTCCCTACAACCACAAAAAGGACTGGAGTCATTAGCACTTATGGTTTTTAAATGGGACGCAGAATTATGTTGCACGAAGCACAATTTCACATCATTCTGGGTCCATTTGTGTGAAAACAAGGTTCAATCAGGCTGAAACGTTACAAGAAGGTAGAATCTATTGAGTTGTAAGTGATCTGAACGTTTCATGATGATAGCACTTTCCTAAGGGGGTCAAACCATGTCCCAAAGGTCACCGGATCTGGTGACAATTTAAAGAAGTAGTCCAGTTACACATTTGTGGGCTTATAACTTGGATTCTGAATGTCCTAGAGAGATCAGGTTTGTTTTAGTGTACTCCAATCAACAGCCCCTACAACCACAAAAAGGAATGGAGTCATTAGCACTTATGGTTTTTAATTGGCACCCAGAATTATGTTGCACGAAGCACAATTTCACATCATTCTGGGTTCATTTGTGTGAAAACAAGGTCCAATAAGGCTGAAACGTTACAGGAAGGTAGAATCTATTGAGTAGTAAGTGATCTGAACGTTTCATGATGATAGCACTTTCCTAAGGGGGTCAAACCATGTCCCAAAGGTCACCGGATCTGGTGTCAATTTAAAGAAGTAGTCCAGTTACACATTTGTGGGCTTATAACTTGGCTTCTGAATGTCCTAGTGAGATCAGGTTTGTTTTAGTGTACTCCAATCAACATCCCCTACAACCACAAAAAGGAATGGAGTCTTTAGCACTTATGGTTTGTAAATGGCACCCAGAATTATGTTGCACGAAGCACAATTTCACATCATTCTGGGTCCATTTGTGTGAAAACAAGGTCCAATCAGGCTGAAACGCTACAAGAAGATAGAATCTATTGAGTTGTAAGTGATCTGAACATTTCAAGATGATCGCACATTCCTATAGGGGGTAAAACCATGTCCCAAAGGTCATCGGGCCTGGTGTCACTTTAAGGATGTAGTCCAGTTACGCCTTTGTGGGCTTATAACTTGGCTTCTGAATGTCCTAGAGAGGTTAGGTTTGTTTTAGTGTACACCAATCAAAAGTCCCTACAACCACAAAAAGGAATGGAGTCATTAGCACTTATGGTTTGTAAATGGCACCCAGAATTATGTTGCACGAAGCACAATTTCACATCATTCTGGGTTCATTTGTGTGAAAACAAGGTCCAGTCAGGCTGAAACGTTACAGGAAGGTAGAATCTATTGAGTTGTAAGTGATCTGAACGTTTCATGATGATAGCACTTTCCTAAGGGGGTCAAACCATGTCCCAAAGGTCACCGGATCTGGTGTCAATTTAAAGAAGTAGTCCAGTTACACATTTGTGGGCTTATAACTTGGCTTCTGAATGTCCTAGAGAGATCAGGTTTGTTTTAGTGTACTCCAATCAACAGCCCCTACAACCACAAAAAGGAATGGAGTCATTAGCACTTATAGTTTGTAAATGGCACCCAGAATTATGTTGCACGAAGCACTATTTCACATCATTCTGGGTCCATTTGGGTGAAAACAAGGTCCAATCAGGCTGAAATGTTACAGGAAGGTAGAATCTATTGAGTTGTAAGTGATCTGAACGTTTCATGATGATAGCACTTTCCTAAGGGGGTCAAACCATGTCCCAAAGGTCACCGGATCTGGTGTCAATTTAAAGAAGTTGTCCAGTTACACATTTGTGGGCTTATAACTTGGCTTCTGAATGTCCTGGAGCGATCAGGTTTGTTTTAGTGTACTCCAATCAACAGCCCCTACAACCACAAAAAGGAATGGAGTCATTAGCACTTATGGTTTTTAAATGGCACCCAGAATTATGTTGCACGAAGCACAATTTCACATCATTCTGGGTTCATTTGTGTGAAATCAAGGTCCAATTAGGCTGAAACGTTACAGGAAGGTAGAATCTATTGAGTTGTAAGTGATCTGAACGTTTCATGATGATAGCACTTTCCTAAGGGGGTCAAACCATGTCCCAAAGGTCACCGGATCTGGTGTCACTTTAAAGAAGTAGTCCAGTTACACATTTGTGGGCTTATAACTTGGCTTCTGAATGTCCTAGAGAGATCAGGTTTGTTTTAGTATACTCCAATCAACAGCCCCTACAACCACAAAAAGGATCGGAGTCATTAGCACTTATGGTTTTTAAATGGCACCCAGAATTATGTTGCACGAAGCACAATTTCACATCATTCTGGGTTCATTTGTGTGAAAACAAGGTCCAATCAGGCTGAAACGTTACAGGAAGGTAGAATCTATTGAGTTGTAAGTGATCTGAACGTTTCAAGATGATCGCACATTCCTATAGGGGGTAAAACCATGTCCCAAAGGTCACCGGGCCTGGTGTCACTTTAAAGATGTAGTCCAGTTACACCTTTGTGGGTTTATAACTTGGCTTCTGAATGTCCTAGAGAGGTTAGGTTTGTTTTAGTGTACTCCAATCAAAAGCCCCTACAACCACAAAAAGGAATGGAGTCATTAGCACTTATGGTTTGTAAATGGCACCCAGAATTATGTTGCACGAAGCACAATTTCACATCATTCTGGGTTCATTTGTGTGAAAACAAGGTCCAATCAGGCTGAAACGTTACAGGAAGGTAGAATCTATTGAGTTGTAATTGATCTGAACGTTTCATGATGATAGCACTTTCCTAAGGGGGTCAAACCAAGTCCCAAAGGTCACCGGATCTGGTGTCACTTTAAAGAAGTAGTCCAGTTACACATTTGTAGGCTTATAACTTGGCTTCTGAATGTCCTAGAGAGGTCAGGTTTGTTTTAGTGTACTCCAATCAACAGCCCCTACAACCACAAAAAGGAATGGAGACATTAGCAGTTATGGTTTTTAAATGGCACCCAGAATTATGTTGCACGAAGCACAATTTCACATCATTCTGGGTTCATTTGTGTGAAAACAAGGTCCAATCAGGCTGAAACGTTACAGGAAGGTAGAATCTATTGAGTTGTAAGTGATCTTAACGTTTCATGATGATAGCACTTTCCTAAGGGGGTCAAACCATGTCCCAAATGTCACCGGATCTGGTGTCAATTTAAAGAAGTAGTCCAGTTACACATTTGTGGGCTTATAACTTGGCTTCTGAATGTCCTAGAGAGATCAGGTTTGTTTTAGGGTACTCCAGTCAACAGCTCCTACAACCACAAAAAGGAATGGAGTCATTAGCACTTATGGTTTTTAAATGGCACCCAGAATTATGTTGCACGAAGCACAATTTCACATCATTCTGGGTTCATTTGTGTGAAAACAAGGTCCGATCAGGCTGAAACGTTACAGGAAGGTAGAATCTATTGAGTTGTAAGTCATCTGAACGTTTCATGATGATAGCACTTTCCTAAGGGGGTAAAACCATGTCCCAAAGGTCACCGGATCTGGTGTCAATTTAAGGAAGTAGTCCAGTTCCACATTTGTGGGCTTATAACTTGGCTTCTGAATGTCCTAGAGAGATCAGGTTTGTTTTAATGTACTCCAATCAACAGCCCCTACAACCACAAAAAGGAATGGAGTCATTAGCACTTATGGTTTGTAAATGGCACCCAGAATTATGTTGCACAAAGCACAATTTCACATCATTCTGGGTTCATTTGTGTGAAAACAAGGTCCAATCAGGCTGAAACGTTACAGGAAGGTAGAATCTACTGAGTTGTAAGTGATCTGAACGTTTCATGATGATAGCACTTTCCTAAGGGGGTCAAACCATGTCCCAAATGTCACCGGATCTGGTGTCAATTTAAAGAAGTAGTCCAGTTACACATTTGTGGGCTTATAACTTGGCTTCTGAATGTCCTAGAGAGATCAGGTTTGTTTAACTGTACTCCAATCAACAGTTCTACAACCACAAAAAGGAATGGAGTCATTAGCACTTATGCTTTGTCAATGGCACCCAGAATTATGTTGCACGAAGCACAATTTCAGATCATTCTGGGTCCATTTGTGTGAAAACAATGTCCAATCAGGCTGAAACGCTACAAGAAGATAGAATCTATTGAGTTGTAAGTGATCTGAACGTTTCAAGATGATCGCACATTCCTATAGGTGGTAAAACCATGTCCCAAAGGTCACCGGGCCTTGTGTCACTTTAAAGAAGTAGTCCAGTTACACATTTGTGGGCTTGTAACTCTGCTTCTGAATGTCCTGGAGCGATCAGGTTTGTTTTAGTGTACTCCAATCAACAGCCCCTACAACCACAAAAAGGATAGGAGTCATTAGCACTTATGGTTTTTAAATGGCACCCAGAATTATGTTGCACGAAGCACAATTTCACATCATTCTGGGTTCATTTGTGTGAAAACAAGGTCCAATCAGGCTGATACGTTACAGGAAGGTAGAATCTATGGAGTTGAAAGTGATCTGAACGTTTCATGATGATAGCACTTTCCTAAGGGGGTCAAACCATGTCCCAAAGGTCACCGGATCTGGTGTCAACTTAAAGAAGTAGTCCAGTTACACATTTGTGGGCTTATAACTTGGCTTCTGAATGTCCTGGAGCAATCAGGTTTGTTTTAGTGTACTCCAATCAACAGCCCCTACAACCACAAAAAGGATCGGAGTCATTAGCACTTATGGTTTTTAAATGGTACCCAGAATTATGTTGCACGAAGTACAATTTCACATCATTCTGGGTTCATTTGTGTGAAAACAAGGTCCAATCAGGCTGAAACGTTACAGGAAGGTAGAATCTATTAAGTTGTAAGTGATCTGAACGTTTCATGATGATAGCACTTTCCTAAGGGGGTCAAACCATGTCCCAAAGGTCACCGGATCTGGTGTCAATTTAAATAAGTTGTCCAGTTACACATTTGTGGGCTTATAACTTGGCTTCTGAATGTCCTAGAGCAATCAGGTTTGTTTTAGTGTACTCCAATCAACAGCCCCTACAACCACAAAAAGGAATGGAGACATTAGCACTTATGGTTTTTAAATGGCACCCAGAATTATGTTGCACGAAGCACAATTTCACATCATTCTGGGTTCATTTGTGTGAAAACAAGGTCCAATCAGGCTGAAACGTTACAGGAAGGTAGAATCTATTGAGTTGTAAGTGATCTGAACGTTTCATCATGATAGCACTTTCCTAAGGGGGTCAAACCATGTCCCAAAGGTCACCGGATCAGGTGTCAATTTAAAGAAGTAGTCCAGTTACACATTTGTGGGCTTATAACTTGGCTTCTGAATGTCCTAGAGAGATCAGGTTTGTTTTAGTGTACTCCAATCAACAGCCCCTACAACCGCAAAAAGGAATGGAGTCATTAGCACTTATGGTTTGTAAATGGCACCCAGAATTATGTTGCACGAAGCACAATTTCACATCATTCTGTGTCCATTTGTGTGAAAACAAGGTCCAATCAGGCTGAAACGCTACAAGAAGGTAGAATCTATTGAGTTGTAAGTGATCTGAACGTTTCAAGATGATCGCACATTCCTATAGGGGGTAAAACCATGTCCCAAAGGTCACCGGGCCTGGTGTCACTTTAAAGATGTAGTCCAGTTACACCTTTGTGGGCTTATAACTTGGCTTCTGAATGTCCTAGAGAGGTTAGGTTTGTTTTAGTGTACTCCAATCAAAAGCCCCTACAACCACAAAAAGGAATGGAGTCATTAGCACTTATGGTTTGTAAATGGCACCCAGAATTATGTTGCACGAAGCACAATTTCACATCATTCTGGGTTCATTTGTGTGAAAACAAGGTCCAATCAGGCTGAAACGTTACAGGAAGGTAGAATCTATTGAGTTGTAAGTGATCTGAACGTTTCATGATGATAGCACTTTCCTAAGGGGGTCAAACCATGTCCCAAAGGTCACCGGATCTGGTGTCACTTTAAAGAAGTAGTCCAGTTACACATTTGTGGGCTTATAACTTGGCTTCTGAATGTCCTAGAGAGGTCAGGTTTGTTTTAGTGTACTCCAATCAACAGCCCCTACAACCACAAAAAGGAATGGAGACATTAGCACTTATGGTTTTTAAATGGCACCCAGAATTATGTTGCACGAAGCACAATTTCACATCATTCTTGGTTCATTTGTGTGAAAACAAGGTCCAATCAGGCTGAAACGTTACAGGAAGGTAGAATCTATTGAGTTGTAAGTGATCTTAACGTTTCATGATGATAGCACTTTCCTAAGGGGGTCAAACCATGTCCCAAATGTCACCGGATCTGGTGTCAATTTAAAGAAGTAGTCCAGTTACACATTTGTGGGCTCATAACTTGGCTTCTGAATGTCCTAGAGAGATCAGGTTTGTTTTAGGGTACTCCAATCAACAGCTCCTACAACCACAAAAAGGAATGGAGTCATTAGCACTTATGGTTTGTAAATGGCACCCAGAATTATGTTGCACGAAGCACAATTTCACATCATTCTGTGTCCATTTGTGTGAAAACAAGGTCCAATCAGGCTGAAACGCTACAAGAAGGTAGAATCTATTGAGTTGTAAGTGATCTGAACGTTTCAAGATGATCGCACATTCCTAAGGGGGTAAAACCATGTCCCAAAGGTCACCGGGCCTGGTGTCACTTTAAAGATGTAGTCCAGTTACACCTTTGTGGGCTTATAACTTGGCTTCTGAATGTCCTAGAGAGGTTAGATTTGTTTTAGTGTACTCCAATCAAAAGCCCCTACAACCACAAAAAGGAATGGAGTCATTAGCACTTATGGTTTGTAAATGGCACCCAGAATTATGTTGCACGAAGCACAATTTCACATCATTCTGGGTTCATTTGTGTGAAAACAAGGTCCAATCAGGCTGAAACGTTACAGGAAGGTAGAATCTATTGAGTTGTAAGTGATCTGAACGTTTCATGATGATAGCACTTTCCTAAGGGGGTCAAACCATGTCGCAAAGGTCACCGGATCTGGTGTCACTTTAAAGAAGTAGTCCAGTTACACATTTGTGGGCTTATAACTTGGCTTCTGAATGTCCTAGAGAGGTCAGGTTTGTTTTAGTGTACTCCAATCAACAGCCCCTACAACCACAAAAAGGAATGGAGACATTAGCACTTATGGTTTTTAAATGGCACCCAGAATTATGTTGCACGAAGCACAATTTCACATCATTCTGGGTTCATTTGTGTGAAAACAAGGTCCAATCAGGCTGAAACGTTACAGGAAGGTAGAATCTATTGAGTTGTAAGTGATCTTAACGTTTCATGATGATAGCACTTTCCTAAGGGGGTCAAACCATGTCCCAAATGTCACCGGATCTGGTGTCAATTTAAAGAAGTAGTCCAGTTACACATTTGTGGGCTTATAACTTGGCTTCTGAATGTCCTAGAGAGATCAGGTTTGTTTTAGGGTACTCCAATCAACAGCTCCTACAACCACAAAAAGGAATGGAGTCATTAGCACTTATGGTTTTTAAATGGCACCCTGAATTATGTTGCACGAAGCACAATTTCACATCATTCTGGGTTCATTTGTGTGAAAACAAGGTCCAATCAGGCTGAAACGTTACAGGAAGGTAGAATCTATTGAGTTGTAAGTGATCTGAACATTTCATGATGATAGCACTTTCCTAAGGGGGTAAAACCATGTCCCAAAGGTCACCGGATCTGGTGTCAATTTAAAGAAGTAGTCCAGTTACACATTTGTGGGCTTATAACTTGGCTTCTGAATGTCCTAGAGAGATCAGGTTTGTTTTACTGTACTCCAATCAACAGCCCCTACAACCACAAAAAGGAATGGAGTCATTAGCACTTATGGTTTGTAAATGGCACCCAGAATTATGTTGCACAAAGCACAATTTCACATAATTCTGGGTTCATTTGTGTGAAAACAAGGTCCAATCAGGCTGAAACGTTACAGGAAGGTAGAATCTACTGAGTTGTAAGTGATCTGAACGTTTCATGATGATAGCACTTTCCTAAGGGGGTCAAACCATGTCCCAAATGTCACCGGATCTGGTGTCAATTTGAAGAAGTAGTCCAGTTACACATTTGTGGGCTTATAACTTGGCTTCTGAATGTCCTAGAGAGATCAGGTTTGTTTTACTGTACTCCAATCAACAGCCCCTACAACCACAAAAAGAAATGGAGTCATTAGCACTTATGCTTTGTAAATGGCACCCGGAATTATGTTGCACGAAGCACAATTTCAGATCATTCTGGGTCCATTTGTGTGAAAACAATGTTCAATCAGGCTGAAACGGTACAAGAAGGTAGAATCTATTGAGTTGTAAGTGATCTGAACGTTTCAAAATGATCGCACATTCCTATAGGGGGTCAAACCATGTCCCAAAGGTCACCGGATCTGGTGTCACTTTAAAGAAGTAGTCCAGTTACACATTTGTGGGCTTATAACTTGGCTTCTGAATGTCCTAGAGAGGTCAGGTTTGTTTTAGTGTACTCCAATCAACAGCCCCTACAACCACAAAAAGGAATGGAGACATTAGCACTTATGGTTTTTAAATGGCACCCAGAATTATGTTGCACGAAGCACAATTTCACATCATTCTTGGTTCATTTGTGTGAAAACAAGGTCCAATCAGGCTGAAACGTTACAGGAAGGTAGAATCTATTGAGTTGTAAGTGATCTTAACGTTTCATGATGATAGCACTTTCCTAAGGGGGTCAAACCATGTCCCAAATGTCACCGGATCTGGTGTCAATTTAAAGAAGTAGTCCAGTTACACATTTGTGGGCTCATAACTTGGCTTCTGAATGTCCTAGAGAGATCAGGTTTGTTTTAGGGTACTCCAATCAACAGCTCCTACAACCACAAAAAGGAATGGAGTCATTAGCACTTATGGTTTGTAAATGGCACCCAGAATTATGTTGCACGAAGCACAATTTCACATCATTCTGTGTCCATTTGTGTGAAAACAAGGTCCAATCAGGCTGAAACGCTACAAGAAGGTAGAATCTATTGAGTTGTAAGTGATCTGAACGTTTCAAGATGATCGCACATTCCTAAGGGGGTAAAACCATGTCCCAAAGGTCACCGGGCCTGGTGTCACTTTAAAGATGTAGTCCAGTTACACCTTTGTGGGCTTATAACTTGGCTTCTGAATGTCCTAGAGAGGTTAGATTTGTTTTAGTGTACTCCAATCAAAAGCCCCTACAACCACAAAAAGGAATGGAGTCATTAGCACTTATGGTTTGTAAATGGCACCCAGAATTATGTTGCACGAAGCACAATTTCACATCATTCTGGGTTCATTTGTGTGAAAACAAGGTCCAATCAGGCTGAAACGTTACAGGAAGGTAGAATCTATTGAGTTGTAAGTGATCTGAACGTTTCATGATGATAGCACTTTCCTAAGGGGGTCAAACCATGTCGCAAAGGTCACCAGATCTGGTGTCACTTTAAAGAAGTAGTCCAGTTACACATTTGTGGGCTTATAACTTGGCTTCTGAATGTCCTAGAGAGGTCAGGTTTGTTTTAGTGTACTCCAATCAACAGCCCCTACAACCACAAAAAGGAATGGAGACATTAGCACTTATGGTTTTTAAATGGCACCCAGAATTATGTTGCACGAAGCACAATTTCACATCATTCTGGGTTCATTTGTGTGAAAACAAGGTCCAATCAGGCTGAAACGTTACAGGAAGGTAGAATCTATTGAGTTGTAAGTGATCTTAACGTTTCATGATGATAGCACTTTCCTAAGGGGGTCAAACCATGTCCCAAATGTCACCGGATCTGGTGTCAATTTAAAGAAGTAGTCCAGTTACACATTTGTGGGCTTATAACTTGGCTTCTGAATGTCCTAGAGAGATCAGGTTTGTTTTAGGGTACTCCAATCAACAGCTCCTACAACCACAAAAAGGAATGGAGTCATTAGCACTTATGGTTTTTAAATGGCACCCAGAATTATGTTGCACGAAGCACAATTTCACATCATTCTGGGTTCATTTGTGTGAAAACAAGGTCCAATCAGGCTGAAACGTTACAGGAAGGTAGAATCTATTGAGTTGTAAGTGATCTGAACGTTTCATGATGATAGCACTTTCCTAAGGGGGTAAAACCATGTCCCAAAGGTCACCGGATCTGGTGTCAATTTAAAGAAGTAGTCCAGTTACACATTTGTGGGCTTATAACTTGGCTTCTGAATGTCCTAGAGAGATCAGGTTTGTTTTACTGTACTCCAATCAACAGCCCCTACAACCACAAAAAGGAATGGAGTCATTAGCACTTATGGTTTGTAAATGGCACCCGGAATTATGTTGCACGAAGCACAATTTCAGATCATTCTGGGTCCATTTGTGTGAAAACAATGTTCAATCAGGCTGAAACGCTACAAGAAGGTAGAATCTATTGAGTTGTAAGTGATCTGAACGTTTCAAAATGATCGCACATTCCTATAGGGGGTAAAACCATGTCCCAAAGGTCACCGGGCCTTGTGTCACTTTAAAGAATAGTCCAGTTACACCTTTGTGGGCTTATAACTTGGCTTCTGAATGTCCTAGAGAGGTTAGGTTTGTTTTAGTGTACTCCAATCAACAGCCCCTACAACCACAAAAAGGAATGGAGTCATTAGCACTTATGGTTTGTAAATGGCACCCAGAATTATGTTGCACGAAGCACAATTTCACATCATTCTGAGTTCATTTGTGTGAAAACAAGGTCCAATCAGGCTGAAACGTTACAGGATGGTAGAATCTATTGAGTTGTAAGTGATCTGAACATTTCATGATGATAGCACTTTCCTAAGGGGGTCAAACCATGTCCCAAAGGTCACCGGATCTGGTGTCAATTTAAAGAAGTAGTCCAGTTACACATTTGTGGGCTTATAACTTGGCTTCTGAATGTCCTGGAGCGATGAGGTTTGTTTTAGTGTACTCCAATCAACAGCCCCTACAACCACAAAAAGGAATGGAGTCATTAGCACTTATGGTTTTTTAATGGCACACAGAATTATGTTGCACGAAGCACAATTTCACAACATTCTGCGTTCATTTGTGTGAAAACAAGGTCCAATCAGGCTGAAACGTTACAGGAAGGTAGAATCTATTGAGTTGTAAGTGATCTGAACGTTTCATGATGATAGCACTTTCCTAAGGGGGTCAAACCATGTCCCAAAGGTCACCGGATCTGGTGTCACTTTAATGAAGTAGTCCAGTTACACATTTGTGGGCTTCTAACTTGGCTTCTGAATGTCCTAGAGAGATCAGGTTTGTTTTAGTATACTCCAATCAACAGCCCCTACAACCACAAAAAGGATCGGAGTCATTAGCACTTATGGTTTGTAAATTGCACCCAGAATTATGTTGCATGAAGCACAATTTCACATCATTCTGGGTTCATTTGTGTGAAAACAAGGTCCAATCAGGCTGAAACGTTACAGGAAGGTAGAATCTATTGAGTTGTAAGTGATCTGAACGTTTCATGATGATAGCACTTTCCTAAGGGGGTCAAACCATGTCCCAAAGGTCACCGGATCTGGTGTCAATTTAAATAAGTTGTCCAGTTACACATTTGTGGGCTTATAACTTGGCTTCTGAATGTCCTAGAGCGATCAGGTTTGTTTTAGTGTACTCCAATGAACAGCCCCTACAACCACAAAAAGGAATGGAGACATTAGCACTTATGGTTTTTAAATGGCACCCAGAATTATGTTGCACGAAGCACAATTTCACATCATTCTGGCTTCATTTGTGTGAAAACAAGGTCCAATCAGGCTGAAACGTTACAGGAAGGTAGAATCTATTGAGTTGTAAGTGATCTGAACGTTTCATGATGATAGCACTTTCCTAAGGGGGTCAAACCATGTCCCAAAGGCCACCGGATCTGGTGTCAATTTAAAGAAGTTGTCCAGTTACACATTTGTGGGCTTATAACTTGGCTTCTGAATGTCCTAGAGCGATCAGGTTTGTTTTAGTGTACTCCAATGAACAGCCCCTACAACCACAAAAAGGAATGGAGTCATTAGCACTTATGGTTTGTAAATGGCACCCAGAATTATGTTGCACGAAGCACAATTTCACATCATTCTGGGTTCATTTGTGTGAAAACAAGGTCCAATCAGGCTGAAACGTTACAGGAAGGTAGAATCTATTGAGTTGTAAGTGATCTGAACGTTTCATGATGATAGCACTTTCCTAAGGGGGTCAAACCATGTCGCAAAGGTCACCGGATCTGGTGTCACTTTAAAGAAGTAGTCCAGTTACACATTTGTGGGCTTATAACTTGGCTTCTGAATGTCCTAGAGAGGTCAGGTTTGTTTTAGTGTACTCCAATCAACAGCCCCTACAACCACAAAAAGGAATGGAGACATTAGCACTTATGGTTTTTAAATGGCACCCAGAATTATGTTGCACGAAGCACAATTTCACATCATTCTGGGTTCATTTGTGTGAAAACAAGGTCCAATCAGGCTGAAACGTTACAGGAAGGTAGAATCTATTGAGTTGTAAGTGATCTTAACGTTTCATGATGATAGCACTTTCCTAAGGGGGTCAAACCATGTCCCAAATGTCACCGGATCTGGTGTCAATTTAAAGAAGTAGTCCAGTTACACATTTGTGGGCTTATAACTTGGCTTCTGAATGTCCTAGAGAGATCAGGTTTGTTTTAGGGTACTCCAATCAACAGCTCCTACAACCACAAAAAGGAATGGAGTCATTAGCACTTATGGTTTTTAAATGGCACCCAGAATTATGTTGCACGAAGCACAATTTCACATCATTCTGGGTTCATTTGTGTGAAAACAAGGTCCAATCAGGCTGAAACGTTACAGGAAGGTAGAATCTATTGAGTTGTAAGTGATCTGATTGTTTCATGATGATAGCACTTTCCTAAGGGGGTCAAACCATGTCCCAAAGGTCACCGGATCTGGTGTCACTTTAAAGAAGTAGTCCAGTTACACATTTGTGGGCTTATAACTTGGCTTCTGAATGTCCTAGAGAGGTCAGGTTTGTTTTAGTGTACTCCAATCAACAGCCCCTACAACCACAAAAAGGAATGGAGACATTAGCACTTATGGTTTTCAAATGGCACCCAGAATTATGTTGCACGAAGCACAATTTCACATCATTCTGGGTTCATTTGTGTGAAAACAAGGTCCAATCAGGCTGAAACGTTACAGGAAGGTAGAATCTATTGAGTTGTAAGTGATCTTAACGTTTCATGATGATAGCACTTTCCTAAGGGGGTCAAACCATGTCCCAAATGTCACCGGATCTGGTGTCAATTTAAAGAAGTATTCCAGTTACACATTTGTGGGCTTATAACTTGGCTTCTGAATGTCCTAGAGAGATCAGGTTTGTTTTAGGGTACTCCAATCAACAGCTCCTACAACCACAAAAAGGAATGGAGTCATTAGCACTTATGCTTTGTAAATGGCACCCAGAATTATGTTGCACGAAGCACAATTTCAGATCATTCTGGGTCCATTTGTGTGAAAACAATGTCCAATCAGGCTGAAACGTTACAGGAAGGTAGAATCTATTGAGTTGTAAGTGATCTGAACGTTTCATGATGATAGCACTTTCCTAAGGGGGTCAAACCATGTCCCAAAGGTCACCGGATCTGGTGTCAATTTAAAGAAGTAGTCCAGTTACACATTTGTGGGCTTATAACTTGGCTTCTGAATGTCCTGGAGCGATGAAGTTTGTTTTAGTGTACTCCAATCAACAGCCCCTACAACCACAAAAAGGAATGGAGTCATTAGCACTTATGGTTTTTTAATGGCACCCAGAATTATGTTGCACGAAGCACAATTTCACAACATTCTGCGTTCATTTGTGTGAAAACAAGGTCCAATCAGGCTGAAACGTTACAGGAAGGTAGAATCTATTGAGTTGTAAGTGATCTGAACGTTTCATGATGATAGGACTTTCCTAAGGGGGTCAAACCATGTCCCAAAGGTCACCGGATCTGGTGTCACTTTAATGAAGTAGTCCAGTTACACATTTGTGGGCTTATAACTTGGCTTCTGAATGTCCTAGAGAGATCAGGTTTGTTTTAGTATACTCCAATCAACAGCCCCTACAACCACAAAAAGGATCAGAGTCATTAGCACTTATGGTTTTTAAATGGCACCCAGAATTATGTTGCACGAAGCACAATTTCACATCATTCTGGGTTCATTTGTGTGAAAACAAGGTCCAATCAGGCTGAAACGTTACAGGAAGGTAGAATCTATTGAGTTGTAAGTGATCTGAACGTTTCATGATGATAGCACTTTCCTAAGGGGGTCAAACCATGTCCCAAAGGTCACCGGATCTGGTGTCATTTTAAAGAAGTTGTCCAGTTACACATTTGTGGGCTTATAACTTGGCTTCTGAATGTCCTAGAGCGATCAGGTTTGTTTTAGTGTACTCCAATCAACAGCCCCTACAAGCACAAAAAGGAATGGAGACATTAGCACTTATGGTTTTTAAATGGCACCCAGAATTATGTTGCACGAAGCACAATTTCACATCATTCTGGCTTCATTTGTGTGAAAACAAGGTCCAATCAGGCTGAAACGTTACAGGAAGGTAGAATCTATTGAGTTGTAAGTGATCTGAACGTTTCATCATGATAGCACTTTCCTAAGGGGGTCAAACCATGTCCCAAAGGTCACCGGATCAGGTGTCAATTTAAAGAAGTAGTCCAGTTACACATTTGTGGGCTTATAACTTGGCTTCTGAATGTCCTAGAGCGATCAGGTTTGTTTTAGTGTACTCCAATCAACAGCCCCTACAACCACAAAAAGGAATGGAGTCATTAGCACTTATGGTTTGTAAATGGCACCCAGAATTATGTTGCACGAAGCACAATTTCACATCATTCTGTGTCCATTTGTGTGAAAACAAGGTCCAATCAGGCTGAAACGCTACAAGAAGGTAGAATCTATTGAGTTGTAAGTGATCTGAACGTTTCAAGATGATCGCACATTCCTATAGGGGGTAAAACCATGTCCCAAAGGTCACCGGGCCTGGTGTCACTTTAAAGATGTAGTCCAGTTACACCTTTGTGGGCTTATAACTTGGCTTCTGAATGTCCTAGAGAGGTTAGGTTTGTTTTAGTATACTCCAATCAACAGCCCCTACAACCACAAAAAGGATCGGAGTCATTAGCACTTATGGTTTGTAAATTGCACCCAGAATTATGTTGCATGAAGCACAATTTCACATCATTCTGGGTTCATTTGTGTGAAAACAAGGTCCAATCAGGCTGAAACGTTACAGGAAGGTAGAATCTATTGAGTTGTAAGTGATCTGAACGTTTCATGATGATAGCACTTTCCTAAGGGGGTCAAACCATGTCCCAAAGGTCACCGGATCTGGTGTCAATTTAAATAAGTTGTCCAGTTACACATTTGTGGGCTTATAACTTGGCTTCTGAATGTCCTAGAGCGATCAGGTTTGTTTTAGTGTACTCCAATGAACAGCCCCTACAACCACAAAAAGGAATGGAGACATTAGCACTTATGGTTTTTAAATGGCACCCAGAATTATGTTGCACGAAGCACAATTTCACATCATTCTGGCTTCATTTGTGTGAAAACAAGGTCCAATCAGGCTGAAACGTTACAGGAAGGTAGAATCTATTGAGTTGTAAGTGATCTGAACGTTTCATGATGATAGCACTTTCCTAAGGGGGTCAAACCATGTCCCAAAGGCCACCGGATCTGGTGTCAATTTAAAGAAGTTGTCCAGTTACACATTTGTGGGCTTATAACTTGGCTTCTGAATGTCCTAGAGCGATCAGGTTTGTTTTAGTGTACTCCAATGAACAGCCCCTACAACCACAAAAAGGAATGGAGTCATTAGCACTTATGGTTTGTAAATGGCACCCAGAATTATGTTGCACGAAGCACAATTTCACATCATTCTGGGTTCATTTGTGTGAAAACAAGGTCCAATCAGGCTGAAACGTTACAGGAAGGTAGAATCTATTGAGTTGTAAGTGATCTGAACGTTTCATGATGATAGCACTTTCCTAAGGGGGTCAAACCATGTCGCAAAGGTCACCGGATCTGGTGTCACTTTAAAGAAGTAGTCCAGTTACACATTTGTGGGCTTATAACTTGGCTTCTGAATGTCCTAGAGAGGTCAGGTTTGTTTTAGTGTACTCCAATCAACAGCCCCTACAACCACAAAAAGGAATGGAGACATTAGCACTTATGGTTTTTAAATGGCACCCAGAATTATGTTGCACGAAGCACAATTTCACATCATTCTGGGTTCATTTGTGTGAAAACAAGGTCCAATCAGGCTGAAACGTTACAGGAAGGTAGAATCTATTGAGTTGTAAGTGATCTTAACGTTTCATGATGATAGCACTTTCCTAAGGGGGTCAAACCATGTCCCAAATGTCACCGGATCTGGTGTCAATTTAAAGAAGTAGTCCAGTTACACATTTGTGGGCTTATAACTTGGCTTCTGAATGTCCTAGAGAGATCAGGTTTGTTTTAGGGTACTCCAATCAACAGCTCCTACAACCACAAAAAGGAATGGAGTCATTAGCACTTATGGTTTTTAAATGGCACCCAGAATTATGTTGCACGAAGCACAATTTCACATCATTCTGGGTTCATTTGTGTGAAAACAAGGTCCAATCAGGCTGAAACGTTACAGGAAGGTAGAATCTATTGAGTTGTAAGTGATCTGATTGTTTCATGATGATAGCACTTTCCTAAGGGGGTCAAACCATGTCCCAAAGGTCACCGGATCTGGTGTCACTTTAAAGAAGTAGTCCAGTTACACATTTGTGGGCTTATAACTTGGCTTCTGAATGTCCTAGAGAGGTCAGGTTTGTTTTAGTGTACTCCAATCAACAGCCCCTACAACCACAAAAAGGAATGGAGACATTAGCACTTATGGTTTTCAAATGGCACCCAGAATTATGTTGCACGAAGCACAATTTCACATCATTCTGGGTTCATTTGTGTGAAAACAAGGTCCAATCAGGCTGAAACGTTACAGGAAGGTAGAATCTATTGAGTTGTAAGTGATCTTAACGTTTCATGATGATAGCACTTTCCTAAGGGGGTCAAACCATGTCCCAAATGTCACCGGATCTGGTGTCAATTTAAAGAAGTATTCCAGTTACACATTTGTGGGCTTATAACTTGGCTTCTGAATGTCCTAGAGAGATCAGGTTTGTTTTAGGGTACTCCAATCAACAGCTCCTACAACCACAAAAAGGAATGGAGTCATTAGCACTTATGCTTTGTAAATGGCACCCAGAATTATGTTGCACGAAGCACAATTTCAGATCATTCTGGGTCCATTTGTGTGAAAACAATGTCCAATCAGGCTGAAACGTTACAGGAAGGTAGAATCTATTGAGTTGTAAGTGATCTGAACGTTTCATGATGATAGCACTTTCCTAAGGGGGTCAAACCATGTCCCAAAGGTCACCGGATCTGGTGTCAATTTAAAGAAGTAGTCCAGTTACACATTTGTGGGCTTATAACTTGGCTTCTGAATGTCCTGGAGCGATGAAGTTTGTTTTAGTGTACTCCAATCAACAGCCCCTACAACCACAAAAAGGAATGGAGTCATTAGCACTTATGGTTTTTTAATGGCACCCAGAATTATGTTGCACGAAGCACAATTTCACAACATTCTGCGTTCATTTGTGTGAAAACAAGGTCCAATCAGGCTGAAACGTTACAGGAAGGTAGAATCTATTGAGTTGTAAGTGATCTGAACGTTTCATGATGATAGGACTTTCCTAAGGGGGTCAAACCATGTCCCAAAGGTCACCGGATCTGGTGTCACTTTAATGAAGTAGTCCAGTTACACATTTGTGGGCTTATAACTTGGCTTCTGAATGTCCTAGAGAGATCAGGTTTGTTTTAGTATACTCCAATCAACAGCCCCTACAACCACAAAAAGGATCAGAGTCATTAGCACTTATGGTTTTTAAATGGCACCCAGAATTATGTTGCACGAAGCACAATTTCACATCATTCTGGGTTCATTTGTGTGAAAACAAGGTCCAATCAGGCTGAAACGTTACAGGAAGGTAGAATCTATTGAGTTGTAAGTGATCTGAACGTTTCATGATGATAGCACTTTCCTAAGGGGGTCAAACCATGTCCCAAAGGTCACCGGATCTGGTGTCATTTTAAAGAAGTTGTCCAGTTACACATTTGTGGGCTTATAACTTGGCTTCTGAATGTCCTAGAGCGATCAGGTTTGTTTTAGTGTACTCCAATCAACAGCCCCTACAAGCACAAAAAGGAATGGAGACATTAGCACTTATGGTTTTTAAATGGCACCCAGAATTATGTTGCACGAAGCACAATTTCACATCATTCTGGCTTCATTTGTGTGAAAACAAGGTCCAATCAGGCTGAAACGTTACAGGAAGGTAGAATCTATTGAGTTGTAAGTGATCTGAACGTTTCATCATGATAGCACTTTCCTAAGGGGGTCAAACCATGTCCCAAAGGTCACCGGATCAGGTGTCAATTTAAAGAAGTAGTCCAGTTACACATTTGTGGGCTTATAACTTGGCTTCTGAATGTCCTAGAGCGATCAGGTTTGTTTTAGTGTACTCCAATCAACAGCCCCTACAACCACAAAAAGGAATGGAGTCATTAGCACTTATGGTTTGTAAATGGCACCCAGAATTATGTTGCACGAAGCACAATTTCACATCATTCTGTGTCCATTTGTGTGAAAACAAGGTCCAATCAGGCTGAAACGCTACAAGAAGGTAGAATCTATTGAGTTGTAAGTGATCTGAACGTTTCAAGATGATCGCACATTCCTATAGGGGGTAAAACCATGTCCCAAAGGTCACCGGGCCTGGTGTCACTTTAAAGATGTAGTCCAGTTACACCTTTGTGGGCTTATAACTTGGCTTCTGAATGTCCTAGAGAGGTTAGGTTTGTTTTAGTGTACTCCAATCAAAAGCCCCTACAACCACAAAAAGGAATGGAGTCATTAGCACTTATGGTTTGTAAATGGCACCCAGAATTATGTTACACGAAGCACAATTTCACATCATTCTGGGTCCATTTGTGTTAAAACAAGGTCCAATCAGGCTGAAACGTTACAGGAAGGTAGAATCTATTGAGTTGTAAGTGATCTGAACGTTTCATCATGATAGCACTTTCCTAAGGGGGTCAAACCATGTCCCAAAGGTCACCGGATCAGGTGTCAATTTAAAGAAGTAGTCCAGTTACACATTTGTGGGCTTATAACTTGGCTTCTGATTGTCCTAGAGAGGTTAGGTTTGTTTTAGTGTACTCCAATCAAAAGCCCCTACAGCCACAAAAGGAATGGAGTCATTAGCACTTATGGTTTGTAAATGGCACCCAGAATTATGTTGCACGAAGCACAATTTCACATCATTCTGGGTTCATTTGTGTGAAAACAAGGTCCAATCAGGCTGAAATGTTACAGGAAGGTAGAATCTATTGAGTTGTAAGTGATCTGAACGTTTCATGATGATAGCACTTTCCTAAGGGGGTCAAACCATGTCCCAAAGGTCACCGGATCTGGTGTCACTTTAAAGAAGTAGTCCAGTTACACATTTGTGGGCTTATAACTTGGCTTCTGAATGTCCTAGAGAGGTCAGGTTTGTTTTAGTGTACTCCAATCAACAGCCCCTACAACCACAAAAAGGAATGGAGACATTAGCACTTATGGTTTTTAAATGGCACCCAGAATTATGTTGCACGAAGCACAATTTCACATCATTCTGGGTTCATTTGTGTGAAAACAAGGTCCAATCAGTCTGAAACGTTACAGGAAGGTAGAATCTATTGAGTTGTAAGTGATCTTAATGTTTCATGATGATAGCACTTTCCTAAGGGGGTCAAACCATGTCCCAAATGTCACCGGATCTGGTGTAAATTTAAAGAAGTAGTCCAGTTACACATTTGTGGGCTTATAACTTGGCTTCTGAATGTCCTAGAGAGATCAGGTTTGTTTTAGGGTACTCCAATCAACAGCTCCTACAACCACAAAAAGGAATGGAGTCATTAGCACTTATGGTTTTTAAATGGCACCCAGAATTATGTTGCACGAAGTACAATTTCACATCATTCTGGGTTCATTTGTGTGAAAACAAGGTCCAATCAGGCTGAAACGTTACAGGAAGGTAGAATCTATTGAGTTGTAAGTGATCTGAACGTTTCATGATGATAGCACTTTCCTAAGGGAGTAAAACCATGTCCCAAAGGTCACTGGATCTGGTGTCAATTTAAAGAAGTAGTCCAGTTACACATTTGTGGGCTTATAACTTGGCTTCTGAATGTCCTAGAGAGATCAGGTTTGTTTTAATGTACTCCAATCAACAGCCCCTACAACCACAAAAAGGAATGGAGTCATTAGCACTTATGGTTTGTAAATGGCACCCAGAATTATGTTGCACAAAGCACAATTTCACATCATTCTGGGTTCATTTGTGTGAAAACAAGGTCCAATCAGGCTGAAACGTTACAGGAAGGTAGAATCTACTGAGTTGTAAGTGATCTGAACGTTTCATGATGATAGCACTTTCCTAAGGGGGTCAAACCATGTCCCAAATGTCACCGGATCTGGTGTCAATTTAAAGAAGTAGTCCAGTTACACATTTGTGGGCTTATAACTTGGCTTCTGAATGTCCTAGAGAGATCAGGTTTGTTTTACTGTACTCCAATCAACAGCCCCTACAACCACAAAAAGGAATGGAGTCATTAGCACTTATGGTTTTTAAATGGCACCCAGAATTATGTTGCACGAAGCACAATTTCAGATCATTCTGGGTCCATTTGTGTGAAAACAATGTCCAATCAGGCTGAAACGCTACAAGAAGGTAGAATCTATTGAGTTGTAAGTGATCTGAACGTTTCAAGATGATCGCACATTCCTATAGGGGGTAAAACCATGTCCCAAAGGTCACCGGGCCTTGTGTCACTTTAAAGAATAGTCCAGTTACACCTTTGTGGGCTTATAACTTGGCTTCTGAATGTCCTAGAGAGGTTAGGTTTGTTTTAGTGTACTCCAATCAACAGCCCCTACAACCACAAAAAGGAATGGAGTCATTAGCACTTATGGTTTGTAAATGGCACCCAGAATTATGTTGCACGAAGCACAATTTCACATCATTCTGGGTTCATTTGTGTGAAAACAAGGTCCATTCAGGCTGAAACGTTACAGGAAGGTAGAATCTATTGAGTTGTAAGTGATCTGAACATTTCATGATGATAGCACTTTCCTAAGGGGGTCAAACCATGTCCCAAAGGTCACCGGATCTGGTGTCAATTTAAAGAAGTAGTCCAGTTACACATTTGTGGGCTTATAACTTGGCTTCTGAATGTCCTAGAGAGGTCAGGTTTGTTTTAGTGTACTCCAACAAACAGCCCCTACAACCACAAAATGGGATTGGAGTCATTAGCACTTATGGTTTGTAAATGGCACTCAGAATTATGTTGCACGAAGCACAATTTAACATCATTCTGGGTCCATTTGTGTGAAAACAAGGTCCAATCAGGCTGAAACGTTACAAGAAGGTAGAATCTATTGAGTTGTAAGTGATCTGAACGTTTCATGATGATCGCACATTCCTATAGGGGGTCAAACCATGTCCCAAAGGTCACCGGGCCTGGTGTCACTTTAAAGAAGTAGTCCAGTTACACCTTTGTGGGCTTATAACTTGGCTTCTGAATGTCCTAGAGAGGTCAGGTTTGTTTTAGTGTACTCCAACAAACAGCCCCTACAACCACAAAAAGGATTGGAGTCATTAGCACTTATGGTTTGTAAATGGCACCCAGAATTATGTTGCACGAAGCACAATTTAACATCATTCTGGGTCCATTTGTGTGAAAACAAGGTCCAATCAGGCTGAAACGTTACAAGAAGGTAGAATCTATTGAGTTGTAAGTGATCTGAACGTTTCATGATGATCGCACATTCCTATAGGGGGTCAAACCATGTCCCAAAGGTCACCGGGCCTGGTGTCACTTTAAAGAAGTAGTCCAGTTACACCTTTGTGGGCTTATAACTTGGCTTCTGAATGTCCTAGAGAGGTCAGGTTTGTTTTAGGGTACTCCAATCAACAGCCCCTACAACCACAAAAAGGAATGGAGTCATTAGCACTTATGGTTTGTAAATGGCACCCAGAATTATGTTGCACGAAGCACAATTTCACATCATTCTGGGTCCATTTGTGTGAAAACAAGGTCCAATCAGGCTGAAACGTTACAGGAAGGTAGAATCTATTGAGTTGTAAGTGATCTGAACGTTTCACAATGATAGCACTTTCCTAAGGGGGTCAAACCATGTCCCAAAGGTCACCTGATCTGGTGTCAATTTAAAGAAGTAGTCCAGTTACACATTTGTGGGCTTATAACTTGGTTTCTGAATGTCCTAGAGAGATCAGGTTTGTTTTAGTATACTCCAATCAACAGCCCCTACAACCACAAAAAGGAATGGAGTCATTAGCACTTATGCTTTGTAAATGGCACCCAGAATTATGTTGAACGAAGCACAATTTCACATCATTCTGGGTTCATTTGTGTGAAAACAAGGTCCAATCAGGCGGAAACGTTACAGGAAGGTAGAATCTATTGAGTTGTAAGTGATCTGAACGTTTCATGATGATAGCACTTTCCTAAGGGGGTCAAACCATGTCCCAAAGGTCACCGGATCTGGTGTCACTTTAAAGAAGTAGTCCAGTTACACATTTGTGGGCTTATAACTTGGCTTCTGAATGTCCTAGAGAGGTCAGGTTTGTTTTATTGTACTCCAATCAACAGCCCCTACAGCCACAAAAAGGAATGGAGACATTAGCACTTATGGTTTGTAAATGGCACCCAGAATTATGTTGCACGAAGCACAATTTCACATCATTCTGGGTTCATTTGTGTGAAAACAAGGTCCAATCAGGCTGAAACGTTACAGGAAGGTAGAATCTATTGAGTTGTAAGTGATCTGAACGTTTCATGATGATAGCACTTTCCTAAGGGGGTCAAACCATGTCCCAAATGTCACCGGATCTGGTGTCAATTTAAAGTAGTCCAGTTACACATTTGTGGGCTTATAACTTGGCTTCTGAATGTCCTAGAGAGATCAGGTTTGTTTTAATGTACTCCAATCAACAGCCCCTACAACCACAAAAAGGAATGGAGTCATTAGCACTTATGGTTTGTAAATGGCACCCAGAATTATGTTGCACGAAGCACAATTTCACATCATTCTGGGTCCATTTGTGTGAAAACAAGGTCCAATCAGGCTGAAACGCTACAAGAAGGTAGAATCTATTGAGTTGTAAGTGATCTGAACGTTTCATGATGATAGCACTTTACTAAGGGGGTCAAACCATGTCCCAAAGGTCACCGGATCTGGTGTCAATTTAAAGAAGTAGTCCAGTTACACATTTGTGGGCTTATAACTTGGCTTCTGAATGTCCTATAGAGATCAGGTTTGTTTTAATGTACTCCAATCAACAGCCCCTACAACCACAAAAAGTAATGGAGTCATTAGCACTTATGGTTTTTAAATGGCACCCAGAATTATGTTGCACGAAGCACAATTTCACATCATTCTGGGTCCATTTGTGTGAAAACAAGGTCCAATAAGGCTGAAACGCTACAGGAAGGTAGATTCTATTGAGTTGTAAGTGATCTGAACGTTTCATGATGATAGCACATTCCTAATGGGGTCAAACCATGTCCCAAAGGTCAACGGGCCTGGTGTCACTTTAAAGAAGTAGTCCTGTTACACATTTGTGGGCTTATATCTTTTCTTCTAAATGTCCTAGAGAGGTCAAGTTTGTTTTACAGTACTCCAATTACCAGCCCCTATTACCCCAAAAAGGAATGGAGTCATTAGCACTTATGGCTTTTAAATGGCACCCAGAATTATGTTGCACGAAGCACAATTTCACATCATTCTGGGTTCATTTGTGTGAAAACAAGGTCTTATCAGGCTGAAACATTCTATGAAGGTAGAATCTATTGAGTTGTAAGTGATCTGAACGTTTCATGATGATAGCACTTTCCTAAGGGGGTCAAACCATGTCCCAAAGGTCACCGGATCTGGTGTCAATTTAAAGAAGTAGTCCAGTTACACATTTGTGGGCTTATAACTTGGCTTCTGAATGTCCTAGAGAGATTCAGGTTTGTTTTAGTGTACTCCAATAAACAGCCCCTACAACCACAAAAAGGAATGGAGTCATTAGCACTTATGGTTTGTAAATGGCACCCAGAATTATGTTGCACGAAGCACAATTTCACATCATTCTGGGTCCATTTGTGTGAAAACAAGGTCCAATCAGGCTGAAACGCTACAAGAAGGTAGAATCTATTGAGTTGTACGTGATCTGAACGTTTCAAGATGATCGCACATTCCTATAGGGGGTAAAACCATGTCCCAAAGGTCACCGGGCCTGGTGTCACTTTAAAGAAGTAGTCCAGTTACACCTTTGTGGGCTTATAACATTTCTTCTGAATGTCCTAGAGAGGTCAGGTTTGTTTTAGAGTACTTCAATTAACAGCCCCTACAACCCCAAAAAGAAATGGAGTCATTAGCACTTATGATTTTTAAATGGCACCCAGAATTATGTCACACAAAGCACAATTTCACATCATTCCGGGTCCATTTCTCAGAAAAAAGCTTCAATCAGGCTCAAACATTACAGAAAAGTAGAATCTATTGAGTTGTAAATGTTTCCTGTGTTTCATGATGATAGGACTTTCCTAAGGGGGTCAAATCAGGTCATAAAGGTCACCGGGCCTGGTGTAACTTTAAAGAAGTAGTCCAGTTACACCTTTGTGGGCTTATAACTTTTCTTCTGAATGTGCTAGAGAGGTCAGGTTTGTTTTAGAGTTCTCCAATTAACAGCCCCTACAACCCCAAAAAGGAATGGAGTCATTAGCACTTATGGTTTTTAAATGGCACCCAGAATTGTGTCGCACAAATCACAATTTCACATCATTCCGGGTCCATTTCTCAGAAAAAATTCTTCAATCAGGCTGAAACATCACAGAAAAGTAGAATCTATTGAGTTGTAAATGATTCCTGTGTTTCTTGATGATAGCACATTCCTAAGGGGGTCAAATCAGGTCATAAAGGTCACCGGATCACTTGTTCCTTAAAGGGGGTATTCCAAACACATGTTTGTGGGCTTATAACTTGGCTTCTGAATGTGTCAGAGAGGTCAGGTTTGTTTTAAGGTACTCCAATCAACAGCCCCTACAACCCCAAAAAGGAATGGAGTCATTAGCACTTATGGTTTTTAAATGGCACCCAGAATTATGTTGCACGAAGCACAATTTCACATCATTCTGGGTCCATTTGTGTGAAAACAAGGTCCAATAAGAATGAAACGCTACAGGAAGGTAGATTCTATTGAGTTGTAAGTGATCTGAACGATTCATGATGATAGCACATTCCTAATTGGGTCAAACCATGTCCCAAAGGTCAACGGGCCTGGTGTCACTTTAAAGAAGTAGTCCTGTTACACATTTGTGGGCTTATATCTTTTCTTCTAAATGTCCTAGAGAGGTCAAGTTTGTTTTAGAGTACTCCCATTAACAGCCCCTACAACCCCAAAGAGGAATGGAGTCATTAGCACTGATGGTTATTAAATGGCACCCAGAATTATGTCGCACAAAGCACAATTTCACATCATTCCGGGTCCATTTCTCAGAAAAAAGCTTCAATCAGGCTGAAACGTCACAGAAAAGTAGAATCTATTGAGTTGTAAATGACTCCCATGTTTCATGATGATAGCACATTCCTAAGGGCGTCAAATCAGGTCATATAGGTCACCGGATCACTTGTTCCTTAAAGGCAGGGTTCCAAACACACCTTATGGGGGCTCTTAACTTAGCTTCTGAATGTCTCAGAGAGGTCAGGTTTGTTTTAGGGTACTCCAATCAACAGCCCCTATTACCCCAAAAAGGAATGGAGTCATTAGCACTTATGGTTTTTAAATGGCGCCCAGAATTATGTTGCACGAAGCACAATTTCACATCATTCTGGGTCCATTTGTGTGAAAACAAGGTCCAATCAGGCTGAAATGCTACAAGAAGGTAGAATCTATTGAGTTGTAAGTGATGTGAACGTTTTATGATTATAGTTCATTCCTAAGGGTGTCAAACCATGTCCCAAAGGTCACCGGGCCTGGTGTCACTTTAAAGAAGTAGTCCTGTTACACCTTTGTGGGCTTATAACTTTTCTTCTGAATGTCCTAGAGAGGTCAAGTTTATTTTAGAGTACTCCAATTAAAAGCCCCTACAACCCCAAAAAGGAATGGAGTCATTAGCACTTATGGTTTTTAAATGGCACCCAGAATTATGTTGCACGAAGCAAAATTTCACATCATTCTGGGTCCATTTGTGTGAAAACAAGGTCCAATCAGGCTGAAACGCTACAGGAAGGTAGAATCTATTGAGTTGTAGGTGATCTCAACGTTTTATGATGATAGTAAATTCATAAGGGGGTCAAACCATGTCCCAAAGGTCACCAGGCCTGGTGTCACTTTAAAGAAGTAGTCCTGTTACACCTTTGTGGGCTTATAACTTTTCTTCTGAATGTCCTAGAGAGGTCAGGTTTGTTTTAGAGTACTCCAATTAACAGACCCTATAACCCCAAAAAGGAATGGAGTCATTAGCACTGATGGTTATTAAATGGCACCCAGAATTATGTCGCACAAAGCACAATTTCACATCATTCCGGGTCCATTTCTCAGAAAAAAGCTTCAATCAGGCTGAAACGTCACAGAAAAGTAAAATCTCTTGAGTTGTAAATGATTCCTGTGTTTCATGATGATAGCACATTCCTAAGGGGGTCAAATCAGGTCATAAAGGTCACCGGATCACTTGTTCCTTAAAGGCGGTATTCCAAACACACATTTGGGGGCTTATAACTTGGCTTCTGAATGTCTCAGAGAGGTCAGGTTTGTTTGAGGGTATTCCAATCAACAGCCCCTATTACCCCAAAAAGGAATGGAGTCATTAGCACTTATGGTTTTTAAATGGCACCCAGAATTATGTTGCACGAAGCACAATTTCACATCATTCTGGGTCCATTTCTCAGAAAAAAGCTTCAATCAGGCTGAAACATCACAGAAAAGTAGAATCTATTGAGTTGTAAATGATTCCTGTGTTTTTTGCTGATAGCACATTCCTAAGGGGGTCAAATCAGGTCATAAAGGTCACCGGATTACTTGTTCCTTAAAGGGGGTATTCCAAACACACGTTTGTGGGCTTATAACTTGGCTGCTGAATGTGTCAGAGAGGTCAGGTTTGTTTTAAGGTACTCCAATCAACAGCCCCTACAACCCCAAAAAGGAATGGAGTCATTAGCATTTATGGTTTTTAAATGGCACCCAGAATTATGTTGCACGAAGCACAATTTCACATCATTCCGGGTCCATTTGTGTGAAAACAAGGTCCAATAAGGCTGAAACGCTACAGGAAGGTAGATTCTATTGAGTTGTAAGTGATCTGAACGTTTCATGATGATAGCACATTCCTATAGGGGGTAAAACCATGTCCCAAAGGTCAACGGGCCTGGTGTCACTTTAAAGAAGTAGTCCTGTTACACATTTGTGGGCTTATATCTTTTCTTCTAAATGTCCTAGAGAGGTCAAGTTTGTTTTAGAGTACTCCAATTACCAGCCCCTATTACGCCAAAAAGGAATGGAGTCATTAGCACTTATGGCTTTTAAATGGCACCCAGAATTATGTTGCACAAAGCACAATTTCACATCATTCTGGGTCCATTTGTGTGAAAAATAGGTCCAATCAGGCTGAATCGCTACAGGAAGGTAGATTCTATTGAGTTGTAAGTGATATGAAAGATTCATGATGATAGCACATTCCTAAGGGGGTCAAACCATGTCCCAAAGGTCACCGGGACTGGTGTCACTTTAAAGAAGTAGTCCAGTTACACCTTTGTGGGCTTATAACTTTTCTTCTGAATGTCCTAGAGAGGTCAGGTTTGTTTTAGAGTACTCCCATTAACAGCCCCTACAACCCCAAAAAGGAATGGAGTCATTAGCACTGATGGTTATTAAATGGCACCCAGAATTATGTCGCACAAAGCACAATTTCACATCATTCCGGGTCCATTTCTCAGAAAAAAGCTTCAATCAGGCTGAAACGTCACAGAAAAGTAGAATCTATTGAGTTGTAAATGACTCCCGTGTTACATGATGATAGCACATTCCTAAGGGGGTCAAATCAGGTCATAAAGGTCACCGGATCACTTGTTCCTTAAAGGCGGTATTCCAAACACACATTTGGGGGCTTATAACTTTGCTTCTGAATGTCTCAGAGAGATCAAGTTTGTTTTAGGGTACTCCAATCAACAGCCCCAAATACCCCAAAAGGAATGGAGTCATTAGCACTTATGGTTTTTAAATGGCACCCAGAATTATGTTGCACGAAGCACAATTTCACATCATTCTGGGTCCATTTGTGTGAAAACAAGGTCCAATCAGGCTGAAACCTTACAGGAAGGTAGAATCTATTGAGTTGTAAGTGATCTGAACGTTTCATGATGATCGCACATTCCTATAGGGTGTAAAACCATGTCCCAAAGGTCACCGGGCCTGGTGTCACTTTAAAGAAGTAGTCCAGTTACACATTTGTGGGCTTATAACTTGGCTTCTGAATGGCCTAGAGAGATCAGGTTTGTTTTAATGTACTCCAATCAACAGCCCCTTCAATCTCAAAAAGGAATGGAGTCATTAGCACTTATGGTTTGTAAATGGCACCCAGAATTATGTTGCACGAAGCACAATTTCACATCATTCTGGGTCCATTTGTGTGAAAACAAGGTCCAATCAGGCTGAAATGTTACAGGAAGGTAGAATCTATTGAGTTGTAAGTTATCTGAACGTTTCATGATGAGAGCACTTTCCTAAGGGGGTCAAACCATGTCCCAAAGGTCAGCGGATCTGGTGTCAATTTAAAGAAGTAGTCCAGTTACACATTTGTGAGCTCATAACTTGGCTTCTGAATGTCCTAGAGAGACCAGGTTTGTTTTAGTATACTCCAATCAACAGCCCCTACAACCACAAAAAGGAATGCAGTCATTAGCACTTATGGTTTGTAAATGGCACCCAGAATTATGTTGCACGAAGCACAATTTCACATCATTCTGGGTCCATTTGTGTGAAAACAAGGTCCAATCAGGATGAAACGCTACAAGAAGGTAGAATCTATTGAGTTGTAAGTGATCTGAACGTTTCAAGATGATCGCACATTCCTATAGGGGGTAAAACCATGTCCCAAAGGTCACCGGGCCTGGTGTCACTTTAAAGAAGTAGTCCAGTTACACATTTGTGGGCTTATAACTTGGCTTCTGATGTCCTAGAGAGATCAGGTTTGTTTTAATGTACTCCAATCAACAGCCCCTACAACCACAAAAAGGAATGGAGTCATTAGCACTTATGGTTTGTAAATGGCACCCAGAATTATGTTGCACGAAGCACAATTTCACATCATTCTGGGTCCATTTGTGTGAAAACAAGGTCCAATCAGGCTGAAACGCTACAAGAAGGTAGAATCTATTGAGTTGTAGGTGATCTGAACGTTTTATGATGATAGTAAATTCCTAAGGGGGTCAAACCATGTCCCAAAGGTCACCAGGCCTGGTGTCACTTTAAAGAAGTAGTCCTGTTACACCTTTGTGGGCTTATAACTTTTCTTCTGAATGTCCTAGAGAGGTCAGGTTTGTTTTAGAGTACTCCAATTAACAGCCTCTATAACCCCAAAAAGGAATGGAGTCATTAGCACTGATGGTTATTAAATGGCACCCAGAATTATGTCGCACAAAGCACAATTTCACATCATTCCGGGTCCATTTCTCAGAAAAAAGCTTCAATCAGGCTGAAACGTCACAGAAAAGTAGAATCTATTGAGTTGTAAATGACTCCCGTGTTTCATGATGATAGCACATTCCTAAGGGCGTCAAATCAGGTCATATAGGTCACCGGATCACTTGTTCCTTAAAGGCAGGGTTCCAAACACACCTTATGGGGGCTCTTAACTTGGCTTCTGAATGTCTCAGAGAGGTCAGGTTTGTTTTAGGGTACTCCAATCAACAGCCCCTATTACCCCAAAAAGGAATGGAGTCATTAGCACTTATGGTTTTTAAATGGCGCCCAGAATTATGTTGCACGAAGCACAATTTCACATCATTCCGGGTCCATTTGTGTGAAAACAAGGTCCAATAAGGCTGAAACGCTACAGGAAGGTAGATTCTATTGAGTTGTAAGTGATCTGAACGTTTCATGGTGATAGCACATTCCTAATGGGGTCAAACCATGTCCCAAAGGTCAACGGGCCTGGTGTCACTTTAAAGAAGTAGTCCTGTTACACATTTGTGGGCTTATATCTTTTCTTCTAAATGTCCTAGAGAGGTCAAGTTTGTTTTAGAGTACTCCAATTACCAGCCCCTATTACCCCAAAAAGGAATGGAGTCATTAGCACTTATGGCTTTTAAATGGCACCCAGAATTATGTTGCACAAAGCACAATTTCACATCATTCTGGGTCCATTTGTGTGAAAAATAGGTCCAATCTGGCTGAATCGCTACAGGAAGGTAGATTCTATTGAGTTGTAAGTGATCTGAAAGATTCATGATGATAGCACATTCCTAAGGGGGTCAAACCATGTCCCAAAGGTCACCGGGACTGGTGTCACTTTAAAGAAGTAGTCCAGTTACACCTTTGTGGGCTTATAACTTTTCTTCTGAATGTCCTAGAGATGTCAGGTTTGTTTTAGAGTACTCCCATTAACAGCCCCTACAACCCCAAAAAGGAATGGAGTCATTAGCACTGATGGTTATTAAATGGCACCCAGAATTATGTCGCACAAAGCACAATTTCACATCATTCCGGGTCCATTTCTCAGAAAAAAGCTTCAATCAGGCTGAAACGTCACAGAAAAGTAGAATCTATTGAGTTGTAAATGACTCCCGTGTTACATGATGATAGCACATTCCTAAGGGGGTCAAATCAGGTCATAAAGTTCACCGGATCACTTGTTCCTTAAAGGCGGTATTCCAAACACACATTTGGGGGCTTATAACTTGGCTTCTGAATGTCTCAGAGAGATCAAGTTTGTTTTAGGGTACTCCAATCAACAGCCCCAAATACCCCAAAAAGAATGGAGTCATTAGCACTTATGGTTTTTAGGGTTGGGGGTTCACTTACAACTCAATAGATTCTACCTTCTTGTAGCATTTCAGCCTGATTGGACCTTGTTTTCACACAAATGGACCCAGAATGATGTGAAATTGTGCTTCGTGCAACATAATTCTGGGCGCCATTTAAAAACCATAAGTGCTAATGACTCCATTCCTTTTTGGGGTAATAGGGGCTGTTGATTGGAGTACCCTAAAACAAACCTGACCTCTCTGAGACATTCAGAAGCCAAGTTAAGAGCCCCCATAAGGTGTGTTTGGAACCCTGCCTTTAAGGAACAAGTGATCCGGTGACCTATATGACCTGATTTGACGCCCTTAGGAATGTGCTATCATCATGAAACACGGGAGTCATTTACAACTCAATAGATTCTACTTTTCTGTGACGTTTCAGCCTGATTGAAGCTTTTTTCTGAGAAATGGACCCGGAATGATGTGAAATTGTGCTTTGTGCGACATAATTCTGGGTGCCATTTAATAACCATCAGTGCTAATGACTCCATTCCTTTTTGGGGTTATAGAGGCTGTTAATTGGAGTACTCTAAAACAAACCTGACCTCTCTAGGACATTCAGAAGAAAAGTTATAAGCCCACAAAGGTGTAACAGGACTACTTCTTTAAAGTGACACCAGGCCTGGTGACCTTTGGGACATGGTTTGACCCCCTTAGGAATTTACTATCATCATAAAACGTTCAGATCACCTACAACTCAATAGATTCTACCTTCTTGTAGCGTTTCAGCCTGATTGGACCTTGTTTTCACACAAATGGACCCAGAATGATGTGAAATTGTGCTTCGTGCAACATAATTCTGGGTGCCATTTACAAACCATAAGTGCTAATGACTCCATTCCTTTTTGTGGTTGTAGGGGCTGTTGATTGGAGTACATTAAAACAAACCTGATCTCTCTAGGACATCAGAAGCCAAGTTATAAGCCCACAAATGTGTAACTGGACTACTTCTTTAAAGTGACACCAGGCCCGGTGACCTTTGGGACATGGTTTTACCCCCTATAGGAATGTGCGATCATCTTGAAACGTTCAGATCACTTACAACTCAATAGATTCTACCTTCTTGTAGCGTTTCATCCTGATTGGACCTTGTTTTCACACAAATGGACCCAGAATGATGTGAAATTGTGCTTCGTGCAACATAATTCTGGGTGCCATTTACAAACCATAAGTGCTAATGACTGCATTCCTTTTTGTGGTTGTAGGGGCTGTTGATTGGAGTATACTAAAACAAACCTGGTCTCTCTAGGACATTCAGAAGCCAAGTTATGAGCTCACAAATGTGTAACTGGACTACTTCTTTAAATTGACACCAGATCCGCTGACCTTTGGGACATGGTTTGACCCCCTTAGGAAAGTGCTCTCATCATGAAACGTTCAGATAACTTACAACTCAATAGATTCTACCTTCCTGTAACATTTCAGCCTGATTGGACCTTGTTTTCACACAAATGGACCCAGAATGATGTGAAATTGTGCTTCGTGCAACATAATTCTGGGTGCCATTTACAAACCATAAGTGCTAATGACTCCATTCCTTTTTGAGATTGAAGGGGCTGTTGATTGGAGTACATTAAAACAAACCTGATCTCTCTAGGCCATTCAGAAGCCAAGTTATAAGCCCACAAATGTGTAACTGGACTACTTCTTTAAAGTGACACCAGGCCCGGTGACCTTTGGGACATGGTTTTACACCCTATAGGAATGTGCGATCATCATGAAACGTTCAGATCACTTACAACTCAATAGATTCTACCTTCCTGTAAGGTTTCAGCCTGATTGGACCTTGTTTTCACACAAATGGACCCAGAATGATGTGAAATTGTGCTTCGTGCAACATAATTCTGGGTGCCATTTAAAAACCATAAGTGCTAATGACTCCATTCCTTTTGGGGTATTTGGGGCTGTTGATTGGAGTACCCTAAAACAAACTTGATCTCTCTGAGACATTCAGAAGCAAAGTTATAAGCCCCCAAATGTGTGTTTGGAATACCGCCTTTAAGGAACAAGTGATCCGGTGACCTTTATGACCTGATTTGACCCCCTTAGGAATGTGCTATCATCATGTAACACGGGAGTCATTTACAACTCAATAGATTCTACTTTTCTGTGACGTTTCAGCCTGATTGAAGCTTTTTTCTGAGAAATGGACCCGGAATGATGTGAAATTGTGCTTTGTGCGACATAATTCTGGGTGCCATTTAATAACCATCAGTGCTAATGACTCCATTCCTTTTTGGGGTTGTAGGGGCTGTTAATGGGAGTACTCTAAAACAAACCTGACCTCTCTAGGACATTCAGAAGAAAAGTTATAAGCCCACAAAGGTGTAACTGGACTACTTCTTTAAAGTGACACCAGTCCCGGTGACCTTTGGGACATGGTTTGACCCCCTTAGGAATGTGCTATCATCATGAATCTTTCATATCACTTACAACTCAATAGAATCTACCTTCCTGTAGCGATTCAGCCTGATTGGACCTATTTTTCACACAAATGGACCCAGAATGATGTGAAATTGTGCTTTGTGCAACATAATTCTGGGTGCCATTTAAAAGCCATAAGTGCTAATGACTCCATTCCTTTTTGGCGTAATAGGGGCTGGTAATTGGAGTACTCTAAAACAAACTTGACCTCTCTAGGACATTTAGAAGAAAAGATATAAGCCCACAAATGTGTAACAGGACTACTTCTTTAAAGTGACACCAGGCCCGTTGACCTTTGGGACATGGTTTTACCCCCTATAGGAATGTGCTATCATCATGAAACGTTCAGATCACTTACAACTCAATAGAATCTACCTTCCTGTAGCGTTTCAGCCTTATTGGACCTTGTTTTCACACAAATGGACCCGGAATGATGTGAAATTGTGCTTCGTGCAACATAATTCTGGGTGCCATTTAAAAACCATAAATGCTAATGACTCCATTCCTTTTTGGGGTTGTAGGGGCTGTTGATTGGAGTACCTTAAAACAAACCTGACCTCTCTGACACATTCAGCAGCCAAGTTATAAGCCCACAAACGTGTGTTTGGAATACCCCCTTTAAGGAACAAGTAATCCGGTGACCTTTATGACCTGATTTGACCCCCTTAGGAATGTGCTATCAGCAAAAAACACAGGAATCATTTACAACTCAATAGATTCTACTTTTCTGTGATGTTTCAGCCTGATTGAAGCTTTTTTCTGAGAAATGGACCCAGAATGATGTGAAATTGTGCTTCGTGCAACATAATTCTGGGTGCCATTTAAAAACCATAAGTGCTAATGACTCCATTCCTTTTTGGGGTAATAGGGGCTGTTGATTGGAATACCCTCAAACAAACCTGACCTCTCTGAGACATTCAGAAGCCAAGTTATAAGCCCCCAAATGTGTGTTTGGAATACCGCCTTTAAGGAACAAGTGATCCGGTGACCTTTATGACCTGATTTGACCCCCTTAGGAATGTGCTATCATCATGAAACACAGGAATCATTTACAACTCAAGAGATTTTACTTTTCTGTGACGTTTCAGCCTGATTGAAGCTTTTTTCTGAGAAATGGACCCGGAATGATGTGAAATTGTGCTTTGTGCGACATAATTCTGGGTGCCATTTAATAACCATCAGTGCTAATGACTCCATTCCTTTTTGGGGTTATAGGGTCTGTTAATTGGAGTACTCTAAAACAAACCTGACCTCTCTAGGACATTCAGAAGAAAAGTTATAAGCCCACAAAGGTGTAACAGGACTACTTCTTTAAAGTGACACCAGGCCTGGTGACCTTTGGGACATGGTTTGACCCCCTTATGAATTTACTATCATCATAAAACGTTGAGATCACCTACAACTCAATAGATTCTACCTTCCTGTAGCGTTTCAGCCTGATTGGACCTTGTTTTCACACAAATGGACCCAGAATGATGTGAAATTTTGCTTCGTGCAACATAATTCTGGGTGCCATTTAAAAACCATAAGTGCTAATGACTCCATTCCTTTTTGGGGTTGTAGGGGCTTTTAATTGGAGTACTCTAAAATAAACTTGACCTCTCTAGGACATTCAGAAGAAAAGTTATAAGCCCACAAAGGTGTAACAGGACTACTTCTTTAAAGTGACACCAGGCCCGGTGACCTTTGGGACATGGTTTGACACCCTTAGGAATGTACTATAATCATAAAACGTTCACATCACTTACAACTCAATAGATTCTACCTTCTTGTAGCATTTCAGCCTGATTGGACCTTGTTTTCACACAAATGGACCCAGAATGATGTGAAATTGTGCTTCGTGCAACATAATTCTGGGCGCCATTTAAAAACCATAAGTGCTAATGACTCCATTCCTTTTTGGGGTAATAGGGGCTGTTGATTGGAGTACCCTAAAACAAACCTGACCTCTCTGAGACATTCAGAAGCTAAGTTAAGAGCCCCCATAAGGTGTGTTTGGAACCCTGCCTTTAAGGAACAAGTGATCCGGTGACCTATATGACCTGATTTGACGCCCTTAGGAATGTGCTATCATCATGAAACATGGGAGTCATTTACAACTCAATAGATTCTACTTTTCTGTGACGTTTCAGCCTGATTGAAGCTTTTTTCTGAGAAATGGACCCGGAATGATGTGAAATTGTGCTTTGTGCGACATAATTCTGGGTGCCATTTAATAACCATCAGTGCTAATGACTCCATTCCTCTTTGGGGTTGTAGGGGCTGTTAATGGGAGTACTCTAAAACAAACTTGACCTCTCTAGGACATTTAGAAGAAAAGATATAAGCCCACAAATGTGTAACAGGACTACTTCTTTAAAGTGACACCAGGCCCGTTGACCTTTGGGACATGGTTTGACCCAATTAGGAATGTGCTATCATCATGAATCGTTCAGATCACTTACAACTCAATAGAATCTACCTTCCTGTAGCGTTTCATTCTTATTGGACCTTGTTTTCACACAAATGGACCCAGAATGATGTGAAATTGTGCTTCGTGCAACATAATTCTGGGTGCCATTTAAAAACCATAAGTGCTAATGACTCCATTCCTTTTTGGGGTTGTAGGGGCTGTTGATTGGAGTACCTTAAAACAAACCTGACCTCTCTGACACATTCAGAAGCCAAGTTATAAGCCCACAAACGTGTGTTTGGAATACCCCCTTTAAGGAACAAGTGATCCGGTGACCTTTATGACCTGATTTGACCCCCTTAGGAATGTGCTATCATCAAGAAACACAGGAATCATTTACAACTCAATAGATTCTACTTTTCTGTGATGTTTCAGCCTGATTGAAGAATTTTTTCTGAGAAATGGACCCGGAATGATGTGAAATTGTGATTTGTGCGACACAATTCTGGGTGCCATTTAAAAACCATAAGTGCTAATGACTCCATTCCTTTTTGGGGTTGTAGGGGCTGTTAATTGGAGAACTCTAAAACAAACCTGACCTCTCTAGCACATTCAGAAGAAAAGTTATAAGCCCACAAAGGTGTAACTGGACTACTTCTTTAAAGTTACACCAGGCCCGGTGACCTTTATGACCTGATTTGACCCCCTTAGGAAAGTCCTATCATCATGAAACACAGGAAACATTTACAACTCAATAGATTCTACTTTTCTGTAATGTTTGAGCCTGATTGAAGCTTTTTTCTGAGAAATGGACCCGGAATGATGTGAAATTGTGCTTTGTGTGACATAATTCTGGGTGCCATTTAAAAATCATAAGTGCTAATGACTCCATTTCTTTTTGGGGTTGTAGGGGCTGTTAATTGAAGTACTCTAAAACAAACCTGACCTCTCTAGGACATTCAGAAGAAATGTTATAAGCCCACAAAGGTGTAACTGGACTACTTCTTTAAAGTGACACCAGGCCCGGTGACCTTTGGGACATGGTTTTACCCCCTATAGGAATGTGCGATCATCTTGAAACGTTCAGATCACGTACAACTCAATAGATTCTACCTTCTTGTAGCTTTTCAGCCTGATTGGACCTTGTTTTCACACAAATGGACCCAGAATGATGTGAAATTGTGCTTCGTGCAACATAATTCTGGGTGCCATTTACAAACCATAAGTGCTAATGACTCCATTCCTTTTTGTGGTTGTAGGGGCTGTTTATTGGAGTACACTAAAACAAACCTGATCTCTCTAGGACATTCAGAAGCCAAGTTATAAGCCCACAAATGTGTAACTGGACTACTTCTTTAAATTGACACCAGATCCGGTGACCTTTGGGACATGGTTTGACCCCCTTAGGAAAGTGCTATCATCATGAAACGTTCAGATCACTTACAACTCAATAGATTCTACCTTCATAGAATGTTTCAGCCTGATAAGACCTTGTTTTCACACAAATGAACCCAGAATGATGTGAAATTGTGCTTCGTGCAACATAATTCTGGGTGCCATTTAAAAGCCATAAGTGCTAATGACTCCATTCCTTTTTGGGGTAATAGGGGCTGGTAATTGGAGTACTGTAAAACAAACTTGACCTCTCTAGGACATTTAGAAGAAAAGATATAAGCCCACAAATGTGTAACAGGACTACTTCTTTAAAGTGACACCAGGCCCGTTGACCTTTGGGACATGGTTTGACCCCATTAGGAATGTGCTATCATCATGAAACGTTCAGATCACTTACAACTCAATAGAATCTACCTTCCTGTAGCGTTTCAGCCTTATTGGACCTTGTTTTCACACAAATGGACCCAGAATGATGTGAAATTGTGCTTCGTGCAACATAATTCTGGGTGCCATTTAAAAACCATAAGTGCTAATGACTCCATTACTTTTTGTGGTTGTAGGGGCTGTTGATTGGAGTACATTAAAACAAACCTGATCTCTATAGGACATTCAGAAGCCAAGTTATAAGCCCACAAATGTGTAACTGGACTACTTCTTTAAATTGACACCAGATCCGGTGACCTTTGGGACATGGTTTGACCCCCTTAGTAAAGTGCTATCATCATGAAACGTTCAGATCACTTACAACTCAATAGATTCTACCTTCCTGTAAAGTTTCAGCCTGATTGGACCTTGTTTTCACACAAATGGACCCAGAATGATGTGAAATTGTGCTTCGTGCAACATAATTCTGGGTGCCATTTACAAACCATAAGTGCTAATGACTCCATTCCTTTTTGTGGTTGTAGGGGCTGTTGATTGGAGTACATTAAAACAAACCTGATCTCTCTAGGACATTCAGAAGCCAAGTTATAAGCCCACAAATGTGTAACTGGACTACTTTAAATTGACACCAGATCCGGTGACATTTGGGACATGGTTTGACCCCCTTAGGAAAGTGCTATCATCATGAAACGTTCAGATCACTTACAACTCAATAGATTCTACCTTCCTGTAACGTTTCAGCCTGATTGGACCTTGTTTTCACACAAATGAACCCAGAATGATGTGAAATTGTGCTTCGTGCAACATAATTCTGGGTGCCATTTACAAACCATAAGTGCTAATGTCTCCATTCCTTTTTGTGGCTGTAGGGGCTGTTGATTGGAGTACAATAAAACAAACCTGACCTCTCTAGGACATTCAGAAGCCAAGTTATAAGCCCACAAATGTGTAACTGGACTACTTCTTTAAAGTGACACCAGATCCGGTGACCTTTGGGACATGGTTTGACCCCCTTAGGAAAGTGCTATCATCATGAAACGTTCAGATCACTTACAACTCAATAGATTCTACCTTCCTGTAACGTTTCCGCCTGATTGGACCTTGTTTTCACACAAATGAACCCAGAATGATGTGAAATTGTGCTTCGTTCAACATAATTCTGGGTGCCATTTACAAAGCATAAGTGCTAATGACTCCATTCCTTTTTGTGGTTGTAGGGGCTGTTGATTGGAGTATACTAAAACAAACCTGATCTCTCTAGGACATTCAGAAACCAAGTTATAAGCCCACAAATGTGTAACTGGACTACTTCTTTAAATTGACACCAGATCAGGTGACCTTTGGGACATAGTTTGACCCCCTTAGGAAAGTGCTATCATCATGAAACGTTCAGATCACTTACAACTCAATAGATTCTACCTTCCTGTAACGTTTCAGCCTGATTGGACCTTGTTTTCACACAAATGGACCCAGAATGATGTGAAATTGTGCTTCGTGCAACATAATTCTGGGTGCCATTTAAAAACCATACGTGCTAATGACTCCATTACTTTTTGTGGTTGTAGGGGCTGTTGATTGGAGTATACTAAAACAAACCTGATCTCTCAGGGACATTCAGAAGCCAAGTTATAAGCCCACAAATGTGTAACTGGACTACTTCTTTAAATTGACACCAGATCCGGTGACCTTTGGGACATGGTTTGACCCCCTTAGGAAAGTGCTATCATCATGAAACGTTCAGATCACTTACAACTCAATAGATTCTACCTTCCTGTAACGTTTCAGCCTGATTGGACCTTGTTTTCACACAAATGGACCCAGAATGATGTGAAATTGTGCTTCGTGCAACATAATTCTGGGTGCCATTTACAAACCATAAGTGCTAATGACTCCATTCCTTTTTGTGGTTGTAGGGGCTGTTGATTGGAGTACCCTAAAACAAACCTGACCTCTCTAGGACATTCAGAAGCCAAGTTATAAGCCCACAAAGGTGTAACTGGACTACTTCTTTAAAGTGACACCAGGCCCGGTGACCTTTGGGACATGGTTTGACCCCCTATAGGAATGTGCGATCATCATGAAACGTTCAGATCACTTACAACTCAATAGATTCTACCTTCTTGTAACGTTTCAGCCTGATTGGACCTTGTTTTCACACAAATGGACCCAGAATGATGTTAAATTGTGCTTCGTGCAACATAATTCTGGGTGCCATTTACAAACCATAAGCGCTAATGACTCCAATCCTTTTTGTGGTTGTAGGGGCTGTTTGTTGGAGTACACTAAAACAAACCTGACCTCTCTAGGACATTCAGAAGCCAAGTTATAAGCCCACAAAGGTGTAACTGGACTACTTCTTTAAAGTGACACCAGGCCCGGTGACCTTTGGGACATGGTTTGACCCCCTATAGGAATGTGCGATCATCATGAAACGTTCAGATCACTTACAACTCAATAGATTCTACCTTCTTGTAACGTTTCAGCCTGATTGGACCTTGTTTTCACACAAATGGACCCAGAATGATGTTAAATTGTGCTTCGTGCAACATAATTCTGGGTGCCATTTACAAACCATAAGTGCTAATGACTCCAATCCCATTTTGTGGTTGTAGGGGCTGTTTGTTGGAGTACACTAAAACAAACCTGACCTCTCTAGGACATTCAGAAGCCAAGTTATAAGCCCACAAATGTGTAACTGGACTACTTCTTTAAATTGACACCAGATCCGGTGACCTTTGGGACATGGTTTGACCCCCTTAGGAAAGTGCTATCATCATGAAATGTTCAGATCACTTACAACTCAATAGATTCTACCTTCCTGTAACGTTTCAGCCTGAATGGACCTTGTTTTCACACAAATGAACCCAGAATGATGTGAAATTGTGCTTCGTGCAACATAATTCTGGGTGCCATTTACAAACCATAAGTGCTAATGACTCCATTCCTTTTTGTGGTTGTAGGGGCTGTTGATTGGAGTACACTAAAACAAACCTAACCTCTCTAGGACATTCAGAAGCCAAGTTATAAGCCCACAAAGGTGTAACTGGACTATTCTTTAAAGTGACACAAGGCCCGGTGACCTTTGGGACATGGTTTTACCCCCTATAGGAATGTGCGATCATCTTGAAACGTTCAGATCACTTACAACTCAATAGATTCTACCTTCTTGTAGCGTTTCAGCCTGATTGGACATTGTTTTCACACAAATGGACCCAGAATGATCTGAAATTGTGCTTCGTGCAACATAATTCTGGGTGCCATTTAAAAACCATAAGTGCTAATGACTCCATTCCTTTTTGTGGTTGTAGGGGCTGTTGATTGGAGTACAGTAAAACAAACCTGATCTCTCTAGGACATTCAGAAGCCAAGTTATAAGCCCACAAATGTGTAACTGGACTACTTCTTTAAATTGACACCAGATCCGGTGACATTTGGGACATGGTTTGACCCCCTTAGGAAAGTGCTATCATCATGAAACGTTCAGATCACTTACAACTCAGTAGATTCTACCTTCCTGTAACGTTTCAGCCTGATTGGACCTTGTTTTCACACAAATGAACCCAGAATGATGTGAAATTGTGCTTTGTGCAACATAATTCTGGGTGCCATTTACAAACCATAAGTGCTAATGACTCCATTCCTTTTTGTGGTTGTAGGGGCTGTTGATTGGAGTACATTAAAACAAACCTGATCTCTCTAGGACATTCAGAAGCCAAGTTATAAGCCCACAAATGTGTAACTGGACTACTTCTTTAAATTGACACCAGATCCAGTGACCTTTGTGACATGGTTTTACTCCCTTAGGAAAGTGCTATCATCATGAAACGTTCAGATCACTTACAACTCAATAGATTCTACCTTCCTGTAACGTTTCAGCCTGATTGGACCTTGTTTTCACACAAATGAACCCAGAATGATGTGAAATTGTACTTCGTGCAACATAATTCTGGGTGCCATTTAAAAACCATAAGTGCTAATGACTCCATTCCTTTTTGTGGTTGTAGGAGCTGTTGATTGGAGTACCCTAAAACAAACCTGATCTCTCTAGGACATTCAGAAGCCAAGTTATAAGCCCACAAATGTGTAACTGGACTACTTCTTTAAATTTACACCAGATCCGGTGACATTTGGGACATGGTTTGACCCCCTTAGGAAAGTGCTATCATCATGAAACATTAAGATCACTTACAACTCAATAGATTCTACCTTCCTGTAACGTTTCAGACTGATTGGACCTTGTTTTCACACAAATGAACCCAGAATGATGTGAAATTGTGCTTCGTGCAACATAATTCTGGGTGCCATTTAAAAACCATAAGTGCTAATGTCTCCATTCCTTTTTGTGGTTGTAGGGGCTGTTGATTGGAGTACACTAAAACAAACCTGACCTCTCTAGGACATTCAGAAGCCAAGTTATAAGCCCACAAATGTGTAACTGGACTACTTCTTTAAAGTGACACCAGATCCGGTGACCTTTGGGACATGGTTTGACCCCCTTAGGAAAGTGCTATCATCATGAAACGTTCAGATCACTTACAACTCAATAGATTCTACCTTCCTGTAACATTTCAGCCTGATTGGACCTTGTTTTCACACAAATGAACCCAGAATGATGTGAAATTGTGCTTCGTGCAACATAATTCTGGGTGCCATTTACAAACCATAAGTGCTAATGACTCCATTCCTTTTGTGGCTGTAGGGGCTTTTGATTGGAGTACACTAAAACAAACCTAACCTCTCTAGGACAATCAGAAGCCAAGTTATAAGCCCACAAATGTGTAACTGGACTACTTCTTTAAATTGACACCTGATCCGGTGACCTTTGGGACATGGTTTGACCCCCTTAGGAAAGTGCTATCATGATGAAACGTTCAGATCACTTACAACTCAATAGATTCTACCTTCCTGTAACGTTTCAGCCTGATTGGACCTTGTTTTAACACAAATGGACCCAGAATGATGTGAAATTGTGCTTCGTGTAACATAATTCTGGGTGCCATTTACAAACCATAAGTGCTAATGACTCCATTCCTTTTTGTGGTTGTAGGGGCTTTTGATTGGAGTACACTAAAACAAACCTAACCTCTCTAGGACATTCAGAAGCCAAGTTATAAGCCCACAAAGGTGTAACTGGACTACATCTTTAAAGTGACACCAGGCCCGGTGACCTTTGGGACATGGTTTTACCCCCTATAGGAATGTGCGATCATCTTGAAACGTTCAGATCACTTACAACTCAATAGATTCTACCTTCTTGTAGCGTTTCAGCCTGATTGGACCTTGTTTTCACACAAATGGACACAGAATGATGTGAAATTGTGCTTCGTGCAACATAATTCTGGGTGCCATTTACAAACCATAAGTGCTAATGACTCCATTCCTTTTTGTGGTTGTAGGGGCTGTTGATTGGAGTACACTAAAACAAACCTGATCGCTCTAGGACATTCAGAAGCCAAGTTATAAGCCCACAAATGTGTAACTGGACTACTACTTTAAATTGACACCTGATCCGGTGACCTTTGGGACATGGTTTGACCCCCTTAGGAAAGTGCTATCATGATGAAACGTTCAGATCACTTACAACTCAATAGATTCTACCTTCCTGTAACGTTTCAGCCTGATTGGACCTTGTTTTCACACAAATGAAGCCAGAATGATGTGAAATTGTGCTTCGTGCAACATAATTCTGGGTGCCATTTAAAAACCATAAGTGCTAATGTCTCCATTCCTTTTTGTGCTTGTAGGGGCTGTTGATTGGAGTACACTAAAACAAACCTGATCGCTCTAGGACATTCAGAAGCCAAGTTATAAGCCCACAAATGTGTAACTGGACAACTTCTTTAAAATGACACCAGATCCGGTGACCTTTGGGACATGGTTTGACCCCCTTAGGAAAGTGCTATCATCATGAAACGTTCAGATCACTTACAACTCAATAGATTCTACCTTCCTGTAACGTTTCAGCCTGATTGGACCTTGTTTTCACACAAATGAACCCAGAATGATGTGAAATTGTGCTTCGTGCAACATAATTCTGGGTGCCATTTAAAAACCATAAGTGCTAATGACTCTGATCCTTTTTGTGGTTGTAGGGGCTGTTGATTGGAGTATACTAAAACAAACCTGATCTCTCTAGGACATTCAGAAGCCAAGTTATAAGCCCACAAATGTGTAACTGGACTACTTCATTAAAGTGACACCAGATCCGGTGACCTTTGGGACATGGTTTGACCCCCTTAGGAAAGTCCTATCATCATGAAACGTTCAGATCACTTACAACTCAATAGATTCTACCTTCCTGTAACGTTTCAGCCTGATTGGACCTTGTTTTCACACAAATGAACGCAGAATGTTGTGAAATTGTGCTTCGTGCAACATAATTCTGGGTGCCATTAAAAAACCATAAGTGCTAATGACTCCATTCCTTTTTGTGGTTGTAGGGGCTGTTGATTGGAGTACACTAAAACAAACTTCATCGCTCCAGGACATTCAGAAGCCAAGTTATAAGCCCACAAATGTGTAACTGGACTACTTCTTTAAATTGACACCAGATCCGGTGACCTTTGGGACATGGTTTGACCCCCTTAGGAAAGTGCTATCATCATGAAACGTTCAGATCACTTACAACTCAATAGATTCTACCTTCCTGTAACGTTTCAGCCTGATTGGACATTGTTTTCACACAAATGGACCCAGAATGATCTGAAATTGTGCTTCGTGCAACATAATTCTGGGTGCCATTTACAAAGCATAAGTGCTAATGACTCCATTCCTTTTTGTGGTTGTAGGAGCTGTTGATTGGAGTACCCTAAAACAAACCTGATCTCTCTAGGACATTCAGAAGCCAAGTTATAAGCCCACAAATGTGTAACTGGAATACTTCTTTAAATTGACACCAGATCCGGTGACATTTGGGACATGGTTTGACCCCCTTAGGAAAGTGCTATCATCATGAAACGTTAAGATCACTTACAACTCAATAGATTCTACCTTCCTGTAACGTTTCAGCCTGATTGGACCTTGTTTTCACACAAATGAACCCAGAATGATGTGAAATTGTGCTTCGTGCAACATAATTCTGGGTGCCATTTGAAAACCATAAGTGCTAATGTCTCCATTCCTTTTTGTGGTTGTAGGGGCTGTTGATTGGAGTACACTAAAACAAACCTGACCTCTCTAGGACATTCAGAAGCCAAGTTATAAGCCCACAAATGTGTAACTGGACTACTTCTTTAAAGTGACACCAGATCCGGTGACCTTTGGGACATGGTTTGACCCCCTTAGGAAAGTGCTATCATCATGAAACAATCAGATCACTTACAACTCAATAGATTCTACCTTCCTGTAACGTTTCAGCCTGATTGGACCTTGTTTTCACACAAATGAACCCAGAATGATGTGAAATTGTGCTTCGTGCAACATAATTCTGGGTGCCATTTAAAAACCATAAGTGCTAATGACTCCATTCCTTTTTGTGGTTGTAGGAGCTGTTGATTGGAGTACCCTAAAACAAACCTGATCTCTCTAGGACATTCAGAAGCCAAGTTATAAGCCCACAAATGTGTAACTGGACTACTTCTTTAAATTGACACCAGATCCGGTGACATTTGGGACATGGTTTGACCCCCTTAGGAAAGTGCTATCATCATGAAACGTTAAGATCACTTACAACTCAATAGATTCTACCTTCCTGTAACGTTTCAGCCTGATTGGACCTTGTTTTCACACAAATGAACCCAGAATGATGTGAAATTGTGCTTCGTGCAACATAATTCTGGGTGCCATTTAAAAACCATAAGTGCTAATGTCTCCATTCCTTTTTGTGGTTGTAGGGGCTGTTGATTGGAGTACACTAAAACAAACCTGACCTCTCTAGGACATTCAGAAGCCAAGTTATAAGCCCACAAATGTGTAACTGGACTACTTCTTTAAAGTGACACCAGATCCGGTGACCTTTGCGACATGGTTTGACCCCCTTAGGAAAGTGCTATCATCATGAAACGTTCAGATCACTTACAACTCAATAGATTCTACCTTCCTGTAACGTTTCAGCCTGATTGGACCTTGTTTTCACACAAATGAACCCAGAATGATGTGAAATTGTGCTTCGTGCAACATAATTCTGGGTGCCATTTACAAACCATAAGTGCTAATGACTCCATTCCTTTTTGTGGTTGTAGGGGCTGTTCATTGGAGTACACTAAAACAAACCTGATCGCTCTAGGACATTCAGAAGCCAAGTTATAAGCCCACAAATGTGTAACTGGACAACTTCTTTAAATTGACACCAGATCCGGTGGCCTTTGGGACATGGTTTGACCCCCTTAGGAAAGTGCTATCATCATGAAACGTTCAGATCACTTACAACTCAATAGATTCTACCTTCCTGTAACGTTTCAGCCTGATTGGACCTTGTTTTCACACAAATGAAGCCAGAATGATGTGAAATTGTGCTTCGTGCAACATAATTCTGGGTGCCATTTAAAAACCATAAGTGCTAATGTCTCCATTCCTTTTTGTGGTTGTAGGGGCTGTTCATTGGAGTACACTAAAACAAACCTGATCGCTCTAGGACATTCAGAAGCCAAGTTATAAGCCCACAAATGTGTAACTGGACAACTTATTTAAATTGACACCAGATCCGGTGACCTTTGGGACATGGTTTGACCCCCTTAGGAAAGTGCTATCATCATGAAACGTTCAGATCACTTACAACTCAATAGATTCTACCTTCCTGTAACGTTTCAGCCTGATTGGACCTTGTTTTCACACAAATGAACCCAGAATGATGTGAAATTGTGCTTCATGCAACATAATTCTGGGTGCCATTTACAAACCATAAGTGCTAATGACTCCGATCCTTTTTGTGGTTGTAGGGGCTGTTGATTGGAGTATACTAAAACAAACCTGATCTCTCTAGGACATTCAGAAGCCAAGTTAGAAGCCCACAAATGTGTAACTGGACTACTTCATTAAAGTGACACCAGATCCGGTGACCTTTGGGACATGGTTTGACCCCCTTAGGAAAGTGCTATCATCATGAAACGTTCAGATCACTTACAACTCAATAGATTCTACCTTCCTGTAACGTTTCAGCCTGATTGGACCTTGTTTTCACACAAATGAACGCAGAATGTTGTGAAATTGTGCTTCGTGCAACATAATTCTGTGTGCCATTAAAAAACCATAAGTGCTAATGACTCCATTCCTTTTTGTGGTTGTAGGGGCTGTTGATTGGAGTACACTAAAACAAACCTCATCGCTCCAGGACATTCAGAAGCCAAGTTATAAGCCCACAAATGTGTAACTGGACTACTACTTTAAATTGACACCAGATCCGGTGACCTTTGGGACATGGTTTGACCCCCTTAGGAAAGTGCTATCATCATGAAATGTTCAGATCACTTACAACTCAATAGATTCTACCATCCTGTAACGTTTCAGCCTGATTGGACCTTGTTTTCACACAAATGAACTCAGAATGATGTGAAATTGTGCTTCGTGCAACATAATTCTGGGTGCCATTTACAAACCATAAGTGCTAATGACTCCATTCCTTTTTGTGGTTGTAGGGGCTGTTGATTGGAGTACACTAAAACAAACCTAACCTCTCTAGGACATTCAGAAGCCAAGTTATAAGCCCACAAAGGTGTAACTGGACTATTCTTTAAAGTGACACAAGGCCCGGTGACCTTTGGGACATGGTTTTACCCCCTATAGGAATGTGCGATCATTTTGAAACGTTCAGATCACTTACAACTCAATAGATTCTACCTTCTTGTAGCGTTTCAGCCTGATTGAACATTGTTTTCACACAAATGGACCCAGAATGATCTGAAATTGTGCTTCGTGCAACATAATTCCGGGTGCCATTTACAAAGCATAAGTGCTAATGACTCCATTCCTTTTTGTGGTTGTAGGGGCTGTTGATTGGAGTACAGTAAAACAAACCTGATCTCTCTAGGACATTCAGAAGCCAAGTTATAAGCCCACAAATGTGTAACTGGACTACTTCTTCAAATTGACACCAGATCCGGTGACATTTGGGACATGGTTTGACCCCCTTAGGAAAGTGCTATCATCATGAAACGTTCAGATCACTTACAACTCAGTAGATTCTACCTTCCTGTAACGTTTCAGCCTGATTGGACCTTGTTTTCACACAAATGAACCCAGAATTATGTGAAATTGTGCTTTGTGCAACATAATTCTGGGTGCCATTTACAAACCATAAGTGCTAATGACTCCATTCCTTTTTGTGGTTGTAGGGGCTGTTGATTGGAGTACAGTAAAACAAACCTGATCTCTCTAGGACATTCAGAAGCCAAGTTATAAGCCCACAAATGTGTAACTGGACTACTTCTTTAAATTGACACCAGATCCGGTGACCTTTGGGACATGGTTTTACCCCCTTAGGAAAGTGCTATCATCATGAAACGTTCAGATCACTTACAACTCAATAGATTCTACCTTCCTGTAACGTTTCAGCCTGATTGGACCTTGTTTTCACACAAATGAACCCAGAATGATGTGAAATTGTGCTTCGTGCAACATAATTCTGGGTGCCATTTAAAAACCATAAGTGCTAATGACTCCATTCCTTTTTGTGGTTGTAGGAGCTGTTGATTGGAGTACCCTAAAACAAACCTGATCTCTCTAGGACATTCAGAAGCCAAGTTATAAGCCCACAAATGTGTAACTGGACTACTTCTTTAAATTGACACCAGATCCGGTGACATTTGGGACATGGTTTGACCCCCTTAGGAAAGTGCTATCATCATGAAACGTTAAGATCACTTACAACTCAATAGATTCTACCTTCCTGTAACGTTTCAGCCTGATTGGACCTTGTTTTCACACAAATGAACCCAGAATGATGTGAAATTGTGCTTCGTGCAACATAATTCTGGGTGCCATTTAAAAACCATAAGTGCTAATGTCTCCATTCCTTTTTGTGGTTGTAGGGGCTGTTGATTGGAGTTCACTAAAACAAACCTGACCTCTCTAGGACATTCAGAAGCCAAGTTATAAGCCCACAAATGTGTAACTGGACTACTTCTTTAAAGTGACACCAGATCCGGTGACCTTTGCGACATGGTTTGACCCCCTTAGGAAAGTGCTATCATCATGAAACGTTCAGATCACTTACAACTCAATAGATTCTACCTTCCTGTAACGTTTCAGCCTGATTGGACCTTGTTTTCACACAAATGAACCCAGAATGATGTGAAATTGTGCTTCGTGCAACATAATTCTGGGTGCCATTTACAAACCATAAGTGCTAATGACTCCATTCCTTTTTGTGGTTGTAGGGGCTTTTGATTGGAGTACACTAAAACAAATCTAACCTCTCTAGGACATTCAGAAGCCAAGTTATAAGCCCACAAAGGTGTAACTGGACTACATCTTTAAAGTGACACCAGGCCCGGTGACCTTTGGGACATGGTTTTACCCCCTTAGGAATGTGCGATCATCTTGAAACGTTCAGATCACTTACAACTCAATAGATTCTACCTTCTTGTAGCGTTTCAGCCTGATTGGACCTTGTTTTCACACAAATGGACACAGAATGATGTGAAATTGTGCTTCGTGCAACATAATTCTGGGTGCCATTTACAAACCATAAGTGCTAATGACTCCATTCCTTTTTGTGGTTGTAGGAGCTGTTGATTGGAGTACCCTAAAACAAACCTGATCTCTCTAGGACATTCAGAAGCCAAGTTATGAGCCCACAAATGTGTAACTGGACTACTTCTTTAAATTGACACCAGATCCGGTGACATTTGGGACATGGTTTGACCCCCTTAGGAAAGTGCTATCATCATGAAACGTTAAGATCACTTACAACTCAATAGATTCTACCTTCCTGTAACGTTTCAGCCTGATTGGACCTTGTTTTCACACAAATGAACCAAGAATGATGTGAAATTGTGCTTCGTGCAACATAATTCTGGGTGCCATTTAAAAACCATAAGTGCTAATGTCTCCATTCCTTTTTGTGGTTGTAGGGGCTGTTGATTGGAGTACACTAAAACAAACCTGACCTCTCTAGGACATTCAGAAGCCAAGTTATAAGCCCACAAATGTGTAACTGGACTACTTCTTTAAAGTGACACCAGATCCGGTGACCTTTGGGACATGGTTTGACCCCCTATAGGAATGTGCGATCATTTTGAAACGTTCAGATCACTTACAACTCAATAGATTCTACCTTCTTGTACCGTTTCAGCCTGATTGAACATTGTTTTCACACAAATGGACCCAGAATGATCTGAAATTGTGCTTCGTGCAACATAATTCCGGGTGCCATTTACAAAGCATAAGTGCTAATGACTCCATTCCTTTTTGTGGTTGTAGGGGCTGTTGATTGGAGTACAGTAAAACAAACCTGATCTCTCTAGGACATTCAGAAGCCAAGTTATAAGCCCACAAATGTGTAACTGGACTACTTCTTCAAATTGACACCAGATCCGGTGACATTTGGGACATGGTTTGACCCCCTTAGGAAAGTGCTATCATCATGAAACGTTCAGATCACTTACAACTCAGTAGATTCTACCTTCCTGTAACGTTTCAGCCTGATTGGACCTTGTTTTCACACAAATGAACCCAGAATTATGTGAAATTGTGCTTTGTGCAACATAATTCTGGGTGCCATTTACAAACCATAAGTGCTAATGACTCCATTCCTTTTTGTGGTTGTAGGGGCTGTTGATTGGAGTACAGTAAAACAAACCTGATCTCTCTAGGACATTCAGAAGCCAAGTTATAAGCCCACAAATGTGTAACTGGACTACTTCTTTAAATTGACACCAGATCCGGTGACCTTTGGGACATGGTTTTACCCCCTTAGGAAAGTGCTATCATCATGAAACGTTCAGATCACTTACAACTCAATAGATTCTACCTTCCTGTAACGTTTCAGCCTGATTGGACCTTGTTTTCACACAAATGAACCCAGAATGATGTGAAATTGTGCTTCGTGCAACATAATTCTGGGTGCCATTTAAAAACCATAAGTGCTAATGACTCCATTCCTTTTTGTGGTTGTAGGAGCTGTTGATTGGAGTACCCTAAAACAAACCTGATCTCTCTAGGACATTCAGAAGCCAAGTTATAAGCCCACAAATGTGTAACTGGACTACTTCTTTAAATTGACACCAGATCCGGTGACATTTGGGACATGGTTTGACCCCCTTAGGAAAGTGCTATCATCATGAAACGTTAAGATCACTTACAACTCAATAGATTCTACCTTCCTGTAACGTTTCAGCCTGATTGGACCTTGTTTTCACACAAATGAACCCAGAATGATGTGAAATTGTGCTTCGTGCAACATAATTCTGGGTGCCATTTAAAAACCATAAGTGCTAATGTCTCCATTCCTTTTTGTGGTTGTAGGGGCTGTTGATTGGAGTACACTAAAACAAACCTGACCTCTCTAGGACATTCAGAAGCCAAGTTATAAGCCCACAAATGTGTAACTGGACTACTTCTTTAAAGTGACACCAGATCCGGTGACCTTTGCGACATGGTTTGACCCCCTTAGGAAAGTGCTATCATCATGAAACGTTCAGATTACTTACAACTCAATAGATTCTACCTTCCTGTAACGTTTCAGCCTGATTGGACCTTGTTTTCACACAAATGAACCCAGAATGATGTGAAATTGTGCTTCGTGCAACATAATTCTGGGTGCCATTTACAAACCATAAGTGCTAATGACTCCATTCCTTTTTGTGGTTGTAGGGGCTTTTGATTGGAGTACACTAAAACAAATCTAACCTCTCTAGGACATTCAGAAGCCAAGTTATAAGCCCACAAAGGTGTAACTGGACTACATCTTTAAAGTGACACCAGGCCCGGTGACCTTTGGGACATGGTTTTACCCCCTTAGGAATGTGCGATCATCTTGAAACGTTCAGATCACTTACAACTCAATAGATTCTACCTTCTTGTAGCGTTTCAGCCTGATTGGACCTTGTTTTCACACAAATGGACACAGAATGATGTGAAATTGTGCTTCGTGCAACATAATTCTGGGTGCCATTTACAAACCATAAGTGCTAATGACTCCATTCCTTTTTGTGGTTGTAGGAGCTGTTGATTGGAGTACCCTAAAACAAACCTGATCTCTCTAGGACATTCAGAAGCCAAGTTATGAGCCCACAAATGTGTAACTGGACTACTTCTTTAAATTGACACCAGATCCGGTGACATTTGGGACATGGTTTGACCCCCTAAGGAAAGTGCTATCATCATGAAACGTTAAGATCACTTACAACTCAATAGATTCTACCTTCCTGTAACGTTTCAGCCTGATTGGACCTTGTTTTCACACAAATGAACCAAGAATGATGTGAAATTGTGCTTCGTGCAACATAATTCTGGGTGCCATTTAAAAACCATAAGTGCTAATGTCTCCATTCCTTTTTGTGGTTGTAGGGGCTGTTGATTGGAGTACACTAAAACAAACCTGACCTCTCTAGGACATTCAGAAGCCAAGTTATAAGCCCACAAATGTGTAACTGGACTACTTCTTTAAAGTGACACCAGATCCGGTGACCTTTGGGACATGGTTTGACCCCCTTAGGAAAGTGCTATCATCATGAAACGTTCAGATCACTTACAACTCAATAGATTCTACCTTCCTGTAACGTTTCAGCCTGATTGGACCTTGTTTTCACACAAATGAACCCAGAATGATGTGAAATTGTGCTTCGTGCAACATAATTCTGGGTGCCATTTACAAACCATAAGTGCTAATGACTCCATTCCTTTTTGTGGTTGTAGGGGCTTTTGATTGGAGTACACTAAAACAAACCTAACCTCTCTAGGACATTCAGAAGCCAAGTTATAAGCCCACAAAGGTGTAACTGGACTACATCTTTAAAGTGACACCAGGCCCGGTGACCTTTGGGACATGGTTTTACCCCCTATAGGAATGTGCGATCATCTTGAAACGTTCAGATCACTTACAACTCAATAGATTCTACCTTCTTGTAGCGTTTCAGCCTGATTGGACCTTGTTTTCACACAAATGGACACAGAATGATGTGAAATTGTGCTTCGTGCAACATAATTCTGGGTGCCATTTACAAACCATAAGTGCTAATGACTCCATTCCTTTTTGCGGTTGTAGGGGCTGTTGATTGGAGTACACTAAAACAAACCTGATCTCTCTAGGACATTCAGAAGCCAAGTTATAAGCCCACAAATGTGTAACTGGACTACTTCTTTAAATTGACACCTGATCCGGTGACCTTTGGGACATGGTTTGACCCCCTTAGGAAAGTGCTATCATGATGAAACGTTCAGATCACTTACAACTCAATAGATTCTACCTTCCTGTAACGTTTCAGCCTGATTGGACCTTGTTTTCACACAAATGAACCCAGAATGATGTGAAATTGTGCTTCGTGCAACATAATTCTGGGTGCCATTTAAAAACCATAAGTGCTAATGTCTCCATTCCTTTTTGTGGTTGTAGGGGCTGTTGATTGGAGTACACTAAAACAAACCTGATTGCTCTAGGACATTCAGAAGCCAAGTTATAAGCCCACAAATGTGTAACTGGACAACTTATTTAAATTGACACCAGATCCGGTGACCTTTGGGACATGGTTTGACCCCCTTAGGAAAGTGCTATCATCATGAAACGTTCAGATCACTTACAACTTAATAGATTCTACCTTCCTGTAACGTTTCAGCCTGATTGGACCTTGTTTTCACACAAATGAACCCAGAATGATGTGAAATTGTACTTCGTGCAACATAATTCTGGGTACCATTTAAAAACCATAAGTGCTAATGACTCCGATCCTTTTTGTGGTTGTAGGGGCTGTTGATTGGAGTACACTAAAACAAACCTGATTGCTCCAGGACATTCAGAAGCCAAGTTATAAGCCCACAAATGTGTAACTGGACTACTTCTTTAAGTTGACACCAGATCCGGTGACCTTTGGGACATGGTTTGACCCCCTTAGGAAAGTGCTATCATCATGAAACGTTCAGATCACTTTCAACTCCATAGATTCTACCTTCCTGTAACGTATCAGCCTGATTGGACCTTGTTTTCACACAAATGAACCCAGAATGGTGTGAAATTGGGCTTCGTGCAACATAATTCTGGGTGCCATTTAAAAACCATAAGTGCTAATGACTCCATTCCTTTTTGTGGTTGTAGGGGCTGTTGATTGGAGTATACTAAAACAAACCTGATCTCTCTAGGACATTCAGAAGCCAAGTTATAAGCCCACAAATGTGTAACTGGACTACTTCTTTAAATTGACACCAGATCCGGTGACCTTTGGGACATGGTTTGACCCCCTTAGGAAAGTGCTATCATCTTGAAACGTTGAGATCACTTACAACTCAATAGATTCTACCTTCCTGTAAAGTTTCAGCCTGATTGGACCTTGTTTTCACACAAATGGACCCAGAATGATGTGAAATTGTGCTTCGTGCAACATAATTCTGGGTGCCATTTACAAACTATAAGTGCTAATGACTCCATTCTTTTTTGTGGTTGTAGGGGCTGTTTGTTGGAGTACACTAAAACAAACCTGACCTCTCTAGGACATTCAGAAGCAGAGTTACAAGCCCACAAATGTGTAACTGGACTACTTCTTTAAAGTGACACAAGGCCCGGTGACCTTTGGGACATGGTTTTACCACCTATAGGAATGTGCGATCATCTTGAAACGTTCAGATCACTTACAACTCAATAGATTCTATCTTCTTGTAGCGTTTCAGCCTGATTGGACATTGTTTTCACACAAATGGACCCAGAATGATCTGAAATTGTGCTTCGTGCAACATAATTCTGGGTGCCATTGACAAAGCATAAGTGCTAATGACTCCATTCCTTTTTGTGGTTGTAGGGGCTGTTGATTGGAGTACAGTTAAACAAACCTGATCTCTCTAGGACATTCAGAAGCCAAGTTATAAGCCCACAAATGTGTAACTGGACTACTTCTTTAAATTGACACCAGATCCGGTGACATTTGGGACATGGTTTGACCCCCTTAGGAAAGTGCTATCATCATGAAACGTTCAGATCACTTACAACTCAGTAGATTCTACCTTCCTGTAACGTTTCAGCCTGATTGGACCTTGTTTTCACACAAATGAACCCAGAATGATGTGAAATTGTGCTTTGTGCAACATAATTCTGGGTGCCATTTACAAACCATAAGTGCTAATGACTCCATTCCTTTTTGTGGTTGTAGGGGCTGTTGATTGGAGTACATTAAAACAAACCTGATCTCTCTAGGACATTCAGAAGCCAAGTTATAAGCCCACAAATGTGGAACTGGACTACTTCCTTAAATTGACACCAGATCCGGTGACCTTTGGGACATGGTTTTACCCCCTTAGGAAAGTGCTATCATCATGAAACGTTCAGATGACTTACAACTCAATAGATTCTACCTTCCTGTAACGTTTCAGCCTGATCGGACCTTGTTTTCACACAAATGAACCCAGAATGATGTGAAATTGTGCTTCGTGCAACATAATTCTGGGTGCCATTTAAAAACCATAAGTGCTAATGACTCCATTCCTTTTTGTGGTTGTAGGAGCTGTTGACTGGAGTACCCTAAAACAAACCTGATCTCTCTAGGACATTCAGAAGCCAAGTTATAAGCCCACAAATGTGTAACTGGACTACTTCTTTAAATTGACACCAGATCCGGTGACATTTGGGACATGGTTTGACCCCCTTAGGAAAGTGCTATCATCATGAAACGTTAAGATCACTTACAACTCAATAGATTCTACCTTCCTGTAACGTTTCAGCCTGATTGGACCTTGTTTTCACACAAATGAACCCAGAATGATGTGAAATTGTGCTTCGTGCAACATAATTCTGGGTGCCATTTAAAAACCATAACTGCTAATGTCTCCATTCCTTTTTGTGGTTGTAGGGGCTGTTGATTGGAGTACACTAAAACAAACCTGACCTCTCTAGGACATTCAGAAGCCAAGTTATAAGCCTACAAATGTGTAACTGGACTACTTCTTTAAAGTGACACCAGATCCGGTGACCTTTGGGACTTGGTTTGACCCCCTTAGGAAAGTGCTATCATCATGAAACGTTCAGATCAATTACAACTCAATAGATTCTACCTTCCTGTAACGTTTCAGCCTGATTGGACCTTGTTTTCACACAAATGAACCCAGAATGATGTGAAATTGTGCTTCGTGCAACATAATTCTGGGTGCCATTTACAAACCATAAGTGCTAATGACTCCATTCCTTTTTGTGGTTGTAGGGGCTTTTGATTGGAGTACACTAAAACAAACCTAACCTCTCTAGGACATTCAGAAGCCAAGTTATAAACCCACAAAGGTGTAACTGGACTACATCTTTAAAGTGACACCAGGCCCGGTGACCTTTGGGACATGGTTTTACCCCCTATAGGAATGTGCGATCATCTTGAAACGTTCAGATCACTTACAACTCAATAGATTCTACCTTCCTGTAACGTTTCAGCCTGATTGGACCTTGTTTTCACACAAATGAACCCAGAATGATGTGAAATTGTGCTTCGTGCAACATAATTCTGGGTGCCATTTAAAAACCATAAGTGCTAATGACTCCGATCCTTTTTGTGGTTGTAGGGGCTGTTGATTGGAGTATACTAAAACAAACCTGATCTCTCTAGGACATTCAGAAGCCAAGTTATAAGCCCACAAATGTGTAACTGGACTACTTCTTTAAAGTGACACCAGATCCGGTGACCTTTGGGACATGGTTTGACCCCCTTAGGAAAGTGCTATCATCATGAAACGTTCAGATCACTTACAACTCAATAGATTCTACCTTCCTGTAACGTTTCAGCCTAATTGGACCTTGTTTTCACACAAATGAACCCAGAATGATGTGAAATTGTGCTTCGTGCAACATAATTCTGGGTGCCATTTAAAAACCATAAGTGCTAATGACTCCATTCCTTTTTGTGGTTGTAGGGGCTGTTGATTGGAGTACACTAAAACAAACCTGATCGCTCCAGGACATTCAGAAGCCAAGTTATAAGCCCACAAATGTGTAACTGGACAACTTCTTTAAATTGACACCAGATCCGGTGACCTTTGGGACATGGTTTGACCCCCTTAGGAAAGTGCTATCATCATGAAACGTTCAGATCACTTACAACTCAATAGATTCTACCTTCCTGTAACATTTCAGCCTGATTGGACCTTGTTTTCACCCAAATGGACCCAGAATGATGTGAAATAGTGCTTCGTGCAACATAATTCTGGGTGCCATTTACAAACCATAAGTGCTAATGACTCCATTCCTTTTTGTGGTTGTAGGGGCTGTTGATTGGAGTACACTAAAACAAACCTGATCTCTTTAGGACATTCAGAAGCCAAGTTATAAGCCCACAAATGTGTAACTGGACTACTTCTTTAAATTGACACCAGATCCGGTGACCTTTGGGACATGGTTTGACCCCCTTAGGAAAGTGCTATCATCATGAAACGTTCAGATCACTTACAACTCAATAGATTCTACCTTCCTGTAACGTTTCAGCCTGACTGGACCTTGTTTTCACACAAATGAACCCAGAATGATGTGAAATTGTGCTTCGTGCAACATAATTCTGGGTGCCATTTACAAACCATAAGTGCTAATGACTCCATTCCTTTTTGTGGTTGTAGGGACTTTTGATTGGTGTACACTAAAACAAACCTAACCTCTCTAGGACATTCAGAAGCCAAGTTATAAGCCCACAAAGGCGTAACTGGACTACATCCTTAAAGTGACACCAGGCCCGATGACCTTTGGGACATGGTTTTACCCCCTATAGGAATGTGCGATCATCTTGAAATGTTCAGATCACTTACAACTCAATAGATTCTATCTTCTTGTAGCGTTTCAGCCTGATTGGACCTTGTTTTCACACAAATGGACCCAGAATGATGTGAAATTGTGCTTCGTGCAACATAATTCTGGGTGCCATTTACAAACCATAAGTGCTAAAGACTCCATTCCTTTTTGTGGTTGTAGGGGATGTTGATTGGAGTACACTAAAACAAACCTGATCTCACTAGGACATTCAGAAGCCAAGTTATAAGCCCACAAATGTGTAACTGGACTACTTCTTTAAATTGACACCAGATCTGGTGACCTTTGGGACATGGTTTGACCCCCTTAGGAAAGTGCTATCATCATGAAACGTTCAGATCACTTACAACTCAGTAGATTCTACCTTCCTGTAACGTTTCAGCCTGATTGGACCTTGTTTTCACACAAATGAACCCAGAATGATGTGAAATTGTGCTTTGTGCAACATAATTCTGGGTGCCATTTACAAACCATAAGTGCTAATGACTCCATTCCTTTTTGTGGTTGTAGGGGCTGTTGATTGGAGTACAGTTAAACAAACCTGATCTCTCTAGGACATTCAGAAGCCAAGTTATAAGCCCACAAATGTGTAACTGGACTACTTCTTTAAATTGACACCAGATCCGGTGACATTTGGGACATGGTTTGACCCCCTTAGGAAAGTGCTATCATCATGAAACGTTCAGATCACTTACAACTCAGTAGATTCTACCTTCCTGTAACGTTTCAGCCTGATTGGACATTGTTTTCACACAAATGGACCCAGAATGATCTGAAATTGTGCTTCGTGCAACATAATTCTGGGTGCCATTGACAAAGCATAAGTGCTAATGACTCCATTCCTTTTTGTGGTTGTAGGGGCTGTTGATTGGAGTACAGTTAAACAAACCTGATCTCTCTAGGACATTCAGAAGCCAAGTTATAAGCCCACAAATGTGTAACTGGACTACTTCTTTAAATTGACACCAGATCCGGTGACATTTGGGACATGGTTTGACCCCCTTAGGAAAGTGCTATCATCATGAAACGTTCAGATCACTTACAACTCAGTAGATTCTACCTTCCTGTAACGTTTCAGCCTGATTGGACCTTGTTTTCACACAAATGAACCCAGAATGATGTGAAATTGTGCTTTGTGCAACATAATTCTGGGTGCCATTTACAAACCATAAGTGCTAATGACTCCATTCCTTTTTGTGGTTGTAGGGGCTGTTGATTGGAGTACATTAAAACAAACCTGATCTCTCTAGGACATTCAGAAGCCAAGTTATAAGCCCACAAATGTGGAACTGGACTACTTCCTTAAATTGACACCAGATCCGGTGACCTTTGGGACATGGTTTTACCCCCTTAGGAAAGTGCTATCATCATGAAACGTTCAGATGACTTACAACTCAATAGATTCTACCTTCCTGTAACGTTTCAGCCTGATCGGACCTTGTTTTCACACAAATGAACCCAGAATGATGTGAAATTGTGCTTCGTGCAACATAATTCTGGGTGCCATTTAAAAACCATAAGTGCTAATGACTCCATTCCTTTTTGTGGTTGTAGGAGCTGTTGACTGGAGTACCCTAAAACAAACCTGATCTCTCTAGGACATTCAGAAGCCAAGTTATAAGCCCACAAATGTGTAACTGGACTACTTCTTTAAATTGACACCAGATCCGGTGACATTTGGGACATGGTTTGACCCCCTTAGGAAAGTGCTATCATCATGAAACGTTAAGATCACTTACAACTCAATAGATTCTACCTTCCTGTAACGTTTCAGCCTGATTGGACCTTGTTTTCACACAAATGAACCCAGAATGATGTGAAATTGTGCTTCGTGCAACATAATTCTGGGTGCCATTTAAAAACCATAACTGCTAATGTCTCCATTCCTTTTTGTGGTTGTAGGGGCTGTTGATTGGAGTACACTAAAACAAACCTGACCTCTCTAGGACATTCAGAAGCCAAGTTATAAGCCTACAAATGTGTAACTGGACTACTTCTTTAAAGTGACACCAGATCCGGTGACCTTTGGGACTTGGTTTGACCCCCTTAGGAAAGTGCTATCATCATGAAACGTTCAGATCAATTACAACTCAATAGATTCTACCTTCCTGTAACGTTTCAGCCTGATTGGACCTTGTTTTCACACAAATGAACCCAGAATGATGTGAAATTGTGCTTCGTGCAACATAATTCTGGGTGCCATTTACAAACCATAAGTGCTAATGACTCCATTCCTTTTTGTGGTTGTAGGGGCTTTTGATTGGAGTACACTAAAACAAACCTAACCTCTCTAGGACATTCAGAAGCCAAGTTATAAACCCACAAAGGTGTAACTGGACTACATCTTTAAAGTGACACCAGGCCCGGTGACCTTTGGGACATGGTTTTACCCCCTATAGGAATGTGCGATCATCTTGAAACGTTCAGATCACTTACAACTCAATAGATTCTACCTTCCTGTAACGTTTCAGCCTGATTGGACCTTGTTTTCACACAAATGAACCCAGAATGATGTGAAATTGTGCTTCGTGCAACATAATTCTGGGTGCCATTTAAAAACCATAAGTGCTAATGACTCCGATCCTTTTTGTGGTTGTAGGGGCTGTTGATTGGAGTATACTAAAACAAACCTGATCTCTCTAGGACATTCAGAAGCCAAGTTATAAGCCCACAAATGTGTAACTGGACTACTTCTTTAAAGTGACACCAGATCCGGTGACCTTTGGGACATGGTTTGACCCCCTTAGGAAAGTGCTATCATCATGAAACGTTCAGATCACTTACAACTCAATAGATTCTACCTTCCTGTAACGTTTCAGCCTAATTGGACCTTGTTTTCACACAAATGAACCCAGAATGATGTGAAATTGTGCTTCGTGCAACATAATTCTGGGTGCCATTTAAAAACCATAAGTGCTAATGACTCCATTCCTTTTTGTGGTTGTAGGGGCTGTTGATTGGAGTACACTAAAACAAACCTGATCGCTCCAGGACATTCAGAAGCCAAGTTATAAGCCCACAAATGTGTAACTGGACAACTTCTTTAAATTGACACCAGATCCGGTGACCTTTGGGACATGGTTTGACCCCCTTAGGAAAGTGCTATCATCATGAAACGTTCAGATCACTTACAACTCAATAGATTCTACCTTCCTGTAACATTTCAGCCTGATTGGACCTTGTTTTCACCCAAATGGACCCAGAATGATGTGAAATAGTGCTTCGTGCAACATAATTCTGGGTGCCATTTACAAACCATAAGTGCTAATGACTCCATTCCTTTTTGTGGTTGTAGGGGCTGTTGATTGGAGTACACTAAAACAAACCTGATCTCTTTAGGACATTCAGAAGCCAAGTTATAAGCCCACAAATGTGTAACTGGACTACTTCTTTAAATTGACACCAGATCCGGTGACCTTTGGGACATGGTTTGACCCCCTTAGGAAAGTGCTATCATCATGAAACGTTCAGATCACTTACAACTCAATAGATTCTACCTTCCTGTAACGTTTCAGCCTGACTGGACCTTGTTTTCACACAAATGAACCCAGAATGATGTGAAATTGTGCTTCGTGCAACATAATTCTGGGTGCCATTTACAAACCATAAGTGCTAATGACTCCATTCCTTTTTGTGGTTGTAGGGACTTTTGATTGGTGTACACTAAAACAAACCTAACCTCTCTAGGACATTCAGAAGCCAAGTTATAAGCCCACAAAGGCGTAACTGGACTACATCCTTAAAGTGACACCAGGCCCGATGACCTTTGGGACATGGTTTTACCCCCTATAGGAATGTGCGATCATCTTGAAATGTTCAGATCACTTACAACTCAATAGATTCTATCTTCTTGTAGCGTTTCAGCCTGATTGGACCTTGTTTTCACACAAATGGACCCAGAATGATGTGAAATTGTGCTTCGTGCAACATAATTCTGGGTGCCATTTACAAACCATAAGTGCTAAAGACTCCATTCCTTTTTGTGGTTGTAGGGGATGTTGATTGGAGTACACTAAAACAAACCTGATCTCACTAGGACATTCAGAAGCCAAGTTATAAGCCCACAAATGTGTAACTGGACTACTTCTTTAAATTGACACCAGATCTGGTGACCTTTGGGACATGGTTTGACCCCCTTAGGAAAGTGCTATCATCATGAAACGTTCAGATCACTTACTACTCAATAGATTCTACCTTCCTGTAACGTTTCAGCCTTATTGGACCTTGTTTTCACACAAATGAACCCAGAATGATGTGAAATTGTGCTTTGTGCAACATAATTCTGGGTGCCAATTAAAAACCATAAGTGCTAATGACTCCATTCCTTTTTGTGGTTGTAGGGGCTGTTGATTGGAGTACACTAAAACAAACCTGATCTCTCTAGGACATTCAGAATCCAAGTTATAAGCCCACAAATGTGTAACTGGACTACTTCTTTAAATTGTCACCAGATCCGGTGACCTTTGGGACATGGTTTGACCCCCTTAGGAAAGTGCTATCATCATGAAACGTTCAGATCACTTACAACTCAATAGATTCTACCTTCTTGTAACGTTTCAGCCTGATTGAACCTTGTTTTCACACAAATGGACCCAGAATGATGTGAAATTGTGCTTCGTGCAACATAATTCTGCGTCCCATTTAAAAACCATAAGTGCTAATGACTCCAGTCCTTTTTGTGGTTGTAGGGACTGTTGATTGGAGTACACTAAAACAAACCTGACCTCTTTAGAATATTCAGAAGCCAAGTTATAAGCCCACAAAGGTGTAACTGGACTACTTCTTTAAAGTGACACCAGGCCCGGTGACCTTTGGGACATGGTTTGACCCCCCATAGGAATGTGTGATCATCATGAAACGTTCAGATCACTTACAACTCAATAGATTCTACCTTCTTGTAACGTTTCAGCCTGATTGGACCTTGTTTTCACACAAATGGACCCAGAATGATGTGAAATTGTGCTTCGTGCAACATAATTCTGGTTGCCATTTACAAACCATAAGTGCTAATGACTCCATTCCTTTTTGTGGTTGTAGGGGTTGTTGATTGGAGTACACTAAAACAAACCTGATCTCTCTAGGACATTCAGAAGCCAAGTTACAAGCCCACAAATGTGTAACTGGACTACTTCTTTAAATTGACACCAGATCCGGTGACCTTTGGGACATGGTTTGACCCCCTTAGGAAAGTGTTATCATCATGAAACGTTCAGATAACTTACAACTCAATAGATTCTACCTTCCTGTAACGTTTCAGCCTGATTGGACCTTGTTTTCACACAAATGAACCCAGAATGATGTGAAATTGTGCTTCGTGCAACATAATTCTGGGTGCCATTTAAAAACCATAAGTGCTAATGACTCCATTCCTTTTTGGGGTAATGGGGGCTGTTAATTGGACTACTCTAAAACAAACCTGACCTCTCTAGGATATTCAAAAGCCAAGTTATAAGCCCACAAAGGTGTAACTGGACTACTTCTTTAAATTGACACCAGATCCAGTGACCTTTGGGACATGGTTTGACCCCCTTAGGAAAGTGCGATCATCTTGAAACGTTCAGATCACTTACAACTCAATAGATTCTACCTTCTTGTAACGTTTCAGCCTGATTTGACCTTGTTTTCACACAAATGGACCCAGAATGATGTGAAATTGTGCTTCGTGCAACATAATTCTGGGTGCCATTTAAAGACCATAAGTGCTAATGACTCCATTCCTTTTTGTGGTTGTAGGGGCTGTTGATTGGAGTATACTAAAATAAACCTGATCTCTCTAGGACATTCAGAAGCCAAGTTATAAGCCCACAAATGTGTAACTGGACTACTTCTTTAAATTTACACCAGATCCGGTGACCTTTGGGACATGGTTTGACCCCCTTAGGAAAGTGCTATCATCATGAAACGTTCAGATCACTTACAACTCAATAGATTCTACCTTCCTGTAACGTTTCAGCCTGATTGGACCTTTTTTTCACACAAATGAACCCAGAATTATGTGAAATTGTGCTTCGTGCAACATAATTCTGGGTGCCATTTACAAACCATAAGTGCTAATGACTGCATTCATTTTTGTGGTTGTAGGGACTGTTGACTGGAGTACACTAAAACAAACCTGACCTCTCTAGGACATTCAGAAGCCAAGTTATAAGCCCACAAAGGTGTAACTGGACTACTTCTTTAAATTGACACCAGATCCGGTGACCTTTGGGACATGGTTTGACCCCCTTAGGAAAGTGCGATCATCTTGAAACGTTCAGATCACTTACAACTCAATAGATTCTACCTTCTTGTAACGTTTCAGCCTGATTGGACCTTGTTTTCACACAAATGAACCCAGAATGATGTGAAATTGTGCTTCGTGCAACATAATTCTGGGTGCCATTTACAAACCATAAGTGCTAATGACTCCATTCCTTTTTGTGGTTGTAGGGGCTGTTGATTGGAGTACACTAAAACAAACCTAACCTCTCTAGGACATTCAGAAGCCAAGTTATAAGCCCACAAAGGTGTAACTGGACTACTTCTTTAAAGTGACACCAGGCCCGGTGACCTTTGGGACATGGTTTTACCCACTATAGGAATGTGCGATCATCTTGAAACGTTCAGATCACTTACAACTCAATAGATTCTACCTTCTTGTAGCGTTTCAGCCTGAATGGACCTTGTTTTCACACAAATGGACCCAGAATGATGTGAAATTGTGCTTCGTGCAACATAATTCTGGGTGCCATTTACAAACCATAAGTGCTAATGACTCCATTCCTTTTTGTGGTTGTAGGGGCTGTTGATTGGAGTACACTAAAACAAACCTGACCTCTCTAGGACATTCAGAAGCCAAGTTATAAGCCCACAAAGGTGTAACTGGACTTCTTCTTTAAAGTGACACCAGGCCCGGTGACCTTTGGGACATGGTTTGACCCCCTATAGGAATGTGCGATCATCATGAAACGTTCAGATCACTTAAAACTCAATAGATTCTACCTTCTTGTAACGTTTCAGCCTCATTGGACCTTGTTTTCACACAAAGGGACCCAGAATGATGTGAAATTGTGCTTCGTGCAACATAATTCTGGGTGCCATTTACAAACCATAAGTGCTAATGACTCCCTTCCTTTTTGTGGTTGTAGGGGCTGTTGATTGGAGTACACTAAAACAAACCTGATCTCTCTAGGAAATTCAGAAGCCAAGTTATAAGCCCACAAATGTGTAACTGGACTACTTCTTTAAATTGACACCAGATCCGGTGACCTTTGGGACATGGTTTGACCCCCTTAGGAAAGTGCTATCATCATGAAACGTTCAGATCACTTACAACTCAATAGATTCTACCTTCCTGTAACGTTTCAGCCTGATTGGACCTTTTTTTCACACAAATGAACCCAGACTGATGTGAAATTGTGCTTCGTGCAACATAATTCTGGGTGCCATTTACAAACCATAAGTGCTAATGACTGCATTCCTTTTTGTGGTTGTAGGGACTGTTGATTGGAGTACACTAAAACAAACCTGACCTCTCTAGGACATTCAGAAGCCAAGTTATAAGCCCACAAAGGTGTAACTGGACTACTTCTTTAAATTGACACCAGATCCGGTGAACTTTGGGACATGGTTCGACCCCCTTAGGAAAGTGCGATCATCTTGAAACGTTCAGATCACTTACAACTCAATAGATTCTACCTTCTTGTAACGTTTCAGCCTGATTGGACCTTGTTTTCACACAAATGGACCCAGAATGATGTGAAATTGTGCTTCGTGCAACATAATTCTGGGTGCCATTTACAAACCATAAGTGCTAATGACTCCATTCCTTTTTGTGGTTTTAGGGGCTGTTGATTGGAGTACACTAAAACAAACCTGATCTCTCTAGGACATTCAGAAGCCAAGTTATAAGCCCACAAATGTGTAACTGGACTACTTCTTTAAATTGACACCAGATCCGGTGACCTTTGGGACATGGTACTACTTCTTTAAATTGACACCAGATCCGGTGACCTTTGGGACATGGTTTGACCCCCTATAGGAATGTGTGATCATCATGAAACGTTCAGATCACTTACAACTCAATAGATTGTACCTTCTTGTAACGTTTCAGCCTGATTGGACCTTGTTTTCACACAAATGGACCCAGAATGATGTGAAATTGTGCTTCGTGCAACATAATTCTGGGTGCCATTTACAAACCATAAGTGCTAATGACTCCATTCCTTTTTGTGGTTGTAGGGGCTGTTGATTGGAGTACACTAAAACAAATCTAACCTCTCTAGGACATTCAGAAGCCAAGTTATAAGCCCACAAAGGTGTAACTGGACTACTTCTTTAAATTGACACCAGATCCGGTGACCTTTGGGACATGGTTTGACCCCCTTAGGAAAGGGCTATCATCATGAAACGTTCAGATCACTTACAACTCAATAGATTCTACCTTCTTGTAACATTTCAGCCTGATTGCGACGGTGGCACAGGAGTTAACTGCTCGCCTCGCAATCGGAAGGTCGCAGGTTCGAGACTCCCTCAGTCTGTCGCTGTCGTTGTGTCCTTGGGCAAGACACTTAACCCACGTTGCCTGCTGGTGGTGGTCGGAGGGACCGGTGGCGCCAGTGCTCGGCAGCCTCGCCTCTGTCAGTGCGCCCCAGGGCAGCTGTGGCTACACTGTAGCTCATCCCCACCAGTGTGTGAATGTGTGTGTGAATGGGTGAATGACTGATTGTGTTGTAAAGCGCCTTGGGGGGTTCCAGGACTCTAGAAGGCGCTATATCAAATACAGGCCATTTACCATTTACCATTTACCATTGGACCTTGTTTTCACACAAATGAACCCAGAATGATGTGAAATTGTGCTTCGTGCAACATAATTCTGGGTGCCATTTACAAACCATAAGTGCTAATGACTCCATTCCTTTTTGTGGTTTTAGGGGCTGTTGATTGGAGTACACTAAAACAAACCTGATCTCTCTAGGACATTCAGAAGCCAAGTTATAAGCCCACAAATGTGTAACTGGACTACTTCTTTAAATTGACACCAGATCCGGTGACCTTTGGGACATGGTACTACTTCTTTAAATTGACACCAGATCCGGTGACCTTTGGGACATGGTTTGACCCCCTATAGGAATGTGTGATCATCATGAAACGTTCAGATCACTTACAACTCAATAGATTGTACCTTCTTGTAACGTTTCAGCCTGATTGGACCTTGTTTTCACACAAATGGACCCAGAATGATGTGAAATTGTGCTTCGTGCAACATAATTCTGGGTGCCATTTACAAACCATAAGTGCTAATGACTCCACTCCTTTTTGTGGTTGTAGGGGATGTTGATTGGAGTACACTAAAACAAACTTGACCTCCCTAGGACATTCAGAAGCCAAGTTATAAGCCCAAAAAGGTGTAACTGGACTACTTCTTTTAAGTGACACCAGGCCCGGTGACATTTGGGACATGGGTCCAATCAGGCTGAAACGTTACAAGAAGGTAGAATCTATTGAGTTGTAAGTGATCTGAACGTTTCATGATGATCGCACATTCCTATAGAGGGTCAAACCATGTCCCAAAGGTCACCGGGCCTGGTGTCACTTTAAAGAAGTAGTCCAGTTACACATTTGTGGGCTTATAACTTGGCTTCTGAATATCCTAGAGAGGTCAGGTTTGTTTTAAAGTACTCCAATTAACAGCCCCCATTCACCCAAAAAAGGAATGGAGTCATTAGCACTTATGGTTTGTAAATGGCACCCAGAATTATGTTGCACGAAGCACAATTTCACATCATTCTGGGTTCATTTGTGTGAAAACAAGGTCCAATCAGGCTAAAACGTTACAGGTAGGTAGAATCTATTGAGTTGTAAGTGATCTGAACGTTTCATGATGATCGCACAGTCCTAACAGGGTCAAACCATGTCCCAAAGGTCACCAGGATCTGGTGTCAATTTAAAGAAGTAGTCCAGTTACACATTTTTGGGCTTATAACTTGGCTTCTGAATGTCCTAGAGAGATCAGGTTTGTTTTAGTGTACTCCAATCAACAACCCTTGTAAGTGATCTGAACGTTTCATGATGATCACACATTCCTATAGGGGGTCAAACCATGTCCCAAAGGTCACCGGGCCTGGTGTCACTTTAAAGAAGTAGTCCAGTTACACCTTTGTGGGCTTATAACTTGGCTTCTGAATGTCCTAGAGAGGTCAGGTTTGTATTAGTGTACTCCAATCAACAGCCCCTACAACCACAAAAAGGGAGGGAGTCATTAGCCCTTATGTTTTTTAAATGGCACCCAGAATTATGCTGCACGAAGCACAATTTCACATCATTCTGGGTTCATTTGTGTGAAAAGTAGGTCCAATCAGGCTGAAACGTTACAGGAAGGTAGAATCTATTGAGTTGTAAGTGATCTGAACGTTTCATGATGATAGCACTTTCCTAAGGGGGTCAAACCATGTCCCAAAGGTCACCGGATCTGGTGTCAATTTAAAGAAGTAGTCCAGTTACACATTTGTCGGCTTATAACTTGGCTTCTTAATGTTCTAGAGAGATCAGGTTTGTTTTAGTGTACTCCAATCAACAGCCCCTACAACCACAAAAAAGGAATGGTATCATTAGCACTTATGGCTTGTAAATGGCACCCAGAATTATGTTGCACGAAGCACAATTTCACTTCATTCTGGGTCCATTTGTGTGAAAACAAGGTCCAATCAGGCTGAAACGTTACAGGAAGGTAGAATCTATTGAGTTGTAAGTGAACTGAACATTTCATGATGATAGCACTTTCCTAAGGGGGTCAAACCATGTCCCAAAGGTCACCGGGCCTGGTGTCACTTTAAAGAAGTAGTCCAGTTACACCTTTGTGGGCTTATAACTTGGCTTCTGAATGTCCTAGAGAGATCAGGTTTGTTTTAGTGTACTCCAATCAACAGCTCCTACAACCACAAAAAGGAATGGAGTCATTAGCACTTATGGTTTTTACATGACACCCATAATTATGTTGCACGAAGCACAATTTCACATCATTCTGGGTTCATTTGTGTGAAAACAAGGTCCAATCAGGCTGAAACGTTACAGTAAGGTAGAATCTATTGAGTTGTAAGTGATCTGAACGTTTCATGATGATAGCACTTTCCTAAGGGGGTCAAACCATGTCCCAAAGGTCACCGGATCTGGTGTCAATTTAAAGAAGTAGTCCAGTTACACATTTGTGGGCTTATAACTTGGCTTCTGAATGTCCTAGAGAGATCAGGTTTGTTTTAGTGTACTCCAATCAACAACCCCTACAACCTCAAAAAGGAATGGGGTCATTAGCACTTATGGTTTGTAAATGGCACCCAGAATTATGTTGCACGAAGCACAATTTTAAATCATTCTGGGTCCATTTGTGTGAAAACAAGATCCAATCAGGCTGAAACGTTACAAGAAGGTAGAATCTATTGAGTTGTAAGTGATCTGAACGTTTCAAGATGATCGCACATTCCTAAGGGGGTAAAACCATGTCCCAAAGGTCACCGGGCCTGGTGTCACTTTAAAGAAGTAGTCCAGTTACACCTTTGTGGGCTTATAACTTGGCTTCTGAATGTCCTAGAGAGGTCAGGTTTGTTTTAATGTACTCCAATCAACAGCCCCTACAACCACAAAAAGGAATGGAGTCATTAGCACTTATGGTTTTTACATGACACCCAGAATTATGTTGCACGAAGCACAATTTTAAATCATTCTGGGTCCATTTGTGTGAAAACAAGATCCAATCAGGCTGAAACGTTACAAGAAGGTAGAATCTATTGAGTTGTAAGTGATCTGAACGTTTCAAGATGATCGCACATTCCTAAGGGGGTAAAACCATGTCCCAAAGGTCACCGGGCCTGGTGTCACTTTAAAGAAGTAGTCCAGTTACACCTTTGTGGGCTTATAACTTGGCTTCTGAATGTCCTAGAGAGGTCAGGTTTGTTTTAATGTACTCCAATCAACAGCCCCTACAACCACAAAAAGGAATGGAGTCATTAGCACTTATGGTTTTTACATGACACCCAGAATTATGTTGCACGAAGCACAATTTCACATCATTCTGGGTTCATTTGTGTGAAAACAAGGTCCAGTCAGGCTGAAACGTTACAGGAAGGTAGAATCTACTGAGTTGTAAGTGATCTGAACGTTTCATAATGATAGCACTTTCGTAAGGGGGTCAAACCATGTCCCAAAGGTCACCGGATCTGGTGTCAATTTAAAGAAGTAGTCCAGTTACACATTTGTGGGCTTGTAACTTGGCTTCTGAATGTCCTAGAGAGATCAGGTTTGTTTTAGTGTACTCCAATCAACAGCCCCTACAACCACAAAAAGGAATGGAGTCATTAGCACTTATGGTTTGTAAATGGCAACCAGAATTATGTTGCACGAAGCACAATTTCACATCATTCTGGGTCCATTTGTGTGAAACCAAGGTCCAATCAGGCTGACACGTTACAAGAAGGTAGAATCTATTGAGTTGTAAGTGATCTGAACGTTTCATGATGATCGCACATTCCTATAGAGGGTCAAACCATGTCCTAAAGGTCACCAGGCCTGGTGTCAATTTTAAAGAAGTAGTCCAGTTACACATTTGTGGGCTTATAACTTGGCTTCTGAATATCCTAGAGAGGTCAGGTTTGTTTTAAAGTACTCCAATTAACAGCCCCCATTACCCCAAAAAGGAATGGAGTCATTAGCACTTATGGTTTGTAAATGGCACCCAGAATTATGTTGCACGAAGCACAATTTCACATCATTCTGGCTTCATTTGTGTGAAAACAAGGTCCAATCAGGCTGAAACGTTACAGGAAGGTAGAATCTATTGAGTTGTAAGTGATCTGAACGTTTCATGATGATCGCACAGTCCTAACAGGGTCAAACCATGTCCCAAAGGTCACCAGGATCTGGTGTCAATTTAAAGAAGTAGTCCAGTTACACATTTTTGGGCTTATAACTTGGGTTCTGAATGTCCTAGAGAGGTCAGGTTTGTTTTAGTGTACCAAGCCTCTCTCCTGGAGGCCCTCAGTCAGACCCAGTGTTGACATGTGGCAAGACGCTCCTCGGGGCGCGTCTTGCTTGGGCTTCTCTCCTGGAGGCCCTCAGTCAGACCCATTGTTGACATGTGGCAAGATGCTCCTCGGGGCGCGTTTTATTTGGGCCTCTCTCCTGGAGGCCCTCAGTCAGACCCAGTGTTGACATGTGGCAAGACGCTCCTCGGGGCGCGTCTTGCTTGGGCTTCTCTCCTGGAGGCCCTCAGTCAGACCGAGTAGTGACATGTGGCAAGACGCTCCTCGGGGCGCGTATTGCTTGGACCTCTCTCCTGGAGGCGCTCAGTTAGACCGAGTAGTGACATGTGGCAAGACGCTCCTCGGGGCGCGTCTTGCTTGGGCCTCTCTCCTGGAGGAGCTCAGTCAGACCCAGTGGTGACACGTGGCAAGACGCTCCTCGGGGCGCGTCTTGCTTGGGCCTCTCTCCTGGAGGCGCTCAGTCAGACCGAGTGCTGACATAAGGCAAGACGCTCCTCGTTGCGCGTCTTGCTGGGGCCTCTCTGCTGGAGGTGCTCAATCAGACCCAGTGGTGACACGTGGCAAGACGCTCCTCGGGGCGCGTCTTGCTTGGGCCTCTCTCCTGGAGGAGCTCAGTCAGACCCAGTGGTGACACGTGGCAAGACGCTCCTCGGGGCGCATCTTGCTTGGGCCTCTCTCCTGGAGGCGCTAAGTCAGACCCAGTGTTGACACGTGGCAAGACGCTCCTCGGGGAGCGTCTTGCTTGGGCCTCTCTCCTGGAGGCGCTCAGTCAGACCCAGTATTGACATGTGGCAAGACACTCCTCGGGGCGCGTATTGCTTGGGCCTCTCTCCTGGAAGCGCTCAGTCAAACCGAGTGCTGACATGTGGCAAGAAGCTCCTCGGGGCGCGTCTTGCTTGGGCTTCTCTCCTGGAGGCCCTCAGTCAGACCCATTGTTGACATGTGGCAAGACGCTCCTCGGGGCGCGTCTTGCTTGGGCCTCTCTCCTGGAGGCGCTCAGTCAGACCCAGTGGTGACATGTGGAAAGACACTCCTCGGGGCGCGTATTGCTTGGGCCTCTCTCCTGGATGCCCTCTGTCAGACCCAGTGTTGACATGTGGCAAGACTCTCGTCGGGGCGCGTCTTGCTTGGGCTTCTCTCATGGAGGCCCTCAGTCAGACCCAGTGTTGACATGTGTCAAGACGCTCCTCGGGTTGTGTCTTGCTTGGGCCTCTCTCCTGGAGGCGCTCAGTCAGACCCAGTGTTGACATGTGGCAAGACGCTCCTCGGGGCGCTTCTTGCTTGGGCTTCTCTCCTGGAGGCCCTCAGTCAGACCCATTGTTGACATGTGGCAAGACGCTCCTCGGGGCACGTCTTGCTTGGGCCTCTCTCCTGGAGGTTCTCAGTCAGACCCAGTGTTGACATGTGGCAAGACGCTCCTCGGGGCACGTCTTGCTTGGGCCTCTCTCCTGGAGGCGCTCAGTCAGACCCAGAGGAGACATGTGTCAAGATGCTCCTCGGGGCGTATCTTGCTTGGGCCTCTCTCCTGGAGGCGCTCAGTCAGACCGAGTGCTGACATGTGGCAAGACGCTCCTCTGGGCGCGTCTTGCTTGGGCCTCTCTCCTGGAGGTGCTCAGTCAGACCCAGTGTTCACATGTGGCAAGACACTCTTAGGTCACGTCTTGCTTGGGCCTCTCTCCTGGAGGCGCTCAGTCAGACCCAGAGGAGAAATGTGTCAAGACGCTCCTCGGGGCGCGTCTTGCTTGGGCCTCTCTCCTGGAGGCGCTCAGTCAGACCGAGTGCTGACATGTGGCAAGACTCTCCTCGGGGCGCGTCTTGCTTGGGCCTCTCTCCTGGAGGAGCTCAGTCAGACCCAGTGTTGACATGTGGCAAGACGCTCCTCGGGGCGCGTCTTGCTTGGGCCTCTCTCCTGGAGGCGCTCAGTCAGACCGAGTGCTGACATGTGGCAAGACGCTCCTCGGGGCGCGTCTTGCTTGGGCTTCTCTGCTGGAGGCCCCTCAGTCAGACCCATTGTTGACATGTGGCAAGACGCTCCTCGGGGCGCGTCTTATTTGGGCCTCTCTCCTGGAGGCCCTCAGTCAGGCCCAGTGTTGACATGTGGCAAGACGCTCCTCGGGGCGCATCTTGCTTGGGCTTCTCTCCTGGAGGCCCTCAGTCAGACCCATTGTTGACATGTGGCAAGACGCTCCTCGGGGCACGTCTTGCTTGGGCCTCTCTCCTGGAGGCGCTCAGTCAGACCGAGTGCTGACATAAGGCAAGATGCTCCTCGGGGCGCGTCTTGCTGGGGCCTCTCTCCTGGAGGTGCTCAATCAGACCCAGTGGTGACACGTGGCAAGACGCTCCTCGGGGCGCATCTTGCTTGGGCCTCTCTCCTGGAGGCGCTCAGTCAGACCCAGTATTGACATGTGGCAAGACACTCCTCGGGGCGCGTATTGCTTGGGCCTCTCTCCTGGAAGCGCTCAGTCAAACCGAGTGCTGACATGTGGCAAGAAGCTCCTCGGGGCGCGTCTTGCTTGGGCTTCTCTCCTGGAGGCGCTCAGTCAGACCCAGTGTTCACATGTGGCAAGACGCTCCTCGGGGCGCGTCTTGCTTGGGCCTCTCTCCTGGAGGCGCTCAGTCAGACCCAGTGTTGACATGTGGCAAGATGCTCCTCGGGGCACGTCTTGCTTGGGCCTCTCTCCTGGAGGCGCTCAGTCAGACCGAGTGCTGACATGTGGCAAGATGCTCCTCGAGGCGCTTCTTGCTTGGGCCTCTCTCCTGGAGGCGCTCAGTCAGACCCAGTGGTGACATGTGGCAAGACGCTCCTCGGGGCGCGTATTGCTTGGGCCTCTCTCCTGGATGCCCTCTGTCAGACCCAGTGTTGACATGTGGCAAGACTCTTCTCGGGGCCCGTCTTGCTTGCGCTTCTCTCATGGAGGCCCTCAGTCAGACCCAGTGTTGACATGTGTCAAGATGCTCCTTGGGGCGTGTCTTGCTTGGGCCTCTCTCCTGGAGGCGCTCAGTCAGACCCAGTGTTGACATGTGGCAAGACCCTCCTCGCGACGCTTCTTGCATGGGCTTCTCTCCTGGAGGCCCTCAGTCAGACTCATTGTTGACATGTGGCAAGACGCTCCTCGGGGCGAGTCTTGCTTGGGCCTCTCTCCTGGAGGCGCTCAGTCAGACCGAGTAGTGACATGTGACAAGAAGCTCCTCGGGGCGCGTCTTGCTTGGGCCTCTCTCCTGGAGGCGCTCAGTCACACCCAGTGTTGACATGTGGCAAGACGCTCCTCGGGGCGCGTCTTGCTTGGGCCTCTCTCCTGGAGGTTCTCAGTCAGACCCAGTGTTGACATGTGGCAAGATGCTCCTCGGGGCGCGTCTTGCTGGGGCTTCTCTCATGGAGGCACTCAGTCAGACCCAGTGTTGACATGTGGCAAGATGCTCCATGGGGCACGTCTTGCTTGGGCCTCTCTCCTGGAGGCGCTCAGTCAGACCCAGAGGAGACATGTGTCAAGATGCTCCTCGGGGTGCGTCTTGCTTGGGCCTCTCTCCTGGAGGCGCTCAGTCAGACCGAGTGCTGACATGTGGCAAGACGCTCCTCCGGGCGCGTCTTGCTTGGGCCTCTCTCCTGGAGGCGCTCAGTCAGACCCAGTGTTCACATGTGGCAAGACGCTCCTCGGGGCGCGTCTTGCTTGGGCCTCTCTCCTGGAGGCACTCAGTCAGACCCAGTGTTGACACGTGGCAAGACGCTCCTCGGGGCGCTTCTTTCTTGGGCCTCTCTCCTGGAGGCGCTCAGTCAGACCAAGTGGTGACATGTGGCAAGACGCTCCTCGGGGCGCGTATTGCTTGGGCCTCTCTCCTGGATGCCCTCTGTCAGACCCAGTGTTGACATGTGGCAAGACTCTCCTCGGGGCGCGTCTTGCTTGGGCTTCTCTCATGGACGCCCTCAGTCAGACCCAGTGTTGACATGTGTCAAGACGCTCCTCGGGGCGTGTCTTGCTTGGGCCTCTCTCCTGGAGGCGCTCACTCAGACCCAGTGTTGACATGTGGCAAGACGCTCCTCGGGGCGCTTCTTGCTTGGGCTTCTCTCCTGGAGGCCGTCAGTCAGACCCATTGTTGACATGTGGCAAGACGCTCCTCGGGGCACGTCTTGCTTGGGCCTCTCTCCTGGAGGCGCTCAGTCAGACCGAGTAGTGACATGTGACAAGACGCTCCTCGGGGCGCGTCTTGCTTGGGCCTCTCTCCTGGAGGCGCTAAGTCAGACCCAGTGTTGACACGTGGCAAGACGCTCCTCAGGGCGCGTCTTGCTTGGGCCTCTCTCCTGGAGGCGCTCAGTCAGACCCAGTATTGACATGTGGCAAGACACTCCTCGGGGCGCGTATTGCTTGGGCCTCTCTCCTGGAAGCGCTCAGTCAAACCGAGTGCTGACATGTGGCAAGAAGCTCCTCGGGGCGCGTCTTGCTTGGGCTTCTCTCCTGGAGGCCCTCAGTCAGACCCATTGTTGACATGTGGCAAGACGCTCCTCGGGGCGCGTCTTGCTTGGGCCTCTCTCCTGGAGGCGCTCAGTCAGACCCAGTGGTGACATGTGGCAAGACGCTCCTCGGGGCGCGTTTTGCTTGGGCCTCTCTCCTGGATGCCCTCTGTCAGACCCAGTGTTGACATGTGGCAAGACTCTCCTCGGGGCGCGTCTTGCTTGGGCTTCTCTCATGGAGGCCCTCAGTCAGACCCAGTGTTGACATGTGTCAAGACGCTCCTCGGGGTGTGTCTTGCTTGGGCCTCTCTCCTGGAGGCGCTCAGTCAGACCCAGTGTTGACATGTGGCAAGACGCTCCTCGGGGCGCTTCTTGCTTGGGCTTCTCTCCTGGAGGCCCTCAGTCAGACCCATTGTTGACATGTGGCAAGACGCTCCCGGGGCACGTCTTGCTTGGGCCTCTCTCCTGGAGGCGCTCAGTCAGACCGAGTAGTGACATGTGACAAGACGCTCCTCGGGGCGCGTCTTGCTTGGGCCTCTCTCCTGGAGGCGCTCAGTCAGACCCAGTGTTGACATGTGGCAAGACGCTCCTCGGGCGCGTCTTGCTTGGGCCTCTCTCCTGGAGGCGCTCAGTCAGACCCAGTGTTCACATGTGGCAAGACACTCCTCGGGGCGCGTCTTGCTTGGGCCTCTCTCCTGGAGGCGCTCAGTCAGACCCAGAGGAGAAATGTGTCAAGACGCTCCTCGGTGCGCGTCTTGCTTGGGCCTCTCTCCTGGAGGCGCTCAGTCAGACCGAGTGCTGACATGTGGCAAGACTCTCCTCGGGGCGCGTCTTGCTTGGGCCTCTCTCCTGGAGGAGCTCAGTCAGACCCAGTGTTGACATGTGGCAAGACGCTCCTCGGGGCGGGTCTTGCTTGGGCCTCTCTCCTGGAGGCGCTCAGTCAGACCGAGTGCTGACATGTGGCAAGACGCTCCTCGGGGCGCGTCTTGCTTGGGCTTCTCTCCTGGAGGCCCTCAGTTAGACCCATTGTTGACATGTGGCAAGACGCTCCTCGGGGCGCGTCTTATTTGGGCCTCTCTCCTGGAGGCCCTCAGTCAGACCCAGTGTTGACATGTGGCAAGACGCTCCTCGGGGCGCGTCTTATTTGGACCTCTCTCCTGGAGGCCCTCAGTCAGACCCAGTGTTGACATGTTGCAAGACGCTCCTCGGGGCGCGTCTTGCTTGGGCTTCTCTCCTGGAGGCCCTCAGTCAGACCCATTGTTGACATGTGGCAAGACGCTCCTCGGGGCACATCTTGCTTGGGCTTCTCTCCTGGAGGCCCTCAGTCAGACCCATTGTTGACATGTGGCAAGACGCTCCTCGGGGCACATCTTGCTTGGGCCTCTCTCCTGGAGGCGCTCAGTCAGACCCAGTGTTGACATGTGGCAAGACGCTCCTCGGGGCGCGTCTTGCTTGGGCCTCTCTCCTGGAGGTTCTCAGTCAGACCCAGTGTTGACATGTGGCAAGATGCTCCTCCGGGCGCGTCTTGCTGGGGCTTCTCTCATGGAGGCACTCAGTCAGACCCAGTGTTGACATGTGGCAAGACGCTCCTCGGGGCACGTCTTGCTTGGGCCTCTCTCCTGGAGGTGCTCAGTCAGACCCAGAGGAGACATGTGTCAAGATGCTCCTCGGGGCGCGTCTTGCTTGGGCCTCTCTCCTGTAGGCGCTCAGTCAGACCGAGTGCTGACATGTGGCAAGACGCTCCTCCGGGCGCGTCTTGCTTGGGCCTCTCTCCTGGAAGCGCTCAGTCAGACCCAGTGTTCACATGTGGCAAGACGCTCCTTGGGGCGCGTCTTGCTTGGGCCTCTCTCCTGGAGGCACTCAGTCAGACCCAGTGTTGACACGTGGCAAGACGCTCCTCGGGGCGCTTCTTTCTTGGGCCTCTCTCCTGGAGGCACTCAGTCAGACCCAGTGGTGACATGTGGCAAGACGCTCCTCGGGGGGCGTATTGCTTGGGCCTCTCTCCTGGATGCCCTCTGTCAGACCCAGTGTTGACATGTGGCAAGACTCTCCTCGGGGCACGTCTTGCTTCGGCTTCTCTCATGGAGGCCCTCAGTCAGACCCAGTGTTGACATGTGTCAAGACGCTCCTCGGGGCGTGTCTTGCTTGGGCCTCTCTCCTGGAGGCGCTCAGTCAGACCCAGTGTTGACATGTGGCAAGACGCTCCTCGGGGCGCTTCTTGCTTGGGCTTCTCTCCTGGAGGCCGTCAGTCAGACCCATTGTTGACATGTGGCAAGACGCTCCTCGGGGCACGTCTTGCTTGGGCCTCTCTCCTGGAGGCGCTCAGTCAGACCGAGTAGTGACATGTGACAAGACGCTCCTCGGGGCGCGTCTTGCTTGGGCCTCTCTCCTGGAGGCGCTCAGTCAGACCCAGTGTTGACATGTGGCAAGACGCTCCTCGGGGCGCGTCTTGCTTGGGCCTCTCTCCTGGAGGTTCTCAGTCAGACCCAGTGTTGACATGTGGCAAGATGCTCCTCGGGGCGCCTCTTGCTGGGGCTTCTCTCATGGAGGCACTCAGTCAGACCCAGTGTTGACATGTGGCAAGACGCTCCTCGGGGCACGTCTTGCTTGGGCCTCTCTCCTGGAGGCGCTCAGTCAGACCCAGAGGAGACATGTGTCAAGATGCTCCTCGGGGCGCGTCTTGCTTGGGCCTCTCTCCTGGAGGCGCTCAGTTAGACCGAGTGCTGACATGTGGCAAGACGCTCCTCGGGGCGCGTCTTGCTTGGGTCTCTCTCCTGGAGGTTCTCAGTCAGACCCTGTGTTGACATGTGGCAAGATGCTCCTCGGGGCGCTTCTTGCTGGGGCTTCTCTCCAAAAGGCCCTCAATCAGACCCAGTGTTGACACGTGGCAAGACGCTCCTCGGGGCGCTTCTTGCTTGGGCCTCTCTTCTGGAGGCGCTCAGTCAGACCCAGTGGTGACATGTGGCAAGACGCTCCTCGGGGCGCGTATTGCTTGGGCCTCTCTCCTGGATGCCCTCTGTCAGACCCAGTGTTGACATGTGGCAAGACGCTCCTCGGGGCGCGTCGTGCTTGGGCTTCTCTCCTGGAGGCCCTCAGTCAGACCCATTGTTGACAAGTGGCAAGACGCTCCTCGGGGCGCGTCTTATTTGGGCCTCAATCCTGGAGGCCCTCAGTCAGACCCAGTGTTGACATGTGGCAAGACGCTCCTCGGGGCGCGTCTTGCTTGGGCTTCTCTCCTGGAGGCCCTCAGTCAGACCGAGTAGTGACATGTGGCAAGACGCTCCTCGGGGCGCGTCTTGCTTGGACCTCTCTCCTGGAGGCCCTCAGTTAGACCGAGTAGTGACATGTGGCAAGACGCTCCTCGGGGCGCGTCTTGCTTGGGCCTCTCTCCTGGAGGAGCTCAGTCAGACCCAGTGGTGACACGTGGCAAGACGCTCCTCGGGGCGCGTCTTGCTTGGGCCTCTCTCCTGGAGGCGCTCAGTCAGACCGAGTGCTGACATAAGGCAAGACGCTCCTCGGTGCGCGTCTTGCTGGGGCCTCTCTCCTGGAGGTGCTCAATCAGACCCAGTGGTGACACGTGGCAAGACGCTCCTCGGGGCACGTCTTGCTTGGGCCTCTCTCCTGGAGGAGCTCAGTCAGACCCAGTGGTGACACGTGGCAAGACGCTCCTCGGGGCGCATCTTGCTTGGGCCTCTCTCCTGGAGGCACTAACTCAGACCCAGTGTTGACACGTGGCAAGACGCTCCTCAGGGCGCGTCTTGCTTGGGCCTCTCTCCTGGAGGCGCTCAGTCAGACCCAGTATTGACATGTGGCAAGACACTCCTCGGGGCGCGTATTGCTTGGGCCTCTCTCCTGGAAGCGCTCAGTCAAACCGAGTGCTGACATGTGGCAAGAAGCTCCTCGGGGCGCGTCTTGCTTGGGCTTCTCTCCTGGAGGTCCTCAGTCAGACCCATTGTTGACATGTGGCAAGACGCTCCTCGGGGCGCGTCTTGCTTGGGCCTCTCTCCTGGAGGCGCTCAGTCAGACCCAGTTGTGACATGTGGCAAGACGCTCCTCGGGGCGCGTATTGCTTGGGCCTCTCTCCTGGATGCCCTCTGTCAGACCCAGTGTTGACATGTGGCAAGACTCTCCTCGGGGCGCGTCTTGCTTGGGCTTCTCTCGTGAAGGCCCTCAGTCAGACCCAGTGTTGACATGTGTCAAGACGCTCCTCGGGGTGTGTCTTGCTTGGGCCTCTCTCCTGGAGGCGCTCAGTCAGACCCAGTGTTGACATGTGGCAAGACGCTCCTCGGGGCGCTTCTTGCTTGGGCTTCTCTCCTGTAGGCCCTCAGTCAGACCCATTGTTGACATGTGGCAAGACGCTCCTCGGGGCACGTCTTGCTTGGGCCTCTCTCCTGGAGGCGCTCAGTCAGACCGAGTAGTGACATGTGACAAGACGCTCCTCGGGGCGCGTCTTGCTTGGGCCTCTCTCCTGGAGGCGCTCAGTCAGACCCAGTGTTGACATGTGGCAAGACGCTCCTCGGGGCGCGTCTTGCTGGGGCTTCTCTCATGGAGGCACTCAGTCAGACCCATTGTTGACATGTGGCAAGACGCTCCTCGGGGCACGTCTTGCTTGGGCCTCTCTCCTGGAGGCGCTCAGTCAGACCCAGAGGAGACATGTGTCAAGATGCTCCTCGGGGCGCATCTTGCTTGGGCCTCTCTCCTGGAGGCGCTCAGTCAGACCGAGTGCTGACATGTGGCAAGACGCTCCTCCGGGCGCGTCTTGCTTGGGCCTCTCTCCTGGAGGCGCTCAGTCAGACCCAGTGTTCACATGTGGCAAGACACTCCTCGGGGCGCGTCTTGCTTGGGCTTCTCTCCTGGAGGCGCTCAGTCAGACCCAGAGGAGAAATGTGTCAAGACGCTCCTTTGGGCGCGTCTTGCTTGGGCCTCTCTCCTGGAGGCGCTCAGTCAGACCGAGTACTGACATGTGGCAAGACTCTCCTCGGGGCGCGTCTTGCTTGGGCCTCTCTCCTGGAGGAGCTCAGTCAGACCCAGTGTTGACATGTGGCAAGACGCTCCTCGGGGCGCGTCTTGCTTGGGCCTCTCTCCTGGAGGCGCTCAGTCAGACCGAGTGCTGACATGTGGCAAGACGCTCCTCGGGTCGCGTCTTGCTTGGGCTTCTCTCCTGGAGGCCCTCAGTCAGACCCATTGTTGACATGTGGCAAGACGCTCCTCGGGGCGCGACTTATTTGGGCCTCTCTCCTGGAGGCCCTCAGTCAGACCCAGTGTTGACATGTGGCAAGACGCTCCTCGGGGCGCGTCTTGCTTGGGCTTCTCTCCTGGAGGCCCTCAGTCAGACCCATTGTTGACATGTGGCAAGACGCTCCTCGGGGCGCGTCTTATTTGGGCCTCTCTCCTGGAGGCCCTCAGTCAGACCCAGTGTTGACATGTGGCAAGACGCTCCTCGGGGCACATCTTGCTTGGGCCTCTCTCCTGGAGGCGCTCAGTCAGACCGAGTAGTGACATGTGACAAGACGCTCCTCGGGGCGCGTCTTGCTTGGGCCTCTCTCCTGGAGGCGCTCAGTCAGACCCAGTGTTGACATGTGGCAAGACGCTCCTCGGGGCGCGTCTTGCTGGGGCTTCTCTCATGGAGGCACTCAGTCAGACCCATTGTTGACATGTGGCAAGACGCTCCTCGGGGCACGTCTTGCTTGGGCCTCTCTCCTGGAGGCGCTCAGTCAGACCCAGAGGAGACATGTGTCAAGATGCTCCTCGGGGCGCATCTTGCTTGGGCCTCTCTCCTGGAGGCGCTCAGTCAGACCGAGTGCTGACATGTGGCAAGACGCTCCTCCGGGCGCGTCTTGCTTGGGCCTCTCTCCTGGAGGCGCTCAGTCAGACCCAGTGTTCACATGTGGCAAGACACTCCTCGGGGCGCGTCTTGCTTGGGCTTCTCTCCTGGAGGCGCTCAGTCAGACCCAGAGGAGAAATGTGTCAAGACGCTCCTTTGGGCGCGTCTTGCTTGGGCCTCTCTCCTGGAGGCGCTCAGTCAGACCGAGTACTGACATGTGGCAAGACTCTCCTCGGGGCGCGTCTTGCTTGGGCCTCTCTCCTGGAGGAGCTCAGTCAGACCCAGTGTTGACATGTGGCAAGACGCTCCTCGGGGCGCGTCTTGCTTGGGCCTCTCTCCTGGAGGCGCTCAGTCAGACCGAGTGCTGACATGTGGCAAGACGCTCCTCGGGTCGCGTCTTGCTTGGGCTTCTCTCCTGGAGGCCCTCAGTCAGACCCATTGTTGACATGTGGCAAGACGCTCCTCGGGGCGCGACTTATTTGGGCCTCTCTCCTGGAGGCCCTCAGTCAGACCCAGTGTTGACATGTGGCAAGACGCTCCTCGGGGCGCGTCTTGCTTGGGCTTCTCTCCTGGAGGCCCTCAGTCAGACCCATTGTTGACATGTGGCAAGACGCTCCTCGGGGCGCGTCTTATTTGGGCCTCTCTCCTGGAGGCCCTCAGTCAGACCCAGTGTTGACATGTGGCAAGACGCTCCTCGGGGCACATCTTGCTTGGGCCTCTCTCCTGGAGGCGCTCAGTCAGACTGAGTAGTGACATGTGGCAAGACGCTCCTCGGGGCGCGTCTTGCTTGGACCTCTCTCCTGGAGGCGCTCAATTAGACCGAGTAGTGACATGTGGCAAGAAGCTCCTCGGGGCGCGTCTTGCTTGGGCTTCTCTCCTGGAGGCCCTCAGTCAGACCCATTGTTGACATGTGGCAAGACGCTCCTCGGGGCGCGTCTTGCTTGGGCCTCTCTCCAGAAGGCCCTCAATCATACCCAGTGTTGACACGTGGCAAGACGCTCCTCGGGGCGCTTCTTCCTTGGGCCTCTCTCCTGGAGGCGCTCAGTCAGACCCAGTGGTGACATGTGGCAAGACGCTCCTCGGGGCGCGTATTGCTTGGGCCTCTCTCCTGGATGCCCTCTGTCAGACCCAGTGTTGACATGTGGCAAGACTCTCCTCGGGGCGCGTCTTGCTTGGGCTTCTCTCCTGGAGGCGCTCAGTCAGACCGAGTAGTGACATGTGACAAGACGCTCCTCGGGGCGCGTCTTGCTTGGGCCTCTCTCCTGGAGGCGCTCAGTCAGACCCAGTGTTGACATGTGGCAAGACGCTCCTCGGGGCGCGTCTTGCTTGGGCCTCTCTCCTGGAGGTTCTCAGTCAGACCCAGTGTTGACATGTGGCAAGATGCTCCTCGGGGCGCGTCTTGCTGGGGCTTCTCTCATGGAGGCACTCAGTCAGACCCAGTGTTGACATGTGGCAAGATGCTCCTCGGGGCACGTCTTGCTTGGGCCTCTCTCCTGGAGGCGCTCAGTCAGACCCAGAGGAGTCATGTGTCAAGATGCTCCTCGGGGCGCATCTTGCTTGGGCCTCTCTCCTGGAGGCGCTCAGTCAGACAGAGTGCTGACATGTGGCAAGACGCTCCTCCGGGCGCGTCTTGCTTGGGCCTCTCTCCTGGAGGCGCTCAGTCAGACCCAGTGTTCACATGTGGCAAGACGCTCCTCGGGGCGCGTCTTGCTTGGGCCTCTCTCCTGGAGGCGCTCAGTCAGACCCAGTGTTGACATGTGGCAAGATGCTCCTCGGGGCACGTCTTGCTTGGGCCTCTCTCCTGGAGGCGCTCAGTCAGACCGAGTGCTGACATGTGGCAAGACGCTCCTCGGGGCGCTTCTTGCTTGGGCCTCTCTCCTGGAGGCGCTCAGTCAGACCCAGTGGTGACATGTGGCAAGACGCTCCTTGGGGGCGTATTGCTTGGGCTTCTCTCATGGAGGCCCTCAGTCAGACCCAGTGTTGACATGTGTCAAGACGCTCCTCGGGGCGTGTCTTGCTTGGGCTTCTCTCCTGGTGGCGCTCAGTCAGACCCAGTGTTAACATGTGGCAAGACGCTCCTCGCGACGCTTCTTGCATGGGCTTCTCTCCTGGAGGCCCTCAGTCAGACCCATTGTTGACATGTGGCAAGACGCTCCTCGGGGCACGTCTTGCTTGGGCCTCTCTCCTGGAGGCGCTCAGTCAGACCGAGTAGTGACATGTGACAAGACGCTCCTCGGGGCGCGTCTTGCTTGGGCCTCTCTCCTGGAGGCGCTCAGTCAGACCCAGTGTTGACATGTGGCAAGACGCTCCTCCGGGCGCGTCTTGCTTGGGCCTCTCTCCTGGAGGTGCTCAGTCAGACCCAGTGTTCACATGTGGCAAGACGCTCCTCGGGGCGCGTCTTGCTTGGGCCTCTCTCCTGGAGGCACTCAGTCAGACCCAGTGTTGACACGTGGCAAGACGCTCCTCGGGGTGCTTCTTTCTTGGGCCTCTCTCCTGGAGGCGCTCAGTCAGACCCAGTGGTGACATGTGGCAAGACGCTCCTCAGGGCGTGTCTTGCTTGGGACTCTCTCCTGGATGCCCTCTGTCAGACACAGTGTTGACATGTGGCAAGACTCTCCTCGGGGCGCGTCTTGCTTGGGCTTCTCTCATGGAGGCCCTCAGTCAGACCCAGTGTTGACATGTGTCAAGACGCTCCTCGGGGCGTGTCTTGCTTGGGCCTCTCTCCTGGAGGCGCTCAGTCAGACCCAGTGTTGACATGTGGCAAGACGCTCCTCGGGGCGCTTCTTGCTTGGGCTTCTCTCCTGGAGGCCGTCAGTCAGACACATTGTTGACATGTGGCAAGACGCTCCTCGGGGCACGTCTTGCTTGGGCCTCTCTCCTGGAGGCGCTCAGTCAGACCGAGTAGTGACATGTGACAAGACGCTCCTCGGGGCGCGTCTTGCTTGGGCCTCTCTCCTGGAGGCGCTCAGTCAGACCCAGTGTTGACATGTGGCAAGACGCTCCTCGGGGCGCGTCTTGCTTGGGCCTCTCTCCTGGAGGTTCTCAGTCAGACCCAGTGTTGACATGTGGCAAGATGCTCCTCGGGGCGCGTCTTGCTGGGGCTTCTCTCATGGAGGCACTCAGTCAGACCCAGTGTTGACATGTGGCAAGACGCTCCTCGGGGCACGTCTTGCTTGGGCCTCTCTCCTGGAGGCGCTCAGTCAGACCCAGAGGAGACATGTGTCAAGATGCTCCTCGGGGCGCGTCTTGCTTGGGCCTCTCTCCTGGAGGCGTTCTGTCAGACCGAGTGCTGACATGTGGCAAGACGCTCCTCGGGGCGCGTCTTGCTTGGGCCTCTCTCCTGGAGGTTCTCAGTCAGACCCAGTGTTGACATGTGGCAAGATGCTCCTCGGGGCGCGTCTTGCTGGGGCTTCTCTCCAGAAGGCCCTCAATCAGACCCAGTGTTGACACGTGGCAAGACGCTCCTCGGGGCGCTTCTTGCTTGGGCCTCTCTTCTGGAGGCGCTCAGTCAGACCCAGTGGTGACATGTGGCAAGACGCTCCTCGGGGCGCGTATTGCTTGGGCCTCTCTCCTGGATGCCCTCTGTCAGACCCAGTGTTGACATGTGGCAAGACTCTCCTCGGGGCGTGTCTTGCTTGGGCTTCTCTCATGGAGGCGCTCAGTCAGACCCAGTGTTGACATGTGTCAAGACGCTCCTCGGGGTGTGTCTTGCTTGGGCCTCTCTCCTGGAGGCGCTCAGTCAGACCCATTGTTGACATGTGGCAAGACGCTCCTCGGGGCACGTCTTGCTTGGGCCTCTCTCCTGGAGGCGCTCAGTCAGACCGAGTAGTGACATGTGACAAGACGCTCCTCGGGGCGCGTCTTGCTTGGGCCTCTCTCCTGGAGGCACTCAGTCAGACCCAGTGTTGACATGTGGCAAGACGCTCCTCGGGGCACGTCTTGCTTGGGCCTCTCTCCTGGAGGCGCTCAGTCAGACCCAGAGGAGACATGTGTCAAGATGCTCCTCGGGGCGCATCTTGCTTGGGCCTCTCTCCTGGAGGCGCTCAGTCAGACCGAGTGCTGACATGTGGCAAGACGCTCCTCGGGTCGCTTCTTGCTTGGGCCTCTCTCCTGGAGGCGCTCAGTCAGACCCAGTGGTGACATGTGGCAAGACGCTCCTCGGGGCGAGTATTGCTTGGGCCTCTCTCCTGGATGCCCTCTGTCAGACCCAGTGTTGACATGTGGCAAGACTCTCCTCGGGGCGCGTCTTGCTTGGGCTTCTCTCATGGAGGCCCTCAGTCAGACCCAGTGTTGACATGTGTCAAGACGCTCCTCGGGGCGTGTCTTGCTTGGGCCTCTCTCCTGGAGGCGCTCAGTCAGACCCAGTGTTGACATGTGGCAAGACGCTCCTCGGGGCGCTTCTTTCTTGGGCCTCTCTCCTGGAGGCCCTCAGTCAGACCCATTGTTGACATGTGGCAAGACGCTCCTCGGGGCACGTCTTGCTTGGGCCTCTCTCCTGGAGGCGCTCAGTCAGACCGAGTAGTGACATGTGACAAGACGCTCCTCGGGGCGCGTCTTGCTTGGGCCTCTCTCCTGGAGAAGCTCAGTCAGACCCAGTGTTGACATGTGGCAAGACTCTCCTCGGGGCGCGTCTTGCTTGGGCCTCTCTCCTGGAGGTTCTCAGTCAGACCCAGTGTTGACATGTGGCAAGATGCTCCTCGGGGCGCGTCTTGCTGGGGCTTCTCTCATGGAGGCACTCAGTCAGACCCAGTGTTGACATGTGGCAAGACGCTCCTCTGGGCACGTCTTGCTTGGGCCTCTCTCCTGGAGGCGCTCAGTCAGACCCAGGGGAGACATGTGTCAAGATGCTCCTCGGGGCGCGTCTTGCTTGGGCCTCTCTCCTGGAGGCGCTCAGTCAGACCGAGTGCTGACATGTGGCAAGACACTCCTCCGGGCGCGTCTTGCTTGGGCCTCTCTCCTGGAGGCGCTCAGTCAGACCCAGTGTTCACATGTGGCAAGACGCTCCTCAGGACACGTCTTGCTTGGGCCTCTCTCCTGGAGGCACTCAGTCAGACCCAGTGTTGACATGTGGCAAGACGCTCCTCGGGGCACGTCTTGCTTGGGCCTCTCTCCTGGAGGCGCTCAGTCAGACCGAGTGCTGACATGTGGCAAGACGCTCCTCGGGGCGCGTCTTGCTTGGGCTTCTCTCCTAGAGGCCCTCAGTCAGACCCATTGTTGACATGTGGCCAGACGCTCCTCTGGGCGCGTCTTGCTTGGGCCTCTCTCCAGAAGGCCCTCAATCAGACCCAGTGTTGACACGTGGCAAGACGCTCCTCGGGGCTCTTCTTGCTTGGGCCTCTCTCCTGGAGGCGCTCAGTCAGACCCAGAGGAGACATGTGTCAAAATGCTCCTCGGGGCGCGTCTTGCTTGGGCCTCTCTCCTGGAGGCGCTCAGTCAGACCGAGTGCTGACATGTGGCAAGACGCTCCTCCGGGCGCGTCTTTCTTGGGCCTCTTTCCTGGAGGCGCTCAGTCAGACCCAGTGTTGACATGTGGCAAGACGCTCCTCGGGGCACGTCTTGCTTGGGCCTCTCTCCTGGAGGCGCTCAGTCAGACCGAGTGCTGACATGTGGCAAGACGCTCCTCGGGACGCTTCTTGCTTGGGCCTCTCTCCTGGAGGCGCTCAGTCAGACCCAGTGGTGACATGTGGCAAGACGCTCCTCGGGGCGCGTATTGCTTGGGCCTCTCTCCTGAATGCCCTCTGTCAGACACAGTGTTGACATGTGGCAAGACTCTCCTCGGGGCGCGTCTTGCTTGGGCTTCTCTCATGGAGGCCCTTCAGTCAGACCCAGTGTTCACATGTGTCAAGACGCTCCTCGGGGCGTGTCTTGCTTGGGCCTCTCTCCTGGAGGCGCTCAGTCAGACCCAGTGTTGACATGTGGCAAGACGCTCCTCGCGGCGCTTCTTGCTTGGGCTTCTCTCCTGGAGGCCCTCAGTCAGACCCATTGTTGACATGTGGCAAGACGCTCCTCGGGGCACGTCTTGCTTGGGCCTCTCTCCTGGAGGAGCTCAGTCAGACCGAGTAGTGACATGTGACAAGACGCTCCTCGGGGCGCGTCTTGCTTGTGCCTCTCTCCTGGAGGCGCTCAGTCAGACCCAGAGGAGACATGTGTCAAGATGCTCCTCGGGGCGGGTCTTGCTTGGGCCTCTCTCCTGGAGGCGCTCAGTCAGACCGAGTGCTGACATGTGGCAAGACGCTTCTCCGGGCGCGTCTTGCTTGGGCCTCTCTCCTGGAGGCGCTCAGTAGGACCCAGTGTTCACATGTGGCAAGACGCTCCTCGGGGCGCGTCTTGCTTGGGCCTCTCTCCTGGAGGCACTCAGTCAGACCCAGTGTTGACATGTGGCAAGACGCTCCTCGGGGCACGTCTTGCTTGGGCCTCTCTCCTGGAGGCGCTCAGTCAGACCGAGTGCTGACATGTGGCAAGACGCTCCTCGGGGCGCGTCTTGTTTGGGCTTCTCTCCTGGAGGCCCTCAGTCAGACCCATTGTTGACATGTGGCAAGACGCTCCTCGGGGCGCGTCTTGCTTGGGCCTCTCTCCAGAAGGCCCTCAATCAGACCCAGTGTTGACACGTGGCAAGACGCTCCTCGGGGCGCTTCTTTCTTGGGCCTCTCTCCTGGAGGCGCTCAGTCAGACCCAGTGGTGACATGTGGCAAGACGCTCCTCGGGGTGCGTATTGCTTGGCTCTCTCTCCTGGATGCCCTCTGTCAGACCCAGTGTTGACATGTGTCAAGACCATAGACTGTAAATACTGGACAAACGGTTTCCATTGGCTTCAATAACACGTTTGTTGTCTATAATGGGAGGTGGCCACCACCGCCATTTTGACCGTGTCACAGGTTCCGTCCAGCCCAGACAATTCCATAAAAGGGAAGAGAGGAGGCGCTGAGGGTGGGGCTGTAAGGCTGGGCTCGAGTGACGACACCCAGGCGAACTAGCTACGAGCTAACCTGAAGCTAACCCTGGCTAACCCAATGCTAAAGCGGAGGTGGGAGCCGAGCTAACGGATGTAGCCACCTAGCTTCAACCCAACCGGAGCTAACTGGAACACCCATCGACCTGAACCTTACACGGAGTTTAGGTGGAGGTTTTCTGCGCCTGTTCGTGAGAAGTACCTGTATTAAAAAAGTTTTAAATCGGTAAGTTTATCATTTATTTCCGTAATGAAAACATTTTGCTTTGAGCAAGTTTTCAGTAGTTTTTTTCGGCGCTATCACTCCTGAGTCGCACCAGCCATTAAATGTATCATGAAGAAGAGAAAATATATTTAAGTCGTATTTTGGGGGGACATTTTATTATCTTTCTTACAAAATCTGAGACCAAGCGTTTCACATTGCAACACAAGCACCGGTAACCATAACAGAATGAACAACAGCCAGCAGAGGAGAGGATGGCGGTGTTTCAAACACTCCCGGCTGGCGTGGAGAGCTCATTCCTGGTCTGGAGCCGGCTCTCAGCACCCCGCCACAGGCTCTAACAGATGCTGGCGGTGTTTCATATATTTCCAAAACGTAATACTTGTTTGTATCTTGTACAGCCAACTAGCCTTTATTCTGGACTCAGTACAATTTACCAAAAGTAAAGAGACATTATACAGATGAAGTAAGCACAAGATAACTTACTGGAAGACGCAGAATTATCATCAGAACCAGAACAAGAGAGCCTGATAACAGTCATGTGAAAATAACAGTTAAAAAGTATGTATGTATAATAGAAATAAAAATATATTAGAATTAGTGTAACTCACTCTGATCCAAACAATAAATCAGCCATAGCTGATTAGTAAATATGACATGAGGTCTGGGAGTTTTTAAGTTTCATTCTTTTATTACATTTTTTTTCTTAGATCTGTTAAAAGGTCACCATGGACCCCTGTGTGTCAACGTCAGCTACACAAAGCAAGTGTAAGTACCAAGTACTTGTCTTGACCACTTCATGAATGGTTTTGTACTTTAAACAGGCCAAACCTGTTATTTTTTCCTCCATAGCCATTTGTATCATTGGAGACAGCTACGTGAGGCGTGGTGCCCAGAGAGCTGCAGAGACTGTCGGACACAACCTTGGCCTCCCTGACGTCCGTGTCTCCTGGTTTGGTTGGGGCGGACTGAGGTGGAAAGACCTTCTCCCCTTTTTTCACTCCCGGCATGGAAGAGCAGCTCCTGATGTCCTCATCATTCACTGCGGCGGCAATGACATGGGGGTGGTCAGCAGTGTGAAGCTGGTCAACATGATGAAGGAGGACCTGCACCGGCTTCACCTTCTCCACCCTCATATGACTATCATCATGTCGTCCATTACCCAAAGGCGTAGATGGAGGGCAGGTGTAAAACCTGCCAAAATTGAGAAGGCCCGGAGGTTCGTCAACAGTGTAATGGCTACTTTTATTTCTAGTTTAAATGGTGCCGTTGTTGTGCATCCTCACATCAGACATGACAGTCCAGGGATATTTTTGTCAGACAGAGTTCATTTCACAAATAGGGGAAATGACATATTTTTAACTAATATTGCCGATTGTCTTAAAGGCCAGCTCCAAAAGCAGTGAAAGACTTCCAGGTGGGAGTCTCGCTGCTTTTGAATTTAGCCTTTATGACAGATTTATTTTCAGGCAAACAGGATAAACATATCCCTGACTGTTATAGCTAATGTGTTGATGATGTAATTTATCTGTAGCCATTACACTGTTGAACTGTTCCTCCTTCAAACCACAATGTTGCACTCACTCTGCAGCTCTCTGGGCCCAGTTTATTATTAAGTTTTTTTTTTATGTGCCGACACTTTGTGCCCTGTGTTATAAAACGTAGTGCAAAAAATAAATGTTTTTGCTCAATTACTGGAATTTCTTTGGTTAAGACTACAAAATGAGAAATAATCATTTACAAGTTAGTTGTACAACAGGCCCATTTTAAATCCCAACAGTTTCTTAGCAGCCAATAGAAATGTGTTCTTTACTAACTTTACTTGGTTTAAAAATCTTACTAAAATAAACAGAGTGCCGTATTTCAAAACCCAATCATACTTGTTATGCAAACATTAGCTTTGTAGATATTTGTGTGCAACAAAAACCAAACTTAAATAATTTGTCATTCTTTATTGAAAAACAACAAAATACAGGTAAACAAAGTGTAGGAAAATGATAACGTGAAAGTATTGCTCTTTAAATGTAATACTACTTATTTTTAAATAGAACAACTAAAAATGTCCTGTACAGCAGCATGACAGAAGAATGGTGGTCTGTCTGTCAGAATGTGCTGAACAGATTTGCTCTATCAAGAGGAGCGTTAATGTGTACGAGGTTCCCCTTGAGTAATATTGGTTTGGGTTATGTATCGCCACATCAGCATGTAAATGCTGAACCAATCTGGAATAAAGACTGCTGATAGAGGATAAACAAGTAATTAGGAGGAAAATTTAATTCTACTAGGAAACCAACATAAAAATAGCAACCAGCAGCTGCACCTGTGAAGAAACATTTCTAAGAGTCGTCAAGAAAACGTGGGATGAACAACTATAAACATGTAGAGCATGAACCACAAATATCATGAACAACAAACATCAACAAGCATGTGTTCGTGCGTGTGCTGGGATGTGAAGTGTTACACCTCCAAGGACCAGGTGCACTCTGGAACGGCCCCAAGCACCAGAAAACCTTGCAACAGAGAACTCAGCTATGCCACATCCAGAACCGGGCTGACACAGGTCATGGGCCACAGGACACAGGATTCACACAGCATTTCCACCTGAAACAGAATCATTAAAATTAGAATAAAATACAACAGTTGTTCAGTATGACATCACATGGATTTTTAAAGAAGATAATTGGACTTCTTTTGTTTCATGAATATAGGAGGGTTGATCTTAAGCCTGATTCATGCTTCTCCTTCGTCAGTGCAGAGACACGCAACTCCATTATCCGTCCTTGCGTAGGGCCCCAGCAGGTACGCATGGAGTCGAGCCCACTTTTTTAAACATCCGTTTAATGAGACGGACTGCGCAAGCTGATGATTGGTCAGGATGCCGTTGTCGTTTCCATCCTGTTTTATGGTCTAGAACGGATCTTACTTTAGGTTTTCTTAGGTTTCTCTTTCATCTGGAAGTGAAAATGCAACATCAAATGCAAATGAATGCACGTTATCATGCAAGTACACCAAAATATTCAGCAATGTGCAGTTCAAAAGGTTTTGTTTTTATCTGGTGAACGTCAACCGGTCCACCAACGTAGAGGTGGGATGGGCCTAAAGATCTGCTCTAATTATTCTGTCTCCTCTGTTTAAATCTTAATAAATTAAGCTACTTTAAATGTCACAGAAACACCTTCAGGAAATCAAATCAAAGCTGCTCTCCTTGTTACCAGTTAAATGAGGTTTTAAAAGTGTTTGTGTGACTGAAATAATTATGTCGATCAGCGACGACATGAAAGAAAAACTTTGTCAGATTTTGCCAGAAGGGCCTAAACTCTGTCATTAAAGAACCTGTGTGTGTGTGTGTGTGTGTGTGTGTGTGTGTGTGTGTGTGTGTGTGTGTGTGTGTGTGTGTGTGTGTGTGTGTATGCGTGCGTGCTTGCGTGTGTGTGTTATCTCCAGCTGTGATGCTCTTTAAATGGACGTGGCTGGGTGAGGGGAAACCACACAGACGGCGTAATGGCGTCTGTGAATTGACAGACCCTTTACTGGCGGGCACCGGAGCCGCCCTTGTGGAAAATGTGATTACACTTCTCCACGGGAGGGGCATTTTTGGGACCTGGCTCGTCACTGAGAGTCACGCTTAGGCGCCGCCATTGCGCACTCAAAAACAAAGAGCCGAGGATAACTAGCAACAGATACGGAGAAGCTTGAAGAATATCTCGCAAAAAAACTCTAAAAACATGAACGTTTTTATTCCCCGTGACTGGAGGAGTGAAACGATGCACAGCAAGCATTTTATTTGTAGACGGAAATGACAGGAATCGTGGGTTTAGAGGTGGTGAGCCCATGAAGAGGTGTAGGAGAATGAGACAAATTTGTCACTTAAAAAGGCTCTTATGTAAAAAAAAAAAAAAACACAATATCATCACACTATTTTGGACAAATACATGACAGGATATCACAGAACCTCACCGCCCTCTGCTGTCCGGTCCAGGAATTGCTTTGCAACACTCCCAAGGCGACGGAGAATTATGAGAGCTAAACGTCTCCGTCCGTGCGTGCGTGTCTCTCCCTGTTGGAGCTGACAGAGAAGCATGAATCAGGCTTTATTGTAGCTGTCAATTGTTGCTTGATAAGCAGAAACTGTCACCTTCAAAACACCTCCTCTGCACAGGTGTTTCTTTGTAATTAGGAACAGGAATAAAGTTATAGAGGTCAGCAGGTAAAAGATCAGCTTAAATTAATTTCACCATTAGAACAAAGGATGTTGTGTAGACGTGAGATCACCAAAGATGATAGGGTCTCTCAAATCTTACTTTCAGATAAGCTGATGACGTTCAGCAGCTGAAACTGGGGGTGAACTGGCAGGAACTCCACCGCAGAGACAAAATGAGTACCTGCTAGGAACCAAATAGAACAAACAAACCAAAACCCCCATACTGCTGGGATTCAACAATACAGCTTATCTGTGCAACAACATATCAAAATGATTTTAGTTTTAACATATTTTATGTTTTTCTTCAATGTAACATCAACCTATCAAGAAATCTGTCATCAAATATATTTCAGAAAACTGAGAAGGTTGCATTTGTATTTTGCATGTTGTAACTTTTACTCTGAACTTTATCAAGTATTCACTTACATAAATGTTATAATATCACCCTAGGTCCCGTACATGCAGACTCTAAGGGATAGATGGTAACATATATGTAACAGTAAATGAAACAGTGCCTGACTGTTTAAAAGTCCATTTACAACTTAGTGTAGCATCCTGTATGTTGGGGTCAAACTTCAAGGATAAAGAGCTTCGTCAGTGTATACTTAGGCCCCGTTCATGCAGGCTCTAAGTAACATTTAAAAGGATGTCCAATAAAAGGAAGGCTCTTCATATGTTATGTTCTGTCTGCAAATATCAGAAAAATGTTCATGGTCACAACTTCTGACAAGCACATAACAAAATGTACAGACAGACTAAAAGATATGACGAGGACAGCTTTTCTCTAATCTCCATAAAAATGGATTAATTTCGTGAGCTTCTTGCGGACAGTTTTGCCTTCTTTCATCCGGTCCGTCTCCTGCCGTGCTATATGATTTAATCTAATTTTGCAGTACCACGCTGAAGCCATCTTTACAAGAACATGGATATGATTACTTTCAGCACACATGTCAAACATGTGGCTGTGCAGCTGCGGGAAGAGATTTTTGTCTGAGCAGTCAGTGACAACCTGGGCAACAATGGCTGCTGTAGTTCCTCTTCCACGTGGAGCCTTTCCTTCATTGGCTTTAAGAATCCGCTGGAAGCATCTTTCTGTTGCATGGCAAACTGCAGTGATGCCTTGTGATGGTTTCTGTAATCCACCTCTGTCCTTCAAAGCCAAGAGTGGATGCACCGATTCATCCGATGTCAATGCCTGTGAGCAAGGCATACATGTAATCTTCTGCTTCAACTTTTTGACAATGAAACCAGTGATGTAAGAAATCGCTGCTTCCTTGTACTCAGACAGGTTGTTGACATCTGGAAGATCACTGATGGAGTCATCGTCAAGTACAAGTGCTTCGACAGGCACCACATCCAACCTGCGTGCAATGTTCACAGTTGCTGGTGTAGAGTCAAGGATGGCTGTGTTGTCACGAAGAAGACAGTTACCTGTGCCCTTTTTAACCTGGTGCCTTACAAGAAGACGCTTGTATGCCCCTCTGAACTGCCTCACATTGGGGTTGTTGTTGTGACCACCACGTGCTCTGATTGCAGAGAAGAACAGCTCCAAGTGGTCCTGACTGAGTTTGTAAGTCAGAAGATATCGACAAAGAGCAGCTGGATGCTCTACAAGGTCTTCATAGATGCCGATCACACTTTTAAAGCAGGCAATGAAACCAAAGATGGGTGTCCTTTTCTGTGTGGAATGCAAATGTACCACACTGTTGTCTTTCCCTATGATTTTGAGCCCTCTGAGGAGAGACTCTGTTTCTTTTAAAGTGACCATGACATGTTCTTTAGTTGTTGGTGTGATGGGTGCTTTGTGTCCTTTTCCCAGTGGATTGCGGCTATTGAGGACATCAAAAGCAGCATCAACTGTGCGCAGGAAATCAACTGTGGCTGCACATCCACTAAACTGTGGATACCTCAGTTGTTGCTCGCAGTACTCAAGAGCAGCAGCCACGCTGCTGCTAAAGATTTCGGCCGCAAGATGAACCTTCATTTTTTGATGTTGCCACTGAATGTGAGCCATTTTGAGTTTGTTGCCAAGACGCAAGCCTTCCCTCTCCTGAAGCTTGTGCAACTCCTCAATGTACTGCCAACGTATCAGCTGGCCATCTTCCCTAACAATAACTTTAACAGTTGCAAAGACATTGCGAAGAAGCTTGAGCATGTGACATGGGTCCAAGAGAACATGGATTTTCAGTGTGTGATCTGCTGGATGGACAAAGTATGATCTCATGTCCATTATGTCCAGATTGGCACCAAGCTCCCTGATCATGGCCATGTTTTGGGAGGGGCCATCACATGTCAAGGATACAACCCTAACTCCGATGTCATGAAGCCTACACAGACTCTCTTGAATGAGGCTAGCTCTTTCTTTCCCATTCATGCTGTTGATAAGAAAGTAGGCAATCGGGAGCTTCCAAGACTGGTTGATGGCAACAACCATGATGACCAATGCTTGTGTCGCAACAACATTTTCAATCTCACCAGCTCCGATGTCAACATAGCCATGAATCTGGTTCCCATCAAACTCAGTTTGCTTATGAATATACATTTCATCTAACATCAAAGAGCAAACAGTTTCTTTTCCTTCCTTCTTCTTCTCAAGAACATGACCTTTTAAAGCTGTAAATGAAGCAAGAGTAAAACCAGGATCTGCAGAGATACTGCTGTACCAGTTGCGAATGGTCTGTGGATGAGGCAAAGCCAAGTGAAAGTGTTCTCTAGCATAGTCATAAGCCTTAGGAGAGTAAAAATGCAGCGTAGTTGCAAATTGCTTCAAGTTCTCAGAAAAAGATGATCTTTTCTTCTGATTCATTTTCTGAAACAACTCTTTTGGAACACCATCCAAACCATCAAGAAGAGAGGCACATTCAGTTGATATTAAAAGCTTCTTCTGAAGAATTTTGGTGACACTTTTCAAAGAAGAAATTCTTGCCTTCAGTCTCCTTGTCTTCCGGGATTGCAGTCTAAGCTTTTTCTGAACTACGCGTACCTTTTCATTTGCCGAGAGAACTCTCCTTTTAAGCGTTTTGGGAGACTCTGTGATCTGATAGCAATGGTCACTGAGGATGCTATTTGGGTGTAAACTGACAGCGTTAAACTGACCAGAGTCTGAGTCATTCTGGTGTTGAACACTGTGACCAAAATGAGCATTATCACACTGAACTGCTTGCAGAGGAATGTCATCATGCGTTACATTTTGAGTAACAAAGACCTCTTGAGGTGAATCTTCACAAATCAATATGTTGCTCAGATCAACACCAACTTTTATGGGACTGTGTAAACCTGCATCTACATCTGCAACCTTCTCAAAACTTACCTTCTCATTCCTACTTACCTGTTCTTCCCTTCTTGGAACAGGTTTTTTGACCTGAAAGGACGAGAAGATAGTAGGTACGGCTGTGTCCTTCAGGCAAACTCTCCCCTAAAATAACAAAAACATAAGTACTTAATTAAAAAAAAGAGATTCACATATAAACACATCAGACAAGGTCAGCTTCTGAAGAACACACTGGTACACCAGAGCACTGTGTGTGTGTGAGTGAATGTGCTTGTGTGCATGCATGCGTGTGTGTGTGTGTGTGTGTGTGTGTGTGTAAAAGGCATGTGTAGTGTTTGTTATTTATAAAGCATATGTTGTTGGATTTTATCCAGAATCAAGACTTTGAAAATATATAGTTTAATTACAGTTTGATTTATTTGACATCTGTATAATGTCTATTATTTTGTTTTTTCCCCCTAAATGCCTAACGTTTTAGTTTAACATGAATATTTGTCATTCATCCCAATACATAAAGTTACTCATTAAAGACTGTCCAAAAATTAATTTGTTTCTCTGAGTAATTAACCATAGAATTAGATGGAAATTAATAACATGATTGTTTCACATCTAAACAGCCCTAGTCACAGACAATTCAAGGGTGGGGAAGATGTTCTTCTAGTTACACAGCAATGTAACGTCGGTATATTATACAGCTAATGCTTCAATTTTTTAAATCTCAACCAAAATATGAAGTAATGTGTTTGTACCCTGGAGTCCGTGGTGAAGTGATGACTCTCAAAGTGTTCACTGCACAAGCGGGAGAATGAATTGGGAGTCCAACACTCTCTTCTTTGGTTGCTCACCCAAAGGTCAAGCCTCTCTGGATCACCTAGAGGAAAACTTCATACAAAGAACTAATTAAGTATATGGCTTTAAAATACTTACCGGAAATTACTGACTCGAGCGTACAGCAAAATAAGCCTCACCCCCCCAAAAAAAGAGTTTATCTGATGGCATACAGACTTCTAACATCAAGCACTATCTTCCAAACCACCGAGCTGCAGTATTTCTGCGGTCAGCTCAGGCTTGGGGAGAAAATATGACACGTCTTTAAATTAAGTAAAAATATCTACTGCAGAGAGGAGACAACCCATAGAAGCACTGATTTGATCTAATTTCAGAGAGAAATAGAACAGGAAAGATGCACCGAATAAATAAAATTAATAACAAACTCAGGAATCTGTTGCTTCACTGTTCTGGTGCTGAAAATATCACTAATGCGGATCAAAGGAGATGCACAGATGAATGCACCTCTTAATTTTAATATGGAGTCTACATTTACTGCAGCTGGCAGAAGCAGACATTTTTTCTATTGATACACGGAATTAACAGAATCATTTTAAATTTTAATAGGGAAAGACTGCAGAAGGGAGCGGTGAAATACAGGGGTCCCCAGCTAAAGAAAACTTTATGAGTGTGATGAAACAACCATAGGATGAAACTAGCTAGTGATGTTCTTTCAGTAGGCCCAGTGGCTGTGCTTGGTCAATGTTATTGAGCTCAGTCCAGCTCGGCCGTGAATGAGCCGAGGCGACATCCTGCTCTGCTTAAGAAGAAGTGTTATTTTCCCGCTTCAGAAGAAGCGTCTGTGTTTTTATGCTTTGTCAGAGACAAGTCACGTTGCTAAGTTGTTAGCGCCGCGCGCTAACACGTCAATAGTGCAGCGTAGCCTGCTGGAGGTTTTAAGGGTTCAGATGAAAACACCCTACCACTAAGGCTGCTTACACATCGATATTAAGTTGTCGCTGTTGCGCTCACGCCGTAATACATTATTAGATGCGGTTAAAGTCAGACATGAAAAACTCCACAAGCGGTCAGACCGCGCAGCAGCTAGGCGCAGCAAGTAGGCGCCAGATCGGTCAGGCTGCCCGGCCTGACCGCTGGGGATTACCGGATGGAAGAATGGACACAGAAGTCTCCCTCTTAGCGCTCCGTCATATTTCAACCCATTTTTTATCTTAAATGCACTGGGTTTTACCCTATTACCCATCTAAATATGCCCTATTAATTATTTTACCGTATTTTACATTTAAATTTCATGGTTAAACAGTACATGCTACATGTTAAACTGATAGTTAGCTAGCTACTTCGGTAAACTCAGCTAGTTTAAAGGTGGCATGGACATAAAATACAAATATAGATTTTAACTTACCGAAAAAAATGAAGTGGAGACTCCTTGGACGCTCTATTAGTGCAATTAATACCACTGCAAGTCATTTTGTCCAACAATTGCACCAATAATATCCAAAGAAGAATACACAAACACAGAGACTCAAAATGCCGGAGCAGTTTCCAAGCCAGACCGAGGCTGTACTGAGGCCTTTCCACGGAGCTAGCTCTGTGGTCACGTGGGTCTGAGGCGGCGGTCACGTGTGTCGGATGCTCATTAATTATACAGAATTTTAGGCTTTCAATACACTTAAACAGAAGAGTGAGAAAAAAATTCACCCCCCTCAGAGTTGTCATGAGTATAAACTAGATAATTTAGACAAAAAACATGTTTTGGCACCAGGCTGTAAACATGTTTATTTCTGCTGTGAAATCGGCATTTTTAACATGGGAGTCAATGAGGATTTGCTCGCTTCTGGCACCAGCCCCCAGCGGATGAGGGTGGAACTGCAATTTTTCTTACTTCCGGGATGGGACCATTTTTAGAGCGGCATTGTGGGGGCTTGGTCAAGACGCTCCTCGGGGCGTGTCTTGCTTGGGCCTCTCTCCTGGAGGCGCTCAGTCAGACCCAGTGTTGACATGTGGCAAGACGCTCCTCGGGGCGCTTCTTGCTTGGGCTTCTCTCCTGGAGGCCCTCAGTCAGACCCATTGTTGATATGTGGCAAGACGCTCCTCGGGGCACGTCTTGCTTGGGCCTCTCTCCTTGAGGCGCTCAGTCAGACCGAGTAGTGACATGTGGCAAGATGCTCTTCGGGGCGCGTCTTGCTGGGGCTTCTCTAATGGAGGCACTCAGTCAGACCCAGTGTTGACATGTGGCAAGACGCTCCTCGGGGCACGTCTCATTTGGGCCTCTCTCCTGGAGGCGCTCAGTCAGACCCAGTGTTGACATGTGGCAAGACGCTCCTTGGGGCGCGTCTTGCTGGGGCTTCTCTCATGGAGGCACTCAGTCAGACCCAGTGTTGACATGTGGCAAGACGCTCCTCAGGGCGCGTCTTGCTTGGGCCTCTCTCCTGGGAAGGCGATCAGTCAGACCCAGTGTTGACATGTGTCAAGACGCTCCTCGGGCGTTTCTTGCTTGGGCTTCTCTCATGGAGGCCCTCAGTCAGACCCAGTGCTGACATGTGTCAAGACGCTCCTCGGGGCGTGTCTTGCTTGGGCCTCTCTCCTGGAGGCGCTCAGTCAGACCCAGTGCTGACATGTGGCAAGACGCTCCTCGGGGCGCTTCTTGCTTGGGCTTCTCTCCTGGAGGCCCTCAGTCAGACCCATTGTTGACATGTGGCAAGACGCTCCTCGGGGCACGTCTTGCTTGGGCCTCTCTCCTGGAGGCGCTCAGTCAGACCGAGTAGTGACATGTGACAAGACGCTCCTCGGGGCACGTCTTGCTTGGGCCTCTCTCCTGGAGGCGCTCAGTCAGACCCAGTGTTGACATGTGGCAAGACGCTCCTCGGGGCGCGTTGTGCTTGGGCCTCTCTCCTGGAGGTTCTCAGTCAGACCCAGTGTTGACATGTGGCAAGATGCTCCTCGGGGCGCGTCTTGCTGGGGTTTCTCTCATGGAGGCACTCAGTCAGACCCAGTGTTGACATGTGGCAAGACGCTCCTCGGGGCACGTCTTGCTTGGGCCTCTCTCCTCGAGGCGCTCAGTCAGACCCAGAGGAGACATGTGTCAAGATGCTCCTCGGGGCGCGTCTTGCTTGGGCCTCTCTCCTGGAGGCGCTCAGTCAGACCGAGTGCTGACATGTGGCAAGACGCTCCTCGGGGCGTGTCTTGCTTGGGCCTCTCTCCTGGAGGCGCTCAGTCAGACCCAGTGCTGACATGTGGCAAGACGCTCCTCGGGGCGCTTCTTGCTTGGGCTTCTCTCCTGGAGGCCCTCAGTCAGACCCATTGTTGACATGTGGCAAGACGCTCCTCGGGGCACGTCTTGCTTGGGCCTCTCTCCTGGAGGCGCTCAGTCAGACCGAGTAGTGACATGTGACAAGACGCTCCTCGGGGCACGTCTTGCTTGGGCCTCTCTCCTGGAGGCGCTCAGTCAGACCCAGTGTTGACATGTGGCAAGACGCTCCTCGGGGCGCGTTGTGCTTGGGCCTCTCTCCTGGAGGTTCTCAGTCAGACCCAGTGTTGACATGTGGCAAGATGCTCCTCGGGGCGCGTCTTGCTGGGGTTTCTCTCATGGAGGCACTCAGTCAGACCCAGTGTTGACATGTGGCAAGACGCTCCTCGGGGCACGTCTTGCTTGGGCCTCTCTCCTGGAGGCGCTCAGTCAGACCCAGAGGAGACATGTGTCAAGATGCTCCTCGGGGCGCGTCTTGCTTGGGCCTCTCTCCTGGAGGCGCTCAGTCAGACCGAGTGCTGACATGTGGCAAGACGCTCCTCCGGGCGCGTCTTGCTTGGGCCTCTCTCCTGGAGGCGCTCAGTCAGACCCAGTGTTCACATGTGGGAAGACGCTCCTCGGGGCACGTCTTGCTTGGGCCTCTCTCCTGGAGGCGCTCAGTCAGACCGAGTGCTGACATGTGGCAAGACGCTCCTCGGGGCGCTTCTTGCTTGGGCCTCTCTCCTGGAGGCGCTCAGTCAGACCCAGTGGTGACATGTGGCAAGACGCTCCTCGGGGCGCGTATTGCTTGGGCCTCTCTCCTGGATGCCCTCTGTCAGACCCAGTGGTGACATGTGGCAAGACGCTCCTCGGGGCGCGTATTGCTTGGGCCTCTCTCCTGGAGGCGCTCAGTCAGACCCAGTTTTGACATGTGGCAAGACGCTCCTCGCGGCGCTTCTTGCTTGGGCTTCTCTCCTGGAGGCGCTCAGTCAGACCCATTGTTGACATGTGGCAAGACGCTCCTCGGGGCACGTCTTGCTTGGGCCTCTCTCCTGGAGGCGCTCAGTCAGACCGAGTAGTGACATGTGACAAGACGCTCCTCGGGGCGCGTCTTGCTTGGGCTTCTCTCCTGGAGGCCCTCAGTCAGACCCATTGTTGACATGTGGCAAGACGCTCCTCGGGGCGCGTCTTGCTTGGGCCTCTCTCCAGAAGGCCCTCAATCAGACCCAGTGTTGACACGTGGCAAGACGCTCCTCGGGGCGCTTCTTGCTTGGGCCTCTCTCCTGGAGGCGCTCAGTCAGACCCAGTGGTGACATGTGGCAGGACGCTCCTCGGGGCGCTTCTTGCTTGGGCTTCTCTCCTGGAGGCCCTCAGTCAGACCCATTGTTGATATGTGGCAAGACACTCCTCGGGGCACGTCTTGCTTGGGCCTCTCTCCTGGAGGCGCTCAGTCAGACCGAGTAGTGACATGTGGCAAGATGCTCTTCGGGGCGCGTCTTGCTGGGGCTTCTCTAATGGAGGCACTCAGTCAGACCCAGTGTTGACATGTGGCAAGACGCTCCTCGGGGCGCGTCTCATTTGGGCCTCTCTCCTGGAGGCGCTCAGTCAGACCCAGTGTTGACATGTGGCAAGACGCTCCTCAGGGCGCGTCTTGCTTGGGCCTCTCTCCTGGGGAGGCGATCAGTCAGACCCAGTGTTGACAAGTGTCAAGACGCTCCTCGGGCGTTTCTTGCTTGGGCCTCTCTCCTGGAGGCGCTCAGTCAGACCCAGTGTTGACATGTGACAAGACGCTCCTCGGGGCGCGTCTTGCTTGGGCCTCTCTCCTGGAGGTGCTCAGTCAGACCCAGAGGTGACATGTGGCAAGACGCTCCTCGGGGCGCGTCTTGCTTGGGCCTCTCTCCTGGAGAAGCTCAGTCAGACCTAGTGTTGACATGTGACAAGACGCTCCTCGGGGCGCGTCGTGCTTGGGCCTCTCTCCTGGAGGTGCTCAGTCAGACCGAGTGCTGACATGTGGCAAGACGCTCCTCCGGGCGCGTCTTGCTTGGGCCTCTCTCCTGGAGGCGCTCAGTCAGACCCAGTGTTCACATGTGGCAAGACGCTCCTCGGGGCGCGTCTTGCTTGGGCCTCTCTCCTGGAGGCACTCAGTCAGACCCAGTGTTGACATGTGGCAAGACGCTCCTCGGGGCACGTCTTGCTTGGGCCTCTCTCCTGGAGGCGCTCAGTCAGACCGAGTGCTGACATGTGGCAAGACGCTCCTCGGGGCGCTTCTTGCTTGGGCTTCTCTCCTGGAGGCCCTCAGTCAGACCCATTGTTGACATGTGGCAAGACGCTCCTCGGGGCACGTCTTGCTTGGGCCTCTCTCCTGGAGGCGCTCAGTCAGACCGAGTAGTGACATGTGACAAGACACTCCTCGGGGCGCGTCTTGCTTGGGCCTCTCTCCTGGAGGCGCTCAGTCAGACCCAGTGTTGACATGTGGCAAGACGCTCCTCGGGGCGCGTTGTGCTTGGGCCTCTCTCCTGGAGGTTCTCAGTCAGACCCAGTGTTGACATGTGGCAAGATGCTCCTCGGGGCACGTCTTGCTGGGGCTTCTCTCATGGAGGCACTCAGTCAGACCCAGTGTTGACATGTGGCAAGACGCTCCTCGGGGCACGTCTTGCTTGGGCCTCTCTCCTGGAGGCGCTCAGTCAGACCCAGAGGAGACATGTGTCAAGATGCTCCTCGGGGCGCGTCTTGCTTGGGCCTCTCTCCTGGAGGCGCTCAGTCAGACCGAGTGCTGACATGTGGCAAGACGCTCCTCGGGGCGCTTCTTGCTTGGGCCTCTCTCCTGGAGGCGCTCAGTCAGACCCAGTGGTGACATGTGGCAAGACGCTCCTCGGGGCGCGTATTGCTTGGGCCTCTCTCCTGGATGCCCTCTGTCAGACCCAGTGGTGACATGTGGCAAGACGCTCCTCGCGGCCCATATTGCTTGGGCCTCTCTCCTGGAGGCGCTCAGTCAGACCCAGTGTTGACATGTGGCAAGACGCTCCTCGCGGCGCTTCTTGCTTGGGCTTCTCTCCTGGAGGCCCTCAGTCAGACCCATTGTTGACATGTGGCAAGACGCTCCTCGGGGCACGTCTTGCTTGGGCCTCTCTCCTGGAGGCGCTCAGTCAGACCGAGTAGTGACATGTGACAAGACGCTCCTCGGGGCGCGTCTTGCTTGGGCCTCTCTCCTGGAGGCACTCAGTCAGACCCAGTGTTGACATGTGGCAAGACGCTCCTCGGGGCACGTCTTGCTTGGGCCTCTCTCCTGGAGGCGCTCACTCAGACCGAGTGCTGACATGTGGCAAGACGCTCCTCGGGGCGCGTCTTGCTTGGGCTTCTCTCCTGGAGGCGCTCAGTCAGACCGAGTAGTGACATGTGACAAGACGCTCCTCGGGGCGCGTCTTGCTTGGGCCTCTCTCCTGGAGGCGCTCAGTCAGACCCAGTGTTGACATGTGGCAAGACGCTCCTCGGGGCGCGTTGTGCTTGGGCCTCTCTCCTGGAGGCGCTCAGTCAGACCCAGTGTTGACATGTGGCAAGACGCTCATCGGGGCGCTTCTTGCTTGGGCTTCTCTCCTGGAGGCCCTCAGTCAGACCCATTGTTGACATGTGGCAATACGCTCCTCGGGGCACGTCTTACTTGGGCCTCTCTCCTGGAGGCGCTCAGTCAGACCGAGTAGTGACATGTGGCAAGATGCTCTTCGGGGCGCGTCTTGCTGGGGCGTCTCTAATGGAGGCAATCAGTCAGACCCAGTGTTGACATGTGGCAAGACGCTCCTCGGGGCGCGTATTGCTTGGGCCTCTCTCCTGGATGCCCTCTGTCAGACCCAGTGGTGACATGTGGCAAGACGCTCCTCGGGGCCCGTATTGCTTGGGCCTCTCTCCTGGAGGCGCTCAGTCAGACCCAGTGTTGACATGTGGCAAGACGCTCCTCGCGGCGCTTCTTGCTTGGGCTTCTCTCCTGGAGGCCCTCAGTCAGACCCATTGTTGACATGTGGCAAGACGCTCCTCTGGGCGCGTCTTGCTTGGGCCTCTCTCCAGAAGGCCCTCAATCAGACCCAGTGTTGACATGTGGCAAGACGCTCCTTGGGGCGCGTCTTGCTTGTGTCTCTCTCCTGGGGATGCGATCAGTCAGACCCAGTGTTGACATGTGTCAAGACGCTCCTCGGGCGTTTCTTGCTTGGGCCTCTCTCCTGGAGGCGCTCAGTCAGACCCAGTGTTGACATGTGACAAGACGCTCCTCGGGGCGCGTCTTGCTTGGGCCTCTCTCCTGGAGGTGCTCAGTCAGACCCAGAGGTGACATGTGGCAAGACGCTCCTCGGGGCGCGTCTTGCTTGGGCCTCTCTCCTGGAGAAGCTCAGTCAGACCTAGTGTTGACATGTGGCAAGACGCTCCTCGGGGCACGTCTTGCTTGGGCCTCTCTCCTGGAGGCGCTCAGTCAGACCGAGTGCTGACATGTGGCAAGACGCTCCTCCGGGCGCGTCTTGCTTGGGCCTCTCTCCTGGAGGCGTTCAGTCAGACCCAGTGTTCACATGTGGCAAGACGCTCCTCGGGGCGCGTCTTGCTTGGGCCTCTCTCCAGAAGGCCCTCAATCAGACCCAGTGTTGACACGTGGCAAGACGCTCCTCGGGGCGCTTCTTTCTTGGGCCTCTCTCCTGGAGGCGCTCAGTCAGACCCAGTGGTGACATGTGGCAAGACGCTCCTTGGGGCGCGTATTGCTTGGGCCTCTCTCCTGGATGCCCTCTGTCAGACCCAGTGTTGACATGTGGCAAGACTCTCCTCGGGGCGCGTCTTGCTTGGGCTTCTCTCATGGAGGCCCTCAGTCAGACCCAGTGTTGACATGTGTCAAGACGCTCCTCGGGGCGTGTCTTGCTTGGGCCTCTCTCCTGGAGGCGCTCAGTCAGACCCAGTGCTGACATGTGGCAAGACGCTCCTCGGGGCGCTTCTTGCTTGGGCTTCTCTCCTGGAGGCCCTCAGTCAGACCCATTATTCACATGTGGCAAGACGCTCCTCGGGGCACGTCTTGCTTGGGCCTCTCTCCTGGAGGCGCTCAGTCAGACCGAGTAGTGACATGTGACAAGACGCTCCTCGGGGCGCGTCTTGCTTGGGCCTCTCTCCTGGAGGTGCTCAGTCAGACCCAGTGTTGACATGTGGCAAGACGCTCCTCGGGGCGCGTCGTGCTTGGGCCTCTCTCCTGGAGGTTCTCAGTCAGACCCAGTGTTGACATGTGGCAAGATGCTCCTCGGGGCGCGTCTTGCTGGGGCTTCTCTCATGGAGGCACTCAGTCAGACCCAGTGTTGACATGTGGCAAGACGCTCCTCGGGGCAGGTCTTGCTTGGGCCTCTCTCCTGGAGGCGCTCAGTCAGACCCAGAGGAGACATGTGTCAAGATGCTCCTCGGGGCGCGTCTTGCTTGGGCCTCTCTCCTGGAGGCGCTCAGTCAGACCGAGTGCTGACATGTGGCAAGACGCTCCTCCGGGCGCATCTTGCTTGGGCCTCTCTCCTGGAGGCGCTCAGTCAGACCCAGTGTTCACATGTGGCAAGACGCTCCTCGGGGCGCGTCTTGCTTGGGCCTTTCTCCTGGAGGCGCTCAGTCAGACCCAGTGTTGACATGTGGCAAGACGCTCCTCGGGGCACGTCTTGCTTGGGCCTCTCTCCTGGAGGCGCTCAGTCAGACCGAGTGCTGACATGTGGCAAGACGCTCCTCGGGGCGCTTCTTGCTTGGGCTCCTGGAGGCGCTCAGTCAGACCCAGTGGTGACATATGGCAAGACGCTCCTCGGGGCGCGTATTGCTTGGGCCTCTCTCCTGGATGCCCTCTGTCAGACCCAGTGTTGACATGTGGCAAGACTCTCCTCGGGGCGCGTCTTGCTTGGGCTTCTCTCATGGAGACTTACAACTCAATAGATTCTACCTTCTTGTAACGTTTCAGCCTGATTGGACCTTGTTTTCACACAAATGGACCCAGAATGATGAGAAATTGTGCTTCGTGCACCATAATTCTGGGTGCCATTTAAAGACCATAAGTGCTAATGACTCCATTCCTTTTTGTGGTTGTAGGGGCTGTTGATTGGAGTACACTAAAACAAACCTAACCTCTCTAGGACATTCAGAAGCCAAGTTATAAGCCCACAAATGTGTAACTGGACTACTACTTTAAATTGACACCAGATCCGGTGACCTTTGGGACATGGTTTGACCCCCAATAGGAATGTGCTATCATCATGAAACTTTCAGATCACTTACAACTCAATAGATTCTACCTTCCTGTAACGTTTCAGCCTGATTGGACCTTGTTTTCACACAAATGGACCCAGAATGATGTGAAATTGTGCTTCGTGCAACATAATTCTGGGTGCCATTTACAAACCATAAGTGCTAATGACTCCATTCCTTTTTGTGGTTGTAGGGGCTGTTGATTGGAGTACACTAAAACAAACCTGACCTCTCTAGGACATACAAAAGCCAAGTTATAAGCCCATAAAGGTGTAACCGGACTACTTCTTTAAAGTGACACCAGGCCCGGTGACCTTTGGGACATGGTTTTACCCCCTTAGGAATGTGCGATCATCTTGAAACGTTCAGATCACTTACAACTCAATAGATTCTACCTTCTTGTAACGTTTCAGCCTGATTGGACCTTGTTTTCACACAAATGGACCCAGAATGATGTGAAATTGTGCTTCGTGCAACATAATTCTGGGTGCCATTTACAGACCATAAGTGCTAATGACTCCATTCCTTTTTGTGGTTGTAGGGGCTGTTGGTTGGAGTACATTAAAACAAACCTGATCTCTCTAGGACATTGAGAAGCCAAGTTATAAGCCCACAAATGTGTAACTGGACTACTTCTTTAAATTGACACCAGATCCGGTGACCTTTGGGACATGGTTTGACCCCCTTAGGAAAGTGCTATCATCATGAAACGTTCAGATCACTTACAACTCAATAGATTCTAACTTCTTGTAACGTTTCAGCCTGATTGGACCTTGTTTTCACACAAATGGACCCAGAATGATGTGAAATTGTGCTTCGTGCAACATAATTCTGGGTGCCATTTACAAACCATAAGTGCTAATGAATCCATTTCTTTTTGTGGTTCTAGGGGCTGTTGATTGGAGTATACTAAAATAAACCTGATCTCTCTAGGACATTCAGAAGCCAAGTTATAAGCCCACAAATGTGTAACTGGACTACTTCTTTAAATTGACACCAGATCCGGTGACCTTTGGGACATGGTTTGACCCCCTATAGGAATGTGCTATCATCATGAAACGTTCAGATCACTTACAACTCAATAGATTCTACCTTCCTGTAGCGTTTCAGCCTGATTGGACCTTGTTTTCACACAAATGGACCCAGAATGATGTGAAATTGTGCTTCGTGCAACATAATTCTGGGTGCCATTTACAAACCATAATTGCTAATGACTCCATTCCTTTTTGTGGTTGTGGGGGATGTTGATTGGAGTACACTAAAACAAACCTGACCTCTTTAGGATATTCAGAAGCCAAGTTATAAGCCCACAAAGGTGTAAATGGACTACTTCTTTAAAGTGACAACAGGCCCGGTGACCTTTGGGACATGGTTTGACCCCCTATAGGAATGTGCGATCATCATGAAACGTTCAGATCACTTACAACTCAATATATTCTACCTTCTTGTAACGTTTCAGCCTGATTGGACCTTGTTTTCACACAAATGAACCCAGAATGATGTGAAATTGTGCTTCGTGCAACATAATTCTGGGTGCCATTTAAAAACCATAAGTGCTAATGACTCCACACCTTTTTGGTGTAATGGGGGCTGTTAATTGGAGTACTTTAAAATAAACCTGAACTCTCTAGGTTATTCAGAAGCCAAGTTATAAGCCCACAAATGTGTAACTGGACTACTTCTTTAAATTGACACCAGGCCCGGTGACCTTTGAGACATGGTTTGACCCCCTATAGGAATGTGTGATCATCATGAAACGTTCAGATCACTTACAACTCAATAGACTCTACCTTCTTGTAACGTTTCAGCCTGATTGGACCTTGTTTTCACACAAATGGACCCAGAATGATGTGAAATTGTGCTTCGTGCAACATAATTCTGGTTGCCATTTACAAACCATAAGTGCTAAAGACTCCATTCCTTTTTGTGGTTGTAGGGGCTGTTGATTGGAGTACACTAAAACAAACCTGATCTCTCTAGGACATTCAGAAGCCACGTTACAAGCCCACAAATGTGTAACTGGACTACTTCTTTAAATTGACACCAGATCCGGTGACCTTTGGGACATGGTTTGACCCCCTTAGGAAAGTGCTATCATCATGAAACGTTCAGATCACTTACAACTCAATAGATTCTACCTTCCTGTAACGTTTAAGCCTGATTGGACCTTGTTTTCACACAAATGAACCCAGAATGATGTGAAATTGTGCTTAGTGCAACATAATTCTGGGTGCCATTTAAAAACCATAAGAGCTAATGACTCCATTCCTTTTTGGGGTAACGGGGGCTGTTAATTGGAGTACTCTAAAAAAAACCTGACCTCTCTAGGATATTCAGAAGCCAAGTTATAAGCCCACAAAGGTGTAACTGGACTACTTCTTTAAAGTGACACCAGGCCCGGTGACCTTTGGGACATGGTTTGACCCCCTATAGGAATGTGCGATCATCATGAAACGTTCAGATCACTTACAACTCAATAGATTCTAACTTCTTGTAACGTTTCAGCCTGATTGGACCTTGTTTTCACACAAATGGACCCAGAATGATGTGAAATTGTGCTTCGTGCAACATAATTCTGGGTGCCATTTACAAACCATAAGTGCTTATGACTCGATTCCTTTTTGTGGTTGTAGGGGCTGTTGGTTGGAGTACATTAAAACAAACCTGATCTCTCTAGGACATTCAGAAGCCAAGTTATAAGCTCACAAATGTGTAACTGGACTACTTCTTTAAATTGACACCAGATCCGGTGACCTTTGGGACATGGTTTGACCCCCTTAGGAAAGTGCTATCATCAAGAAACGTTCAGATCACTTACAACTCAATAGATTCTACCTTCCTGTAACGTTTCAGCCTGATTGGACCTTGTTTTCACACAAATGAACCCAGAATGATGTGAAATTGTGCTTCGTGCAACATAATTCTGGGTGCCATTTAAACACCATAAGAGCTAATGACTCCATTCCTTTTTGGGGTAACGGGGGCTGTTAATTGGAGTACTCTAAAACAAACCTGACCTCTCTAGGATATTCAGAAGCCAAGTTATAAGCTCACAAATGTGTAACTGGACTACTTCTTTAAATTGACACCAGATCCGGTGACCTTTGGGACATGGTTTGACCCCCTTAGGAAAGTGCGATCATCTTGAAACGTTCAAATCACTTACAACTCAATAGATTCTACCTTCTTGTAACGTTTCAGCCTGATTGGACCTTGTTTTCACACAAATGAACCCAGAATGATGTGAAATTGTGCTTCGTGCAACATAATTCTGGGTGCCATTTACAAACCATAAGTGCTAATGACTCAATTCCTTTTTGTGGTTGTAGGGGCTGTTGATTGGAGTACACTAAAACAAACCTAACCTCTCTAGGCCATTCAGAAGCCAAGTTATAAGCCCACAAAGGTGTAACTGGACTACTTCTTTAAAGTGACACCAGGCCCGGTGACCTTTGGGACATCGTTTTACCCCCTATAGGAATGTGCAATCATCTTGAAACGTTCAGATCACTTACAACTCAATAGATTCTACCTTCTTGTACGTTTCAGCCTGATTGGACCTTGTTTTCACACAAATGGACCCAGAATGATGTGAAATTGTGCTTCGTGCAACATAATTCTGGGTGCCATTTACAACCCATAAGTGCTAATGACTCCATTCCTTTTTGTGGTTGTAGGGGCTGTTGATTGGAGTACATTAAAACAAACCTGATCTCTCTAGGACATTCAGAAGCCAAGTTATAAGCCCACAAATGTGAAACTGGACTAATTCTTTAAATTGACACTACATCCGGTGAGCTTTGGGACATGGTTTGACCCCCTTAGGAAAGTGCTATCATCATGAAACGTTCAGATCACTTACAACTCAATAGATTCTACCTTCCTGTAACGTTTCAGCCTGATTGGACCTTGTTTTCACACAAATGAACCCAGAATGATGTGAAATTGTGCTTTGTGCAACATAATTCTGGTTGCCATTTACAAACCATAAGTGCAAATGACTCAATTCCTTTTTGTGGTTGTAGGGGCATGCTGATTGGAGTACACTAAAACAAACCTAACCTCTCTAGGACATTCAGAAGCCAAGTTATAAGCCCACAAATGTGTAACTGGACTACTTCTTTAAATTGACACCAGATCCGGTGAGCTTTGGGACATGGTTTGACCCCCTTAGGAAAGTGCTATCATCATGAAACGTTCAGATCACTTACAACTCAATAGATTCTACCTTCCTGTAACGTTTCAGCCTGATTGGACCTTGTTTTCACACAAATGAACCCAGAATGATGTGAAATTGTGCTTCGTGCAACATAATTCTGGGTGCCATTTAAAAACCATAAGTGCTAATGACTCCATTCCTTTTTGTGGTTGTAGGGGCTGTTGATTGGAGTACACTAAAACAAACCTGATCTCTCTAGGACATTCAGAAGCCAAGTTATAAGCCCACAAATGTGTAACTGGACTACTTCTTTAAATTGACACCAGATCCGGTGACCTTTGGGACATGGTTTGACCCCCTTAGGAAAGTGCTATCATCATGAAACGTTCAGATCACTTACAACTCAATAGATTCTAACTTCTTGTAACGTTTCAGCCTGATTGGACCTTGTTTTCACACAAATGGACCCAGAATGATGTGAAATTGTGCTTCGTGCAACATAATTCTGGGTGCCATTTACAAACCATAAGTGCTAATGACTCCAATCCTTTTTGTGGTTGTAGGGGCTGTTGATTGGAGTACACTAAAACAAACTTGACCTCTCTAGGACATTCAGAAGCCAAGTTATAAGCCCACAAATGTGTAACTTGACGACTTCTTTAAAGTGACACCAGATCCGGTGACCTTTGGGACATGGTTTGACCCCCTTAGGAAAGTGCTATCATCATGAAACGTTCAGATCACTTACAACTCAATAGATTCTACCTTCCTGTAACGTTTCAGCCTGATTGGACCTTGTTTTCACACAAATGAACCCAGAATGATGTGAAATTGTGCTTCGTGCAACATAATTCTGGGTGCCATTTAAAAACCATAAGAGCTAATGACTCCATTCCTTTTTGGGGTAACGGGGGCTGTTAATTGGAGTACGCTAAAACAAATCTGACCTCTCTAGGATATTCAGAAGCCAAGTTATAAGCCCACAAATGTGTAACTGGACTACTTTAAATTGACACCAGATCCGGTGACCTTTGGGACATGGTTTGACCCCCTTAGGAAAGTGCTATCATCATGAAACGTTCAGGTCACTTACAACTCAATAGATTCTACCTTTCTGTAAAGTTTCAGCCTGATTGGACCTTGTTTTCACACAAATGGACCCAGAATGATGTGAAACTGTGCTTTGTGCAACATAATTCTGGGTGCCATTTACAAACCATAAGTGCTAATGACTCCATTCCTTTTTGTGGTTGTAGGGGCTGTTGATTGGAGTACACTAAAACAAACCTGACCTCTCTAGGACATTCAAAAGCCAAGTTATAAGCCCACAAATGTGTAACTGGACTACTTCTCTAAAGTGACACCAGGCCCGGTGACCTTTGGGACATGGTTTTACCCCCTATAGGAATGTGCGATCATCTTGAAACGTTCAGATCACTTACAACTCAATAGATTCTACCTTCTTGTAGCATTTCAGCCTGATTGGACCTTGTTTTCACACAAATGGACCCAGAATGATGTGAAATTGTGCTTCGTGCAACATAATTCTGGGTGCCATTTACAAACCAAAGTGCAAATGACTCCATTCCTTTTTGTGGTTGTAGGGGCTGTTGATTGGAGTACACTAAAACAAACCTGACCTCTCTAGGACATTCAGAAGCCAAGTTATAAGCTCACAAATGTGTAACTGGACTACTTCTTTAAAGTGACACCAGATCCGGTGACCTTTGGGACATGGTTTGACCCCCTTAGGAAAGTGCTATCATCATGAAACGTTCAGATCACTTACAACTCAATAGATTCTACCTTCTTGTAGCGTTTCAGCCTGATTGGACCTTGTTTTCACACAAATGGACCCAGAATGATGTGAAATTGTGCTTCGTGCAACATAATTCTGGGTGCCATTTACAAACCTTAAGTGCTAATGACTCCATTCCTATTTGTGGTTGTAGGGGCTGTTGATTGGAGTACACTAAAACAAACCTGATCTCTCTAGGACATTCAGAAGCAAAGTTATAAGCCCACAAATGTGTAACTGGACTACTTCTTTAAATTGACACCAGATCCGGTGACCTTTGGGACATGGTTTGACCCCCTTAGGAAAGTGCTATCATCATGAAACGTTCAGATCACTTACAACTGAATAGATTCTACCGTCCTGTAATGTTTCAGCCTGATTGGACCTTGTTTTCACACAAATGGACCCAGAATGATGTGAAATTGTGCTTCGTGCAACATAATTCTGGGTGCCATTTACAAACCATAAGTGCTAATGACTCCATTCCTTTTTCTGGTTGTAGGGGCTGTTGATTGGAGCACACTAAAACAAACCTGACCTCTCTAGGACATTCAGAAGCCAAGTTATAAGCCCACAAATGTGTAACTGGACTATTCTTTAAAGTGACACCAGATCCGGTGACCTTTGGGACATGGTTTGACCCCCTTAGGAAAGTGCTATCATCATGACACGTTCAGATCACTTACAACTCAATAGATTCTACCTTCCTGTAACGTTTCAGCTTGATTGGACCTTGTTTTCACACAAATGGACCCAGAATGATGTGAAATTGTGCTTCGTGCAACATAATTCTGGGTGCCATTTACAAACCATAAGTGCTAATGACTCCATTCCTTTTTGTGGTTGTAGGGGCTGTTGATTGGAGTAAACTAAAACAAACCTAACCTCTCCAGGACATTCAGAAGCCAAGTTATAAGCCCACAAAGGTGTAACTGGACTGCTTCTTTAAAGTGACACCAGGCCCGGTGACCTTTGGCACATGGTTTTACCCCCTATAGGAATGTGTGATCATCTTGAAACGTTCAGATCACTTACAACTCAATAGATTCTACCTTCTTGTAGCGTTTCAGCCTGATTCGACCTTGTTTTCACACAAATGGACCCAGAATGATGTGAAATTGTGCTTCGTGCAACATAATTCTGGGTGCCATTTACAAACCATAAGTGCTAATGACTCCATTCCTTTTTGTGGTTGTAGGGGCTGTTGATTGGAGTGCACTAAAACAAACCTGATCTCTCTAGGACATTCAGAAGCCAAGTTATAAGCCCACAAATGTGTAACTGGACTACTTTTTAAATTGACACCAGATCCGGTGACCTTTGGGACATGGTTTTACCCCCTATAGGAATGTTCGATCATCTTGAAACGTTCAGATCACTTACAACTCAATAGATTCTACCTTCTTGTAACGTTTCAGCCTGAATGGACCTTGTTTTCACACAAATGGACCCATAATGATGTGAAATTGTGCTTCGTGCAACATAATTCTGGGTGTCATTTACAAACCATAAGTGCTAATGACTCCATTCCTTTTTGTGGTTGTAGGGGCTGTTGATTGGAGTACACTAAAACAAACCTGACCTCTCTAGGACATTCAGAAGCCAAGTTATAAGCCCACAAAGGTGTAACTGGACTACTTCTTTAAAGTGACACCATGCCCGGTGACCTTTGGGACATGGTTTTACCCCCTATAGGAATGTGCGATCATCTTGAAACGTTCAGATCACTTACAACTCAATAGATTCTACCTTCTTGTAACGTTTCAGCCTGATTGGATCTTGTTTTCACACAAATGGACCCAGAATGATGTGAAATTGTGCTTTGTGCAACATAATTCTGGGTGCCATTTACAAACCATAAGTGCTAATGACTCCATTCCTTTTTGTGGTTGTAGGGGCTGTTGATTGGAGTACACTAAAACAAACCTGACCTCTCTAGGACATTCAGAGCCAAGTTATAAGCCCACAAAGGTGTAACTGGACTACTTCTTTAAAGTGACACCAGGCCCGGTGACCTTTGGGACATGGTTTTACCCCCTATAGGAATGTGCGATCATCTTGAAACGTTCAGATCACTTACAACTCAATAGATTCTACCTTCTTGTAGGATTTCAGCCTGATTGGACCTTGTTTTCACACCAATGGACCCAGAATGATGTGAAATTGTGCTTCGTGCAACATAATTCTGGGTGCCATTTACAAACCATAAGTGCTAATGACTCCATTCCTTTTTGTGGTTGTAGGGGCTGTTGATTGGAGTACACTAAAACAAACCTGACCTCTCTAGGACATTCAGAAGCCAAGTTATAAGCTCACAAATGTGTAACTGGACTACTTCTTAAAAGTGACACCAGATCCGGTGACCTTTGGGACATGGTTTGACCCCCTTAGGAAAGTGCTATCATCATGAAACGTTCAGATCACTTACAACTCAATAGATTCTACCTTCCTGTAACGTTTCAGCCTGATTTGACCTTGTTTTCACACAAATGAACCCAGAATTATGTGAAATTGTGCCACATGTCACTACTCGGTCTAACTGAGCGCCTCCAGGAGAGAGGTCCAAGCAAGACACGCCCCGAGGAGCGTCTTGCCACATGTCACTACTCGGTCTGACTGAGCGCCTCCAGGAGGGAGGTCCAAGCAAGACGCGCCCCGAGGAGCGTTTTGCCACATGTCACTACTCGGTCTGACTGAGCGCCTCCAGGAGAGAGGCCCAAGCAAGACGTGCCCCGAGGAGCGTCTTGCCACATGTCAACACTGGGTCTGACTGAGGGCCTCCAGGAGAGAAGCCCAAGCAAGATGCACCCCGAGGAGCGTCTTGCCACATGTCAGCACTCGGTCTGACTGAGCGCCTCCAGGAGAGAGGCCCAAGCAAGACGCGCCCCGTGGAGCGTCTTGCCACATGTCAACACTGGGTCTGACTGAGCGCCTCCAGGAGAGAGGCCCAAGCAAAACGGGCCCCGAGGAGCGTCTTGCCACATGTGAACACTGGGTCTGACTGAGCGCCTCCAGGAGAGAGGCCCAAGCAAGACGCGCCCCGAGGAGCGTCTTGACACATGTCTCCTATGGGTCTGACTGAGCGCCTCCAGGAGAGAGGCCCAAGCAAGACGTGCCCCGAGGAGCGTCTTTCCACATGTCAACACTGGGTCTGACTGAGTGCCTCCATGAGAGAAGCCCCAGCAAGACGCGCCCCGAGGAGCGTCTTGCCACATGTCAACACTGGGTCTGACTGAGCGCCTCCAGGAGATAGGCCCGAGGAGCGTCTTGACACATGTCACCTCTGGGTCTGACTGAGCGCCTCCAGGAGAGCGGCCCAAGCAAGACGCGCCCCGAGGAGCGTCTTGTCACATGTCAACACTGGGTCTGACTGAGCGCCTCCAGGAGCGAGGCCCAAGCAAGAAACGCCCGAGGAGCGTCTTGACACATGTCAACACTGGGTCTGACTGAGCGCATCCAGGAGAGAGGTCCAAGCAACACGCGCCCCGAGGAGCATCTTGCCACATGTCAACACTGGGTCTGACTGAGTGCCTCCATGAGAGAAGCCCCAGCAAGACGCGCCCCGAGGAGCGTCTTGTCACATGTCACTACTTGGTCTGACTGAGCGCCTCCAGGAGAGAGGCCCAAGCAAGACGTGCCCCGAGGAGCGTCTTGCCACATGTCAACAATGGGTCTGACTGAGGGCCTCCAGGAGAGAAGCCCAAGCAAGAAGCGTCCCGAGGAGCGTCTTGCCACATGTCAACACTGGGTCTGACTGAGCGCCTCCAGGAGAGAGGCCCAAGCAAGACACGCCCCGAGGAGAGTCTTGCCACATGTCAACACTGGGTCTGACAGAGGGCATCCAGGAGAGAGGCCCAAGCAATACGCGCCCCGAGGAGCGTCTTGCCACATGTCAACAATGGGTCTGACTGAGGGCCTCCAGGAGAGAAGCCCAAGGAAGACGCGCCCCGAGGAGCTTCTTGCCACATGTCAGCACTCGGTCTGACTGAGCGCCTCCAGGAGAGAGGCCAAAGCAAGATGCGCCCCGAGGAGCGTCTTGACACATGTCAACACTGGGTCTGACAGAGGGCCCCCAGGAGAGAGGCCCAAATAAGACACGCCCCGAGGAGCGTCTTGCCACATGTCAACACTGGGTCTGACTGAGGGCCTCCAGGAGAGAAGCCCACGCAAGATGCGCCCCGAGGAGCGTCTTGCCACATGTCAGCACTCTGTCTGACTGAGCGCCTCCAGGAGAGAGGCCCAAGCAAGATGCGCCCCGAGGAGCGTCTTGCCACATGTCAACACTGGGTCTGACTGAGCGCCTCCAGGAGAGAGGCCCAAGCAAGACGCGCCCCGAGGAGCGTCTTGCCACATGTGAACACTGGGTCTGATTGAGCACCTCCAGGAGAGAGGCCCCAGCAAGACGCGCCACGAGGAGCATCTTGCCTTATGTCAGCACTCGGTCTGACTGAGCGCCTCCAGGAGAGAGGCCCAAGCAAGACCCGCCCCGAGGAGCGTCTTGCCACATGTCACTACTCGGTCTAACTGAGCGCCTCCAGGAGAGAGGTCCAAGCAAGACACGCCCCGAGGAGCGTGTTGCCATATGTCACTACTCGGTCTGACTGAGCGCCTCCAGGAGGGAGGTCCAAGCAAGACGTGCCCCGAGGAGCGTCTTGCCACATGTCAACAATGGGTCTGACTGAGGGCCTCCAGGAGGGAGGTCCAAGCAAGACGTGCCCCGAGGAGCGTCTTGCCACATGTCAACAATGGGTCTGACTGAGGGCCTCCAGGAGAGAAGCCCAAGCAAGACGCGCCCGGAGGAGCGTCTTGCCACATGTCAACACTGGGTCTGACTGAGGGCCCCCAGGATAGAGGCCCAAATAAGACGCGCCCCGAGGAGCGTCTTGCCACATGTCAACACTGGGTCAGACTGAGCGCCTCCAGGAGAGAGGCCCAAGCAAGACGCGCCCCGAGGAGCGTCTTGCCACATGTCAACACTGGGTCTGACTGAGTGCCTCCAGGAGAGAGGCCCAAGCAAGACGTGCCCAGAGGAGCGTCTTGACACATGTCTCCTCTGGGTCTGACTGAGCGCCTCCAGGAGAGAGGCCCAAGCAAGACGTGCCCCGAGGAGCATCTTGCCACATGTCAACACTCGGTCTGACTGAGCGCCTCCAGGAGAGAGGCCCAAGCAAGACGCGACCCGAGGAGCGTCTTGACACACTTCTTCTCTGGGTCTGACTGAGCGACTCCAGGAGAGAGGCCCAAGCAAGACGTTCCCCGAGGAGCGTCTTTCCACATGTCAACTCTGGGTCTGAATGAGTGCCTCCATTAGAGAAGCCCCTGCAAGACGCGCCCCGAGGAGCGTCTTGCCACATGTCAACACTGGGTCTGACTGAGCACCTCCAGGAGAGAGGCCCAAGCAAGACGCGCCCCGAGGAGAGTCTTGCCACGTGTCAACACTGGGTCTGACTGAGCTCCTCCAGGAGAGAGGCCCGAGGAGCGTCTTGACACATGTCACCTCTGGGTCTGACTGAGCGCCTCCAGGAGAGAGGCCCAAGCAAGATGCGCCCCGAGGAGCGTCTTGACACACTTCTTCTCTGGGTCTGACTGAGCGCCTCCAGGAGAGAGGCCCAAGCAAGACGTTCCCCGAGGAGCGTCTTTCCACATGTCAACACTGGGTCTGAATGAGTGCCTCCATGAGAGAAGCCCAAGCAAGACGCGCCCCGAGGAGCGTCTTGCCACATGTCAACACTGGGTCTGACTGAGCTCCTCCAGGAGAGAGGCCCGAGGAGCGTCTTGACACATGTCAACACTGGGTCTGACTGAGCGCCTCCAGGAGAGAGGTCCAAGCAACACGCGCCCCGAGGAGCGTCTTGCCACATGTCAACACTGGGTCTGACTGAGTGCCTCCATGAGAGAAGCCACAGCAAGACGCACCCCGAGGAGCGTCTTGTCACATGTCACTACTCGGTCTGACTGAGCGCCTCCAGGATAGAGGCCCAAGCAAGACGTGCCCCGAGGAGCGTCTTGCCACATGTCAACAATGGGTCTGACTGAGGGCCTCCAGGAGAGAAGCCCAAGCAAGAAGCGCCCCGAGGAGCAACTTGCCAAATGTCAACACTGGGTCTGACTGAGCGCCTCCAGGAGAGAGGCCCAAGCAAGACACGCCCCGAGGAGCGTCTTGACACATGATAACACTGGGTCTGACTTAGGGCATCCATGTGAGAAGCCCAAGCAAGACGCGCCCCGAGGAGAGTCTTGCCACATGTCAACACTGGGTCTGACAGAGGGCATCCAGGAGAGAGGCCCAAGCAATACGCGCCCCGAGGAGCGTCTTGCCACATGTCAACAATGGGTCTGACTGAGGGCCTCCAGGAGAGAAGCCCAAGGAAGTCGCGCCCCGAGGAGCTTCTTGCCACATGTCAGCACTCGGTCTGACTGAGCGCCTCCAGGAGAGAGGCCAAAGCAAGATGCGCCCCGAGGAGCGTCTTGACACATGTCAACGCTGGGTCTGACAGAGGGCCTCCATGAGAGAGGCCCAAGCAAGACGCGCCCCGAGGAGTGTCTTGCCACATGTCAACACTGGGTCTGACTGAGCGCCTCCAGGAGAGAGGCCCAAGCAAGACGCGCCCCGAGGAGCGTCTTGCCACGTGTCAACACTGGGTCTGACTTAGCGCCTCCAGGAGAGAGGCCCAAGCAAGATGCGCCCCGAGGAGCGTCTTGCCACGTGTCACCACTGGGTCTGACTGAGCTCCTCCAGGAGAGAGGCCCAAGCAAGACGCGCCCCGAGGAGCGTCTTGCCACGTGTCACCACTGGGTCTGATTGAGCACCTCCAGGAGAGAGGCCCAAGCAAGACGCGCCGCGAGGAGCATCTTGCCTTATGTCAGCACTCAGTCTGACTGAGCGCCTCCAGGAGAGAGGCCCAAGCAAGACCCGCCCCGAGGAGCGTCTTGCCACATGTCACTACTCGGTCTAACTGAGCGCCTCCAGGAGAGAGGTCCAAGCAAGACACGCCCCGAGGAGCGTCTTGCCACATGTCACTACTCGGTCTGACTGAGCGCCTCCAGGAGGGAGGTCCAAGCAAGACGCGCCCCGAGGAGCGTCTTGCCACATGTCAGCACTCGGTCTGACTGAGCGCCTCCAGGAGAGAGGCCCAAGCAAGACGCGCCCTGAGGAGCGTCTTGACACATGTCTCCTCTTGGTCTGACTGAGCGCCTCCAGGAGAGAGGCCCAAGCAAGACGTGCCCCGAGGAGCATCTTGCCACATGTCAACACTGGGTCTGACTGAGTGCCTCCATGAGAGAAGCCCCAGCAAGATGCGCCCCGAGGAAAGTCTTGCCACATGTCAACACTGGGTCTGACTGAGCACCTCCAGGAGAGAGGCCCAGGCAAGACGCGTCCCGAGGAGCGTCTTGCCACATGTCAACACTGGGTCTGACTGAGCGCCTCCAGGAGAGAGGCCCGAGGAGCGTCTTGCCACATGTCACCTCTGGGTCTGACTGAGCGCCTCCAGGAGATAGGCGCAAGCAAGAAACGCCCGAGAAGCGTCTTGACACATGTCAACACTGGGTCTGACTGAGTGCCTCCAGGAGAGAGGCCCCAGCAAGACGTGCACCGAGGAGCGTCTTGCCACATGTCAACAATGGGTCTGACTGAGGGCCTCCAGGAGAGAAGCCCAAGCAAGACGCGCCCGAGGAGCTTCTTGCCACATGTCAACACTGGGTCTAATTGAGCGCCTCCAGGAGAGAGGCCCAAGCAAGAGGCGCCCCGAGGAGCGTCTTGCCTCATGTCAATACTCGGTCTGACTGATCGCCTCCAGGAGAGAGGTCCAAGCCACACGCGCCCCGAGGAGCGTCTTGCCACATGTCAACACTCGGTCTGACTGAGCGCCTCCAGGAGGGAGGTCCAAGCAAGACGCGCCCCGAGGAGCGTCTTGCCACATGTCAGCACTCGGTCTGACTGAGCGCCTCCAGGAGAGAGGCCCAAGCAAGACGCGCCCTGAGGAGCGTCTTGACACATGTCTCCTCTTGGTCTGACTGAGCGCCTCCAGGAGAGAGGCCCAAGCAAGACGTGCCCCGAGGAGCATCTTGCCACATGTCAACACTGGGTCTGACTGAGTGCCTCCATGAGAGAAGCCCCAGCAAGACGCGCCCCGAGGAGCGTCTTGCCACATGTCACTACTCGGTCTGACTGAGCGCCTCCAGGAGAGAGGCCCAAGCAAGACGTGCCCCGAGGAGCGTCTTGCCACATGTCAACAATGGGTCTGACTGAGGGCCTCCAGGACAGAAGCCCAAGCAAGAAGCGCCCCGAGGAGCGTCTTGCCACATGTCAACACTGGGTCTGACTGAGCGCCTCCAGGAGAGAGGCCCAAGCAAGACACGCCCCGAGGAGCGTCTTGACCCATGTCAACACTGGGTCTGACTGAGGGCCTCCATGAGAGAAGCCCAAGCAAGACGCGCCCCGAGGAGAGTCTTGCCACATGTCAACACTGGGTCTGACAGAGGGCATCCAGGAGAGAGGCCCAAGCAATACGCGCCCCAAGGAGCGTCTTGCCACTTGTCAACAATGGGTCTGACTGAGGGCCTCCAGGAGAGAAGCCAAAGCAAGACGTGCCCCGAGGAGCTTCTTTCCACATGTCAACAATGGGTCTTACTGAGGGCCTCCATGAGAGAAGCCCAAGCAAGACGCGCCCCGAGGAGTGTCTTGCCACATGTCAACACTGTGTCTGACTGAGCGCCTCCAGGAGAGAGGCCCAAGCAAGACGCGCACCGAGGAGCGTCTTGCCACGTGTCAACACTGGGTCTGACTTAGCGCCTCCAGGAGAGAGGCCCAAGCAAGATGCGCCCCGAGGAGCATCTTGCCTTATGTCAGCACTCGGTCTGACTGAGCGCCTCCAGGAGAGAGGCCCAAGCAAGACCCGCCACGAGGAGCGTCTTGCCACATGTCACTACTCGGTCTAACTGAGCGCCTCCAGGAGAGAGGTCCAAGCAAGACACGCCCCGAGGAGCGTCTTGCCACATGTCACTACTCGGTCTGACTGAGCGCCTCCAGGAGGGAGGTCCAAGCAAGACGCGCCCCAAGGAGCGTCTTGCCACAGGTCAACAATGGGTCTGACTGAGGGCCTCCAGGAGAGAAGCCCAAGGAAGACGCGCCCCGAGGAGCTTCTTGCCACATGTCAACAATGGGTCTTACTGAGGGCCTCCATGAGAGAAGCCCAAGCAAGACGCGCCCCGAGGAGTGTCTTGCCACATGTCAACACTGGGTCTGACAGAGGGCATCCAGGAGAGAGGCCAGAGCAATACGCTCCCCGAGGAGCGTCTTGCCACATGTCAACAATGGGTCTGACTGAAGGCCTCCAGGAGAGAAGCCCAAGGAAGACGCGCCCCGAGGACCTTCTTGCCACATGTCAGCACTCGGTCTGACTGAGCGCCTCCAGGAGAGAGGCCAAAGCAAGATGCGCCCCGAGGAGCGTCTTGACACATGTCAACACTGGGTCTGACAGAGGGCCTCCATGAGAGAGGCCCAAGCAAGACCCGCCCCGAGGAGTGTCTTGCCACATGTCAACACTGGGTTTGACTGAGCGCCTCCAGGAGAGAGGCCCAAGCAAGACGCGCCCCGAGGAGCGTCTTGCCACGTGTCAACACTGGGTCTGACTTAGCGCCTCCAGGAGAGAGGTCCAAGCAAGATGCGCCCCGAGGAGCGTCTTGCCACGTATCACCACTGGGTCTGACTGAGCTCCTCCAGGAGAGAGGCCCAAGCAAGACGCGCCCCGAGGAGCGTCTTGCCACGTGTCACCACTGGGTCTGATTGAGCACCTCCAGGAGAGAGACCCCAGCGAGACGCGCCGCGAGAAGCATCTTGCCTTATGTCAGCACTCGGTCTGACTGAGCGCCTCCAGGAGAGAGGCCCAAGCAAGACCTGCCACGAGGAGCGTCTTGCCACATGTCACTACTCGGTCTAACTGAGCGCCTCCAGAAGAGAGGTCCAAGCAAGACACGCCTCGAGGCGCGTCTTGCCACATGTCACTACTCGGTCTGACTGAGCGCCTCCAGGAGAGAGGCCCAAGCAAGACGTGCCCCGAGGAGCGTCTTGCCACATGTAAACACTGGGTCTGACTGAGGGCCTCCAGGAGAGAAGCCCAAGCAAGATGCACCCACTAGGAGCGTCTTGCCACATGTCAGCACTCGGTCTGACTGAGCTTCTCCAGGAGAGAGGCCCAAGCAAGACGCGCCCCGTGGAGCGTCTTGCCACATGTCAACACTGGATCTGACTGAGCGCCTCCAGGAGAGAGGCCCAAGCAAGACGCGCCCCGAGGAGCGTCTTGCCACATGTGAACACTGGGTCTGACTGAGCGCCTCCAGGAGAGAGGCCCAAGCAAGACGCGCCCGGAGGAGCGTCTTGCCACATTTCAGCACTCGGTCTGACTGAGCGCCTCTAGGAGAGAGGCCCAAGCAAGACGCGCCCCGAGGAGCGTCTTGACACATGTCTCCTATGGGTCTGACTGAGCGCCTCCAGGAGAGAGGCCCAAGCAAGACCCGCCACGAGGAGCGTCTTGCCACATGTCACTACTCGGTCTAACTGAGCGCCTCCAGGAGAGAGGTCCAAGCAAGACACGCCCCGAGGAGCGTCTTGCCACATGTCACTACTCGGTCTGACTGAGCGCCTCCAGGAGGGAGGTCCAAGCAAGACGCGCCCCAAGGAGCGTCTTGCCACAGGTCAACAATGGGTCTGACTGAGGGCCTCCAGGAGAGAAGCCAAAGCAAGACGCGCCCCGAGGAGCTTCTTTCCACATGTCAACAATGGGTCTTACTGAGGGCCTCCATGAGAGAAGCCCAAGCAAGACGCGCCCCGAGGAGTGTCTTGCCACATGTCAACACTGGGTCTGACAGAGGGCATCCAGGAGAGAGGCCAGAGCAATACGCTCCCCGAGGAGCGTCTTGCCACATGTCAACAATGGGTCTGACTGAAGGCCTCCAGGAGAGAAGCCCAAGGAAGACGCGCCCCGAGGACCTTCTTGCCACATGTCAGCACTCGGTCTGACTGAGCGCCTCCAGGAGAGAGGCCAAAGCAAGATGCGCCCCGAGGAGCGTCTTGACACATGTCAACACTGGGTCTGACAGAGGGCCTCCATGAGAGAGGCCCAAGCAAGACCCGCCCCGAGGAGTGTCTTGCCACATGTCAACACTGGGTTTGACTGAGCGCCTCCAGGAGAGAGGCCCAAGCAAGACGCGCCCCGAGGAGCGTCTTGCCACGTGTCAACACTGGGTCTGACTTAGCGCCTCCAGGAGAGAGGTCCAAGCAAGATGCGCCCCGAGGAGCGTCTTGCCACGTATCACCACTGGGTCTGACTGAGCTCCTCCAGGAGAGAGGCCCAAGCAAGACGCGCCCCGAGGAGCGTCTTGCCACGTGTCACCACTGGGTCTGATTGAGCACCTCCAGGAGAGAGACCCCAGCGAGACGCGCCGCGAGAAGCATCTTGCCTTATGTCAGCACTCGGTCTGACTGAGCGCCTCCAGGAGAGAGGCCCAAGCAAGACCTGCCACGAGGAGCGTCTTGCCACATGTCACTACTCGGTCTAACTGAGCGCCTCCAGAAGAGAGGTCCAAGCAAGACACGCCTCGAGGCGCGTCTTGCCACATGTCACTACTCGGTCTGACTGAGCGCCTCCAGGAGAGAGGCCCAAGCAAGACGTGCCCCGAGGAGCGTCTTGCCACATGTAAACACTGGGTCTGACTGAGGGCCTCCAGGAGAGAAGCCCAAGCAAGATGCACCCACTAGGAGCGTCTTGCCACATGTCAGCACTCGGTCTGACTGAGCTTCTCCAGGAGAGAGGCCCAAGCAAGACGCGCCCCGTGGAGCGTCTTGCCACATGTCAACACTGGATCTGACTGAGCGCCTCCAGGAGAGAGGCCCAAGCAAGACGCGCCCCGAGGAGCGTCTTGCCACATGTGAACACTGGGTCTGACTGAGCGCCTCCAGGAGAGAGGCCCAAGCAAGACGCGCCCGGAGGAGCGTCTTGCCACATTTCAGCACTCGGTCTGACTGAGCGCCTCTAGGAGAGAGGCCCAAGCAAGACGCGCCCCGAGGAGCGTCTTGACACATGTCTCCTATGGGTCTGACTGAGCGCCTCCAGGAGAGAGGCCCAAGCAAGACGTGCCCCGAGGAGCGTCTTTCCACATGTCAACACTGGGTCTGACTGAGTGCCTCCATGAGAGAAGCCCCAGCAAGACGCGCCCCGAGGAGCGTCTTGCCACATGTCAACACTGGGTCTGACTGAGCGTCTCCAGGAGAGAGGCCCGAGGAGCGTCTTGACACATGTCACCTCTGGGTCTGACTGAGCGCCTCCAGGAGAGAGGTCCAAGCAACACGCGCCCCGAGGAGCATCTTGACACATGTCAACACTGGGTCTGACTGAGTGCCTCCATGAGAGAAGCCCCAGCAAGACGCGCCACGAGGAGCGTCTTGTCACATGTCACTACTTGGTCTGACTGAGCGCCTCCAGGAGAGAGGCCCAAGCAAGACGTGCCCCGAGGAGCGTCTTGCCACATGTCAACAATGGGTCTGACTGAGGGCCTCCAGGAGAGAAGCCCAAGCAAGAAGCTCCCCGAGGAGCGTCTTGCCACATGTCAACACTGGGTCTGACTGAGCGCCTCCAGGAGAGAGGCCCAAGCAAGACACGCCCCGAGGAGAGTCTTGCCACATGTCAACACTGGGTCTGACAGAGGGCATCCAGGAGAGAGGCCCAAGCAATACGCGCCCCGAGGAGTGTCTTGCCACATGTCAACAATGGGTCAGACTGAGGGCCTCCAGGAGAGAAGCCTAAGGAAGACGCGCCCCGAGGAGCTTCTTGCCACATGTCAGCACTCGGTCTGACTGAGCGCCTCCAGGAGAGAGGCCAAAGCAAGATGCGCCCCGAGGAGCGTCTTGACACATGTCAACACTGGGTCTGACAGAGGGCCCCCAGGAGAGAGGCCCAAATAAGACGTGCCCCGAGGAGCGTCTTGCCACATGTCAACACTGGGTCTGACTGAGGGCCTCCAGGAGAGAAGCCCACGCAAGATGCGCCCCGAGGAGCTTCTTGCCACATGTCAGCACTCTGTCTGACTGAGCGCCTCCAGGAGAGAGGCCCAAGCAAGACGCGCCCCGAGGAGCGTCTTGCCACATGTCAACACTGGGTCTGACTGAGCGCCTCCAGGAGAGAGGCCCAAGCAAGACGCGCCCCGAGGAGAGTCTTGCCACATGTGAACACTGGGTCTGATTGAGCACCTCTAGGAGAGAGGCCCCAGCAAGAAGCGCCACGAGGAGCATCTTGCCTTATGTCAGCACTCGGTCTGACTGAGCGCCTCCAGGAGGGAGGTCCAAGCAAGACACGCCCCGAGGAGCGTCTTGCCACATGTCACTACTCGGTCTAACTGAGCGCCTCCAGGAGAGAGGTCCAAGCAAGACACGCCCCGAGGAGCGTCTTGCCATATGTCACTACTCGGTCTGACTGAGCGCCTCCAGGAGGGAGGTCCAAGCAAGACGTGCCCCGAGGAGCGTCTTGCCACATCTCAGCAATGGGTCTGACTGAGGGCCTCCAGGAGGGAGGTCCAAGCAAGACGTGCCCCGAGGAGCGTCTTGCCACATGTCAACAATGGGTCTGACTGAGGGCCTCCAGGAGAGAAGCCCAAGCAAGACGCGCCCCGAGGAGCGTCTTGCCACATGTCAACACTGGGTCTGACTGAGGGCCCCCAGGATAGAGGCCCAAATAAGACGCGCCCCGAGGAGCGTCTTGCCACATGTCAACACTGGGTCTGACTGAGCGCCTCCAGGAGAGAGGCCCAAGCAAGACGCGCCCCGAGGAGCGTCTTGCCACATGTCAACACTGGGTCTGACTGAGCGCCTCCAGGAGAGAGGCCCAAGCAAGACGCGCCCCGAGGAGCGTCTTGACACATGTCTCCTCTGGGTCTGACTGAGCGCCTCCAGGAGAGAGGCCCAAGCAAGACGTGCCCCGAGGAGCATCTTGCCACATGTCAACACTCGGTCTGACTGAGCGCCTCCAGGAGAGAGGCCCAAGCAAGACGCGCCCCGAGGAGCGTCTTGCCACATGTCAACACTGGGTCTGACTGAGCGCCTCCAGGAGAGAGGCCCAAGCAAGACGCGCCCCGAGGAGCGTCTTGACACATGTCTCCTCTGGGTCTGACTGAGCGCCTCCAGGAGAGAGGCCCAAGCAAGACGTGCCCCGAGGAGCATCTTGCCACATGTCAACACTCGGTCTGACTGAGCGCCTCCAGGAGAGAGGCCCAAGAAAGACGCGCCCCGAGGAGCGTCTTGCCACATGTCAACACTGGGTCTGACTGAGCGCCTCCAGGAGAGAGGCCCAAGCAAGACGCGCCCCGAGGAGCGTCTTGACACACTTCTTCTCTGGGTCTGACTGAGCGCCTCCAGGAGAGAGGCCCAAGCAAGACGTTCCCCGAGGAGCGTCTTTTCACATGTCAACACTGGGTCTGAATGAGTGCCTCCATGAGAGAAGCCCCAGCAAGACGCGCCCCGAGGAGCGTCTTGCCACATGTCAACACTGGGTCTGACTGAGCACCTCCAGGAGAGAGGCCCAAGCAAGACGCGCCCCGAGGAGCGTCTTGCCACATGTCAACACTGGGTCTGACTGAGCTCCTCCAGGAGAGAGGCCCGAGGAGCGTCTTGACACATGTCACCTCTGGGTCTGACTGAGCGCCTCCAGGAGAGAGGACCAAGCAACACGCGCCCCGAGGAGCGTCTTGCCACATGTCAACACTGGGTCTGACTGAGTGCCTCCATGAGAGAAGCCCCAGCAAGACGCGCCCCGAGGAGCGTCTTGTCACATGTCACTTCTCGGTCTGACTGAGCGCCTCCAGGAGAGAGGCCCAAGCAAGACGTGCCCCGAGGAGCGTCTTGCCACATGTCAACAATGGGTCTGACTGAGGGCCTCCAGGAGAGAAGCCCAAGCAAGAAGCGCCCCGAGGAGCTTCTTGCCACATGTCAACACTGGGTCTGACTGAGCGCCTCCAGGAGAGAGGCCCAAGCAAGACACGCCCCGAGGAGCGTGTTGACACATGATAACACTGGGTCTGACTGAGGGCCTCCATGTGAGAAGCCCAAGCAAGACGCGCCCCGAGGAGAGTCTTGCCATATGTCAACACTGGGTCTGACAGAGGTCATCCAGGAGAGAGGCCCAAGCAATACGCGCCCCGAGGAGCGTCTTGCCACATGTCAACAATGGGTCTGACTGAGGGCCTCCAGGAGAGAAGCCCAAGGAAGACGCGCCCCGAGGAGCTTCTTGCCACATGTCAGCACTCGGTCTGACTGAGCGCCTCCAGGAGAGAGGCCAAAGCAAGATGCGCCCCGAGGAGCGTCTTGACACATGTCAACACTGGGTCTGACAGAGGGCATCCAGGAGAGAGGACCAAGCAATACGCGCCCCGAGGAGCGTCTAGTCACATGTCAACACTGGGTCTGACTGAGCGCCTCCATGAGAGAAGCCCCAGCAAGACGCGCCCCGAGGAGCGTCTTGCCACATGTCAACACTGGGTCAGACTGAGTGCCTCCAGGAGAGAGGCCCAAGCAAGACGCGCCCCGAGGAGCGTCTTGTCACATGTCAACACTGGGTCTGACTGAGCGCCTCCAGGAGCGAGGCCCATGCAAGAAACGCCCGAGGAGCGTCTTGACACATGTCAACACTGGGTCTGACTGAGCGCCTCCAGGAGAGAGGTCCAAGCAACACGCGCCCCGAGGAGCGTCTTGCCACATGTCAACACTGGGTCTGACTGAGTGCCTCCATGAGAGAAGCCCCAGCAAGACGCGCCCCGAGGAGCGTCCTGTCACATGTCACTACTCGGTCTGACTGAGCGCCTCCAGGAGAGAGGCCCAAGCAAGACGTGCCCCGAGGAGCGTCTTGCCACATGTCAACAATGGGTCTGACTGAGGGCCTCCAGGAGAGAAGCCCAAGCAAGAAGCGCCCCGAGGAGCGTCTTGCCACATGTCAACACTGGGTCTGACTGAGCGCCTCCAGGAGAGAGGCCCAAGCAAGACACGCCCCGAGGAGCGTCTTGACACATGATAACACTGGGTCTGACTGAGGGCCTCCATGAGAGAAGCCCAAGCAAGACGCGCCCCGAGGAGAGTCTTGCCACATGTCAACACTGGGTCTGACTGAGGGCCTCCAGGAGAGAAGCCCAAGGAAGTCGCGCCCCGAGGAGCTTCTTGCCACATGTTAGCACTCGGTCTGACTGAGCGCCTCCAGGAGAGAGGCCAAAGCAAGATGCGCCCCGAGGAGCGTCTTGACACATGTCAACACTGGGTCTGACAGAGGGCCTCCATGAGAGAGGCCCAAGCAAGACGCGCCCCGAGGAGTGTCTTGCCACATGTCAACACTGGGTCTGACTGAGCGCCTCCAGGAGAGAGGCCCAAGCAAGACGCGCCCCGAGGAGCGTCTTGCCACGTGTCAACACTGGGTCTGACTTAGCGCCTCCAGGAGAGAGGCCCAAGCAAGATGCGCCCGGAGGAGCGTCTTGCCACGTGTCACCACTGGGTCTGACTGAGCTCCTCCAGGAGAGAGGCCCAAGCAAGACGCGCCCCGAGGAGCGTCTTGCCACGTGTCACCACTGGGTCTGATTGAGCACCTCCAGGAGAGAGGCCCCAGCTAGACGCGCCCCGAGGAGCGTCTTGCCACATGTCAGCACTCGGTCTGACTGAGCGCCTCCAGGAGAGAGGCCCAAGCAAGACGCGCCCTGAGGAGCGTCTTGACACATGTCTCCTCTTGGTCTGACTGAGCGCCTCCAGGAGAGAGGCCCAAGCAAGACGTGCCCCGAGGAGCATCTTGCCACATGTCAACACTGGGTCTGACTGAGTGCCTCCATGAGAGAAGCCCCAGCAAGACGCGCCCCGAGGAAAGTCTTGCCACATGTCAACACTGGGTCTGACTGAGCACCTCCAGGAGAGAGGCCCAAGCAAGACGCGCCCCGAGGAGCGTCTTGCCACATGTCAACACTGGGTCTGACTGAGCGCCTCCAGGAGAGAGGCCCGAGGAGCGTCTTGCCACATGTCACCTCTGGGTCTGACTGAGCGCCTCCAGGAGAGAGGCGCAAGCAAGAAACGCCCGAGAAGCGTCTTGACACATGTCAACACTGGGTCTGACTGAGCGCCTCCAGGAGAGAGGCCCCAGCAAGACGCGCCCCGAGGAGCGTCTTGCCACATGTCAGCACTCGGTCTGACTGAGCGCCTCCAGGAGAGAGGCCCAAGCAAGAAGCGCCCCGAGGAGCGTCTTGCCACATGTCAACAATGGGTCTGACTGAGGGCCTCCAGGAGAGAAGCCCAAGCAAGACGCGCCCCGAGGAGCTTCTTGCCACATGTCAACACTGGGTCTAATTGAGCGCCTCCAGGAGAGAGGCCCAAGCAAGACGCGCCCCGAGGAGCGTCTTGCCTCATGTCACTACTCGGTCTGACTGAGCGCCTCCAGGAGAGAGGTCCAAGCCACACGCGCCCCGAGGAGCGTCTTGCCACATGTCAACACTGGGTCTGACTGAGTGCCTCCATGAGAGAAGCCCCAGCAAGACGCGCCCCGAGGAGCGTCTTGCCACATGTCACTACTCGGTCTGACTGAGCGCCTCCAGGAGAGAGGCCCAAGCAAGACGTGCCCCGAGGAGCGTCTTGCCACATGTCAACAATGGGTCTGACTGAGGGCCTCCAGGAGAGAAGCCCAAGCAAGAAGCGCCCCGAGGAGCGTCTTGCCACATGTCAACACTGGGTCTGACTGAGCGCCTCCAGGAGAGAGGCCCAAGCAAGACACGCCCCGAGGAGCGTCTTGACCCATGTCAACACTGGGTCTGACTGAGGGCCTCCATGAGAGAAGCCCAAGCAAGACGCGCCCCGAGGAGAGTCTTGCCACATGTCAACACTGGGTCTGACAGAGGGCATCCAGGAGAGAGGCCCAAGCAATACGCGCCCCGAGGAGCGTCTTGCCACATGTCAACAATGGGTCTGACTGAGGGCCTCCAGGAGAGAAGCCAAAGCAAGACGCGCCCCGAGGAGCTTCTTTCCACATGTCAACAATGGGTCTTACTGAGGGCCTCCATGAGAGAAGCCCAAGCAAGACGCGCCCCGAGGAGTGTCTTGCCACATGTCAACACTGTGTCTGACTGAGCGCCTCCAGGAGAGAGGCCCAAGCAAGACGCGCACCGAGGAGCGTCCTGTCACGTGTCAACACTGGGTCTGACTGAGGGCCTCCATGTGAGAAGCCCAAGTAAGACGCGCCCCGAGGAGAGTCTTGCCATATGTCAACACTGGGTCTGACAGAGGGCATCCAGGAGAGAGGCCCAAGCAATACGCGCCCCGAGGAGCGTCTTGCCACATGTCAACAATGGGTCTGACTGAGGGCCTCCAGGAGAGAAGCCCAAGGAAGACGCGCCCCGAGGAGCTTCTTGCCACATGTCAGCACTCGGTCTGACTGAGCGCCTCCAGGAGAGAGGCCAAAGCAAGATGCGCCCCGAGGAGCGTCTTGACACATGTCAACACTGGGTCTGACAGAGGGCATCCAGGAGAGAGGACCAAGCAATACGCGCCCCGAGGAGCGTCTTGTCACATGTCAACACTGGGTCTGACTGAGCGCCTCCATGAGAGAAGCCCCAGCAAGACGCGCCCCGAGGAGCGTCTTGCCACATGTCAACACTGGGTCAGACTGAGTGCCTCCAGGAGAGAGGCCCAAGCAAGACGCGCCCCGAGGAGCGTCTTGTCACATGTCAACACTGGGTCTGACTGAGCGCCTCCAGGAGCGAGGCCCATGCAAGAAACGCCCGAGGAGCGTCTTGACACATGTCAACACTGGGTCTGACTGAGCGCCTCCAGGAGAGAGGTCCAAGCAACACGCGCCCCGAGGAGCGTCTTGCCACATGTCAACACTGGGTCTGACTGAGTGCCTCCATGAGAGAAGCCCCAGCAAGACGCGCCCCGAGGAGCGTCCTGTCACATGTCACTACTCGGTCTGACTGAGCGCCTCCAGGAGAGAGGCCCAAGCAAGACGTGCCCCGAGGAGCGTCTTGCCACATGTCAACAATGGGTCTGACTGAGGGCCTCCAGGAGAGAAGCCCAAGCAAGAAGCGCCCCGAGGAGCGTCTTGCCACATGTCAACACTGGGTCTGACTGAGCGCCTCCAGGAGAGAGGCCCAAGCAAGACACGCCCCGAGGAGCGTCTTGACACATGATAACACTGGGTCTGACTGAGGGCCTCCATGAGAGAAGCCCAAGCAAGACGCGCCCCGAGGAGAGTCTTGCCACATGTCAACACTGGGTCTGACTGAGGGCCTCCAGGAGAGAAGCCCAAGGAAGTCGCGCCCCGAGGAGCTTCTTGCCACATGTTAGCACTCGGTCTGACTGAGCGCCTCCAGGAGAGAGGCCAAAGCAAGATGCGCCCCGAGGAGCGTCTTGACACATGTCAACACTGGGTCTGACAGAGGGCCTCCATGAGAGAGGCCCAAGCAAGACGCGCCCCGAGGAGTGTCTTGCCACATGTCAACACTGGGTCTGACTGAGCGCCTCCAGGAGAGAGGCCCAAGCAAGACGCGCCCCGAGGAGCGTCTTGCCACGTGTCAACACTGGGTCTGACTTAGCGCCTCCAGGAGAGAGGCCCAAGCAAGATGCGCCCGGAGGAGCGTCTTGCCACGTGTCACCACTGGGTCTGACTGAGCTCCTCCAGGAGAGAGGCCCAAGCAAGACGCGCCCCGAGGAGCGTCTTGCCACGTGTCACCACTGGGTCTGATTGAGCACCTCCAGGAGAGAGGCCCCAGCTAGACGCGCCGCGAGGAGCATCTTGCCTTATGTCAGCACTCGGTCTGACTGAGCGCCTCCAGGAGAGACGCCCAAGCAAGACCCGCCCCGAGGAGCGTCTTGCCACATGTCACTACTCAGTCTAACTGAGCGCCTCCAGGAGAGAGGTCCAAGCAAGACACGCCCCGAGGAGCGTCTTGCCACATGTCACTACTCGGTCTGACTGAGCGCCTCCAGGAGGGAGGTCCAAGCAAGACGCGCCCCGAGGAGCGTCTTGCCACATGTCAGCACTCGGTCTGACTGAGCGCCTCCAGGAGAGAGGCCCAAGCAAGACGCGCCCTGAGGAGCGTCTTGACACATGTCTCCTCTTGGTCTGACTGAGCGCCTCCAGGAGAGAGGCCCAAGCAAGACGTGCCCCGAGGAGCATCTTGCCACATGTCAACACTGGGTCTGACTGAGTGCCTCCATGAGAGAAGCCCCAGCAAGACGCGCCCCGAGGAAAGTCTTGCCACATGTCAACACTGGGTCTGACTGAGCACCTCCAGGAGAGAGGCCCAAGCAAGACGCGCCCCGAGGAGCGTCTTGCCACATGTCAACACTGGGTCTGCCTGAGCGCCTCCAGGAGAGAGGCCCGAGGAGCGTCTTGCCACATGTCACCTCTGGGTCTGACTGAGCGCCTCCAGGAGAGAGGCGCAAGCAAGAAACGCCCGAGAAGCGTCTTGACACATGTCAACACTGGGTCTGACTGAGCGCCTCCAGGAGAGAGGCCCCAGCAAGACGCGCCCCGAGGAGCGTCTTGCCACATGTCAGCACTCGGTCTGACTGAGCGCCTCCAGGAGAGAGGCCCAAGCAAGAAGCGCCCCGAGGAGCGTCTTGCCACATGTCAACAATGGGTCTGACTGAGGGCCTCCAGGAGAGAAGCCCAAGCAAGACGCGCCCCGAGGAGCTTCTTGCCACATGTCAACACTGGGTCTAATTGAGCGCCTCCAGGAGAGAGGCCCAAGCAAGACGCGCCCCGAGGAGCGTCTTGCCTCATGTCACTACTCGGTCTGACTGAGCGCCTCCAGGAGAGAGGTCCAAGCCACACGCGCCCCGAGGAGCGTCTTGCCACATGTCAACACTGGGTCTGACTGAGTGCCTCCATGAGAGAAGCCCCAGCAAGACGCGCCCCGAGGAGCGTCTTGCCACATGTCACTACTCGGTCTGACTGAGCGCCTCCAGGAGAGAGGCCCAAGCAAGACGTGCCCCGAGGAGCGTCTTGCCACATGTCAACAATGGGTCTGACTGAGGGCCTCCAGGAGAGAAGCCCAAGCAAGAAGCGCCCCGAGGAGCGTCTTGCCACATGTCAACACTGGGTCTGACTGAGCGCCTCCAGGAGAGAGGCCCAAGCAAGACACGCCCCGAGGAGCGTCTTGACCCATGTCAACACTGGGTCTGACTGAGGGCCTCCATGAGAGAAGCCCAAGCAAGACGCGCCCCGAGGAGAGTCTTGCCACATGTCAACACTGGGTCTGACAGAGGGCATCCAGGAGAGAGGCCCAAGCAATACGCGCCCCGAGGAGCGTCTTGCCACATGTCAACAATGGGTCTGACTGAGGGCCTCCAGGAGAGAAGCCAAAGCAAGACGCGCCCCGAGGAGCTTCTTTCCACATGTCAACAATGGGTCTTACTGAGGGCCTCCATGAGAGAAGCCCAAGCAAGACGCGCCCCGAGGAGTGTCTTGCCACATGTCAACACTGTGTCTGACTGAGCGCCTCCAGGAGAGAGGCCCAAGCAAGACGCGCACCGAGGAGCGTCCTGTCACGTGTCAACACTGGGTCTGACTTAGCGCCTCCAGGAGAGAGGCCCAAGCAAGATGCGCCCCGAGGAGCATCTTGCCTTATGTCAGCACTCGGTCTGACTGAGCGCCTCCAGGAGAGAGGCCCAAGCAAGACCCGCCCCGAGGAGCGTCTTGCCACATGTCACTACTCGGTCTAACTGAGCGCCTCCAGGAGAGAGGTCCAAGCAAGACACGCCCCGAGGAGCGTCTTGCCACATGTCACTACTCGGTCTGACTGAGCGCATCCAGGAGGGAGGTCCAAGCAAGACGCGCCCCGAGGAGCGTCTTGCCACATGTCACTACTCGGTCTGACTGAGCGCCTCCAGGAGAGAGGCCCAAGCAAGACGTGCCCCGAGGAGCGTCTTGCCACATGTCAACACTGGGTCTGACTGAGGGCCTCCAGGAGAGAAGCCCAAGCAAGATGCGCCCCGAGGAGCGTCTTGCCACATGTCAGCACTCGGTCTGACTGAGCGCCTCCAGGAGAGAGGCCCAAGCAAGACGCGCCCCGAGGAGCGTCTTGCCACATGTCAACACTGGGTCTGACTGAGCGCCTCCAGGATAGAGGCCCAAGCAAGACGCGCCCCGAGGAGCGTCTTGCCACATGTGAACACTGGGTCTGACTGAGCGCCTCCAGGAGAGAGGCCCAAGCAAGACGCGCCCGGAGGAGCGTCTTGCCACATGTCAGCACTCGGTCTGACTGAGCGCCTCTAGGAGAGAGGCCCAAGCAAGACGCGCCCCGAGGAGTGTCTTGACACATGTCTCCTCTGGGTCTGACTGAGCGCCTCCAGGAGAGAGGCCCAAGCAAGACGTGCCCCGAGGAGCATCTTGCCACAGGTCAACACTCGGTCTGACTGAGCGCCTCCAGGAGAGAGGCCCAAGCAAGACGCGCCCCGAGGAGCGTCTTGCCACATGTCAACACTGGGTCTGACTGAGCGCCCCCAGGAGAGAGGCCCAAGCAAGACGCCCCCCGAGGAGAGTGTTGCCACATGTCAGTACTCGGTCTGACTGAGCGCCTCCAGGAGAGAGGCCCAAGCAAGACGCGCCCCGAGGAGCGTCTTGACACATTTCTCCTCTGGGTCTGACTGAGCGCCTCCAGGAGAGAGGCCCAAGCAAGACGTTCCCCGAGGAGCGTCTTTCCACATGTCAACACTGGGTCTGACTGAGTGCCTCCATGAGAGAAGCCCCAGTAAGACGCGCCCCGAGGAGCGTCTTGCCACATGTCAACACTGGGTTTGACTGAGCGCCTCCAGGAGAGAGGCCCGAGGAGCGTCTTGACACATGTCACCTCTGGGTCTGACTGAGCGCCTCCAGGAGAGAGGCCAAAGCAAGACGCGCCCCGAGGAGCGTCTTGTCACATGTCAACACTGGGTCTGACTGAGCGCCTCCAGGAGCGAGGCCCAAGCAAGAAACGCCTGAGGAGCGTCTTGACACATGTCAACACTGGGTCTGACTGAGCGCCTCCAGGAGAGAGGCCCAAGCAAGACGCGCCCGGAGGAGCGTCTTGACACATGTCTCCTATGGGTCTGACTGAGCGCCTCCAGGAGAGAGGCCCAAGCAAGACGCGCCCCGAGGAGCGTCTTGTCACATGTCAACACTGGGTCTGACTGAGCACCTCCAGGAGCGAGGCCCAAGCAAGAAACGCCCGAGGAGCGTCTTGCCACATGTCAACACTGGGTCTGACTGAGCGCCTCCAGGAGAGAGGCCCGAGGAGCGTCTTGACACATGTCACCTCTGGGTCTGACAGAGCGCCTCCAGGAGAGAGGCCCAAGCAAGACGCGCCCCGAGGAGCGTCTTGTCACATGTCAACACTGGGTCTGACTGAGCGCCTCCAGGAGCGAGGCCCAAGCAAGAAACGCCCGAGGAGCGTCTTGACACATGTCAACACAGGGTCTGACTGAGCGCCTCCAGGAGAGAGGTCCAAGCAACACGCGCCCCGAGGAGCGTCTTGCCACATGTCAACACTGGGTCTGATTGAGTGCCTCCATGAGAGAAGCCCCAGCAAGACGCGCCCCGAGGAGCGTCTTGTCACATGTCACTACTTGGTCTGACTGAGCGCCTCCAGGAGAGAGGCCCAAGCAAGACGTGCCCCGAGGAGCGAGCGACTTGCCACATGTGAACAATGGGTCTGACTGAGGGCCTCCAGGAGAGAAGCCCAAGCAAGACGCGCCCCGAGGAGCGTCTTGCCACATGTCAACACTGGGTCTGACTGAGCGCCTCCAGGAGAGAGGCCCAAGCAAGACACGCCCCGAGGAGAGTCTTGCCACATGTCAACACTGGGTCTGACAGAGGGCATCCAGGAGAGAGGCCCAAGCAATACGCACCCCGAGGAGCGTCTTGCCACATGTCAACAATGGGTCTGACTGAGGGCCTCCAGGAGAGAAGCCCAAGGAAGACGCGCCCCGAGGAGCTTCTTGCCACATGTCAGCACTCGGTCTGACTGAGCGCCTCCAGGAGAGAGGCCAAAGCAAGATGCGCCCCGAGGAGCGTCTTGACACATGTCAACACTGGGTCTGACAGAGGGCCCCCAGGAGAGAGGCCCAAATAAGACGCGCCCCGAGGAGCGTCTTGCCACATGTCAACACTGGGTCTGACTGAGGGCCTCCAGGAGAGAAGCCCACGCAAGATGCGCCCCGAGGAGCGTCTTGCCACATGTCAGCACTCGGTCTGACTGAGCGCCTCCAGGAGAGAGGCCCAAGCAAGACGCGCCCCGAGGAGCGTCTTGCCACATGTCAACACTGGGTCTGACTGAGCGCCTCCAGGAGAGAGGCCCAAGCAAGACGCGCCCCGAGGAGCGTCTTGCCACATGTGAACACTGGGTCTGATTGAGCAACTCCAGGAGAGAGGCCCCAGCAAGACGCGCCGCGAGGAGCATCTTGCCTTATGTCAGCACTCGGTCTGACTGAGCGCCTCCAGGAGAGAGGCCCAAGCAAGACACGCCCCGAGGAGAGTCTTGCCACATGTCAACACTGGGTCTGACAGAGGGCATCCAGGAGAGAAGCCCCAGCAAGACGCGCCCCGAGGAGCGTCTTGTCACATGTCACTACTTGGTCTGACTGAGCGCCTCCAGGAGAGAGGCCCAAGCAAGACGTGCCCCGAGGAGCGAGCGACTTGCCACATGTGAACAATGGGTCTGACTGAGGGCCTCCAGGAGAGAAGCCCAAGCAAGACGCGCCCCGAGGAGCGTCTTGCCACATGTCAACACTGGGTCTGACTGAGCGCCTCCAGGAGAGAGGCCCAAGCAAGACACGCCCCGAGGAGAGTCTTGCCACATGTCAACACTGGGTCTGACAGAGGGCATCCAGGAGAGAGGCCCAAGCAATACGCACCCCGAGGAGCGTCTTGCCACATGTCAACAATGGGTCTGACTGAGGGCCTCCAGGAGAGAAGCCCAAGGAAGACGCGCCCCGAGGAGCTTCTTGCCACATGTCAGCACTCGGTCTGACTGAGCGCCTCCAGGAGAGAGGCCAAAGCAAGATGCGCCCCGAGGAGCGTCTTGACACATGTCAACACTTGGTCTGACAGAGGGCCCCCAGGAGAGAGGCCCAAATAAGACGCGCCCCGAGGAGCGTCTTGCCACATGTCAACACTGGGTCTGACTGAGGGCCTCCAGGAGAGAAGCCCACGCAAGATGCGCCCCGAGGAGCGTCTTGCCACATGTCAGCACTCGGTCTGACTGAGCGCCTCCAGGAGAGAGGCCCAAGCAAGACGCGCCCCGAGGAGCGTCTTGCCACATGTCAACACTGGGTCTGACTGAGCGCCTCCAGGAGAGAGGCCCAAGCAAGACGCGCCCCGAGGAGCGTCTTGCCACATGTGAACACTGGGTCTGATTGAGCAACTCCAGGAGAGAGGCCCCAGCAAGACGCGCCGCGAGGAGCATCTTGCCTTATGTCAGCACTCGGTCTGACTGAGCGCCTCCAGGAGAGAGGCCCAAGCAAGACCCGCCCCGAGGAGCGTCTTGCCACATGTCACTACTCGGTCTAACTGAGCGCCTCCAGGAGAGAGGTCCAAGCAAAACACGCCCCGAGTTGCGTCTTGCCATATGTCACTACTCGGTCTGACTGAGCGCCTCCAGGAGGGAGGTCCAAGCAAGACGTGCCCTGAGGAGCGTCTTGCCACATGTCAACAATGGGTCTGACTGAGGGCCTCCAGGAGAGAAGCCCAAGCAAGACGCGCCCCGAGGAGCGTCTTGCCACATGTCAACACTGGGTCTGACTGAGGGCCCCCAGGATAGAGGCCCAAATAAGACGCTCCCCGAGGAGCGTCTTGCCACATGTCAACACTGGGTTTGACTGAGGGCCTCCAGGAGAGAAGCCCAAGCAAGATGCGCCCCGAGGAGCGTCGTGCCACATGTCAGCACTCGGTCTGACTGAGCGCCTCCAGGAGAGAGGCCCAAGCAAGACGCGCCCCGAGGAGCGTCTTGACACATGTCTCCTCTGGGTCTGACTGAGCGCCTCCAGGAGAGAGGCCCAAGCAAGACGTGCCCCGAGGAGCATCTTGCCACATGTCAACACTCGGTCTGACTGAGCGCCTCCAGGAGAGAGGCCCAAGCAAGACGCGCCCCGAGGAGCGTCTTGCCACATGTCAACACTGGGTCTGACTGAGCGCCTCCAGGAGAGAGGCCCAAGCAAGACGCGCCCCGAGGAGAGTCTTGCCACACTTCTTCTCTGGGTCTGACTGAGCGCCTCCAGGAGAGGCCCAAGCAAGACGTTCCACGAGGAGCGTCTTTCCACATGTCAACACTGGGTCTGAATGAGTGCCTCCATGAGAGAAGCCCCAGCAAGACGCGCCCCGAGGAGCGTCTTGCCACATGTCAACACTGGGTCTGACTGAGCACCTCCAGGAGAGAGGCCCAAGCAAGACGCGCCCCGAGGAGCGTCTTGTCACATGTCACTACTCGGTCTGACTGAGCGCCTCCAGGAGATAGGCCCAAGCAAGACGTGCCCCGAGGAGCGTCTTGCCACATGTCAACAATGGGTCTGACTGAGGGCCTCCAGGAGAGAAGCCCAAGCAAGAAGCACCCCGAGGAGCGTCTTGCCACATGTCAACACTGGGTCTGACTGAGCGCCTCCAGGAGAGAGGCCCAAGCAAGACGCGCCCCGAGGAGTGTCTTGCCACTTGTCAACACTGGGTCTGACTGAGCGCCTCCAGGAGAGAGGCCCAAGCAAGACGCGCCCCGAGGAGCGTCTTGCCACGTGTCAACACTGGGTCTGACTTAGCGCCTCCAGGAGAGAGGCCCAAGCAAGATGCGCCCCGAGGAGCGTCTTGCCACGTGTCACCACTGGGTCTGACTGAGCTCCTCCAGGAGAGAGGCCCAAGCAAGACGCGCCCCGAGGAGCGTCTTGCCACGTGTCACCACTGGGTCTGATTGAGCACCTCCAGGAGAGAGGCCCCAGCAAGACGCGCCGCGAGGAGCATCTTGCCTTATGTCAGCACTCGGTCTGACTGAGCGCCTCCAGGAGAGAGGCCCAAGCAAGACGCGCCCCGAGGAGAGTCTTGCCACACTTCTTCTCTGGGTCTGACTGAGCGCCTCCAGGAGAGAGGCCCAAGCAAGACGTTCCACGAGGAGCGTCTTTCCACATGTCAACACTGGGTCTGAATGAGTGCCTCCATGAGAGAAGCCCCAGCAAGACGCGCCCCGAGGAGCGTCTTGCCACATGTCAACACTGGGTCTGACTGAGCGCCTCCAGGAGAGAGGCCCGAGGAGCGTCTTGACACATGTCACCTCTGGGTCTGACTGAGCGCCTCCAGGAGAGAGGCCCAAGCAAGACGCGCCCCGAGGAGCATCTTGTCACATGTCAACACTGGGTCTGACTGAGCGCCTCCAGGAGAGAGGTCCAAGCAACCCGCGCCCCGAGGAGCGTCTTGCCACATGTCAACACTGGGTCTGACTGAGTGCCTCCATGAGAGAAGCCCCAGCAAGACGCGACCCGAGGAGCGTCTTGTCACATGTCACTACTTGGTCTGACTGAGCGCCTCCAGGAGAGAGGCCCAAGCAAGAGGTGCCCCGAGGAGCGACTTGCCACATGTCAACAATGGGTCTGACTGAGGGCCTCCAGGAGAGAAGCCCAAGCAAGAAGCGCCCCAAGGAGCGTCTTGCCACATGTCAACACTGGGTCTGACTGAGCGCCTCCAGGAGAGAGGCCCAAGCAAGACACGCCCCGAGGAGAGTCTTGCCACATGTCAACACTGGGTCTGACAGAGGGCATCCAGGAGAGAGGCCCAAGCAATACGCGCCCCGAGGAGCGTCTTGCCACATGTCAACAATGGGTCTGACTGAGGGCCTCCAGGAGAGAAGCCCAAGGAAGACGCGCCCCGAGGAGCTTCTTGCCACATGTCAGCACTCGGTCTGACTGAGCGCCTCCAGGAGAGAGGCCAAAGCAAGATGCGCCCCGAGGAGCGTCTTGACACATGTCAACACTGGGTCTGACAGAGGGCCCCCAGGAGAGAGGCCCAAATAAGATGCGCCCCGAGGAGTGTCTTGCCACATGTCAACACTGGGTCTGACTGAGGGCCTCCAGGAGAGAAGCCCACGCAAGATGCGCCCCGAGGAGCGTCTTGCCACATGTCAGAACTCGGTCTGACTGAGCGCCTCCAGGAGAGAGGCCCAAGCAAGACGTTCCACGAGGAGCGTCTTTCCACATGTCAACACTGGGTCTGAATGAGTGCCTCCATGAGAGAAGCCCCAGCAAGACGCGCCCCGAGGAGCGTCTTGCCACATGTCAACACTGGGTCTGACTGAGCACCTCCAGGAGAGAGGCCCAAGCAATACGCGCCCCGAGGAGCGTCTTGCCACATGTCAACACTGGGTCTGACTGAGCGCCTCCAGGAGAGAGGCCCGAGGAGCGTCTTGACACATGTCACCTCTGGGTCTGACTGAGCGCCTCCAGGAGAGAGGCCCAAGCAAGACGCGCCCCGAGGAGCGTCTTGTCACATGTCAACACTGGGTCTGACTGAGCGCCTCCAGGAGCGAGGCCCAAGCAAGAAACGCCCGAGGAGCGTCTTGACACATGTCAACACTGGGTCTGACTGAGCGCCTCCAGGAGAGAGGTCCAAGAAACACGCGCCCCGAGGAGCGTCTTGCCACATGTCAACACTGGGTCTGACTGGGCGCCTCCAGGAGAGAGGCCCAAGCAAGACGCGCCCCGAGGAGAGTCTTGCCACATGTCAGCACTCGGTCTGACTGAGCGCCTCCAGGAGAGAGGCCCAAGCAAGACGCGCCCCGAGGAGCGTCTTGACACATTTCTCCTCTGGGTCTGACAGAGCGCCTCCAGGAGAGAGGCCCAAGCAAGACGTTCCCCGAGGAGCGTCTTTCCACATGTCAACACTGGGTCTGACTGAGTGCCTCCATGAGAGAAGCCCCAGCAAGACGCGCCCCGAGGAGCGTCTTGCCACATGTCAACACTGGGTTTGACTGAGCGCCTCCAGGAGAGAGGCCCGAGGAGCGTCTTGACACATGTCACCTCTGGGTCTGACTGAGCGCCTCCAGGAACGAGGCCCAAGCAAGAAACGCCCGAGGAGCGTCTTGACACATGTCAACACTGGGTCTGACTGAGCGCCTCCAGGAGAGAGGCCCAAGCAAGACGCGCCCGGAGGAGCGTCTTGACACATGTCTCCTATGGGTCTGACTGAGCGCCTCCAGGAGAGAGGCCCAAGCAAGACATGCCCCGAGGAGCGTCTTTCCACATGTCAACACTGGGTCTGACTGAGTGCCTCCATGAGAGAAGCCCCAGCAAGACGCGCCCCGAGGAGCGTCTTGCCACATGTCAACACTGGGTCTGACTGAGCGCCTCCAGGAGAGAGGCCCGAGGAGCGTCTTGACACATGTCACCTCTGGGTCTGACTGAGCGCCTCCAGGAGAGAGGCCCAAGCAAGACGCGCCCCGAGGAGCGTCTTGTCACATGTCACTACTTGGTCTGACTGAGCGCCTCCAGGAGAGAGGCCCAAGCAAGACGTGCCCCGAGGAGCGATTTGCTACATGTCAACAATGGGTCTGACTGAGGGCCTCCAGGAGAGAAGCCCAAGCAAGACGCGCCCCGAGGGGCGTCTTGCCACATGTCAACACTGGGTCTGACTGAGCGCCTCCAGGAGAGAGGCCCAAGCAAGACACGCCCCGAGGAGCATCTTGCCACATGTCAACACTGGGTCTGACAGAGGGCATCCAGGAGAGAGGCCCAAGCAATACGCGCCACGAGGAGCGTCTTGCCACATGTCAACAATGGGTCTGACTGAGGGCCTCCAGGAGAGAAGCCCAAGGAAGACGCGCCCCGAGGAGCTTCTTGCCACATGTCAGCACTCGGTCTGACTGAGCGCCTCCAGGAGAGAGGCCAAAGCAAGATGCGCCCCGAGGAGCGTCTTGACACATGTCAACACTGGGTCTGACAGAGGGCCCCCAGGAGAGAGGCCCAAATAAGACGCGCCCCGAGGAGCGTCTTGCCACATGTCAACACTGGGTCTGACTGAGGTTCTCCAGGAGAGAAGCCCACGCAAGATGCGCCCCGAGGAGCGTCTTGCCACATGTCAGCACTCGGTCTGACTGAGCGCCTCCAGGAGAGAGGCCCAAGCAAGACGCGCCCCGAGGAGCGTCTTGCCACATGTCAGCACTCGGTCTGACTGAGCGCCTCCAGGAGAGAGGCCCAGGCAAGACCCGCCCCGAGGAGCGTCTTGCCACATGTCACTACTCGGTCTAACTGAGCGCCTCCAGGAGAGAGTTCCAAGCAAGACACGCCCCGAGGAGCGTCTTGCCATATGTCACTACTCGGTCTGACTGAGCGCCTCCAGGAGGGAGGTCCAAGCAAGACGTGCCCCGAGGAGCGTCTTGCCACATGTCAACAATGGGTCTGACTGAGGGCCTCCAGGAGAGAAGCCCAAGCAAGACGCGCCCCGAGGAACGTCTTGCCAAATGTCAACACTGGGTCTGACTGAGGGCCCCCAGGATAGAGGCCCAAATAAGACGCGCCCCGAGGAGCGTCGTGCCACATGTCAGCACTCGGTCTGACTGAGCGCCTCCAGGAGAGAGGCCCAAGCAAGACGCGCCCCGAGGAGCGTCATCGCCACATGTCAACACTGGGTCTGACTGAGCGCCTCCAGGAGAGAGGCCCAAGCAAGACGCGCCCCGAGGAGCGTCTTGACACATGTCTCCTCTGGGTCTGACTGAGCGCCTCCAGGAGAGAGGCCCAAGCAAGACGTGCCCCGAGGAGCATCTTGCCACATGTCAACACTCGGTCTGACTGAGCGCCTCCAGGAGAGAGGCCCAAGCAAGACGCGCCCCGAGGAGCGTCTTGCCACATGTCAACACTGGGTCTGACTGAGCGCCTCCAGGAGAGAGGCCCAAGCAAGACGCGCCCCGAGGAGAGTCTTGCCACACTTCTTCTCTGGGTCTGACTGAGCGCCTCCAGGAGAGGCCCAAGCAAGACGTTCCACGAGGAGCGTCTTTCCACATGTCAACACTGGGTCTGAATGAGTGCCTCCATGAGAGAAGCCCCAGCAAGACGCGCCCCGAGGAGCGTCTTGCCACATGTCAACACTGGGTCTGACTGAGCACCTCCAGGAGAGAGGCCCAAGCAAGACGCGCCCCGAGGAGCGTCTTGCCACATGTCAACACTGGGTCTGACTGAGCGCCTCCAGGAGAGAGGCCCGAGGAGCGTCTTGACACATGTCACCTCTGGGTCTGACTGAGCACCTCCAGGAGAGAGGCCCAAGCAAGACGCGCCCCGAGGAGCGTCTTGTCACATGTCAACACTGGGTCTGACTGAGCGCCTCCAGGAGTGAGGCCCAAGCAAGAAACGCCCGAGGAGCGTCTTGACACATGTCAACACTGGGTCTGACTGAGCGCCTTCAGGAGAGAGGTCCAAGCAACACGCGCCCCGAGGAGCGTCTTGCCACATGTCAACACTGGGTCTGACTGAGTGCCTCCATGAGAGAAGCCCCAGCAAGACGCGCCCCGAGGAGCGTCTTGTCACATGTCACTACTCGGTCTGACTGAGCGCCTCCAGGAGATAGGCCCAAGCAAGACGTGCCCCGAGGAGCGTCTTGCCACATGTCAACAATGGGTCTGACTGAGGGCCTCCAGGAGAGAAGCCCAAGCAAGAAGCACCCCGAGGAGCGTCTTGCCACATGTCAACACTGGGTCTGACTGTGCGCCTCCAGGAGAGAGGCCCAAGCAACACACGCCCCGAGGAGTGTCTTGACACATGATAACACTTGGTCTGACTGAGGGCCTCCATGTGAGAAGCCCAAGCAAGACGCGCCCCGAGGAGAGTCTTGCCACATGTTAACACTGGGTCTGACAGAGGGCATCCAGGAGAGAGGCCCAAGCAATACGCGCCCCGAGGAGCGTCTTGTCACATGTCAACAATGGGTCTGACTGAGGGCCTCCAGGAGAGAAGCCCAAGGAAGACGCGCCCCGAGGAGCTTCTTGCCACATGTCAGCACTCGGTCTGACTGAGCGCCTCCAGGAGAGAGGCCAAAGCAAGATGCGCCCCGAGGAGCGTCTTGACACATGTCAACACTGGGTCTGACAGAGGGCCTCCATGAGAGAGGCCCAAGCAAGACGCGCCCCGAGGAGTGTCTTGCCACTTGTCAACACTGGGTCTGACTGAGCGCCTCCAGGAGAGAGGCCCAAGCAAGACGCGCCCCGAGGAGCGTCTTGCCACGTGTCAACACTGGGTCTGACTTAGCGCCTCCAGGAGAGAGGCCCAAGCAAGATGCGCCCCGAGGAGCGTCTTGCCACGTGTCACCACTGGGTCTGACTGAGCTCCTCCAAGAGAGAGGCCCAAGCAAGACGCGCCCCGAGGAGCGTCTTGCCACGTGTCACCACTGGGTCTGATTGAGCACCTCCAGGAGAGAGGCCCCAGCAAGACGCGCCGCGAGGAGCATCTTGCCTTATGTCAGCACTCGGTCTGACTGAGCGCCTCCAGGAGAGAGGCCCAAGCAAGACGCGCCCCTAGGAGAGTCTTGCCACACTTCTTCTCTGGGTCTGACTGAGCGCCTCCAGGAGAGAGGCCCAAGCAAGACGTTCCACGAGGAGCGTCTTTCCACATGTCAACACTGGGTCTGAATGAGTGCCTCCATGAGAGAAGCCCAAGCAAGACGCGCCCCGAGGAGCGTCTTGCCACATGTCAACACTCGGTCTGACTGAGCGCCTCCAGGAGAGAGGCCCAAGCAAGACGCGCCCCGAGGAGCGTCTTGCCACATGTCAACACTGGGTCTGACTGAGCGCCTCCAGGAGAGAGGCCCGAGGAGCGTCTTGACACATGTCACCTCTGGGTCTGACTGAGCGCCTCCAGGAGAGAGGCCCAAGCAAGACGCGCCCCGAGGAGCGTCTTGTCACATGTCAACACTGGGTCTGACTGAGCGCCTCCAGGAGCGAGGCCCAAGCAAGAAACGCCCGAGGAGCGTCTTGACACATGTCAACACTGGGTCTGACTGAGCGCCTCCAGGAGAGAGGTCCAAGCAACCCGCGCCCCGAGGAGCGTCTTGCCACATGTCAACACTGGGTCTGACTGAGTGCCTCCATGAGAGAAGCCCCAGCAAGACGCGCACCGAGGAGCGTCTTGTCACATGTCACTACTTGGTCTGACTGAGCGCCTCCAGGAGAGAGGCCCAAGCAAGACGTGCCCCGAGGAGCGACTTGCCACATGTCAACAATGGGTCTGACTGAGGGCCTCCAGGAGAGAAGCCCAAGCAAGAAGCGCCCCGAGGAGCGTCTTGCCACATGTCAACACTGGGTCTGACTGAGCGCCTCCAGGAGAGAGGCCCAAGCAAACACGCCCGGAGGAGAGTCTTGCCACATGTCAACACTGGGTCTGACAGAGGGCATCCAGGAGAGAGGCCCAAGCAATACGCGCCCCGAGGAGCGTCTTGCCACATGTCAACAATGGGTCTGACTGAGGGCCTCCAGGAGAGAAGCCCAAGGAAGACGCGCCCCGAGGAGCTTCTTGCCACATGTCAGCACTCGGTCTGACTGAGCGCCTCCAGGAGAGAGGCCAAAGCAAGATGCGCCCCGAGTAGCGTCTTGACACATGTCAACACTGGGTCTGACAGAGGGCCCCCAGGAGAGAGGCCCAAATAAGACGCGCCCCGAGGAGCGTCTTGCCACATGTCAACACTGGGTCTGACTGAGGGCCTCCAGGAGAGAGGCCCAAGCAAGACGTTCCACGAGGAGCGTCTTTCCACATGTCAACACTGGGTCTGAATGAGTGCCTCCATGAGAGAGGTCCAAGCAACCCGCGCCCCGAGGAGCGTCTTGCCACATGTCAACACTGGGTCTGACTGAGCACCTCCAGGAGAGAGGCCCAAGCAAGACGCGCCCCGAGGAGCGTCTTGCCACATGTCAACACTGGGTCTGACTGAGAACCTCCAGGAGAGAGGCCCGAGGAGCGTCTTGACACATGTCACCTCTGGGTCTGACTGAGCGCCTCCAGGATAGAGGCCCAAGCAAGACGCGCCCCGAGGAGCGTCTTGTCACATGTCAACACTGGGTCTGACTGAGCGCCTCCAGGAGCGAGGCCCAAGCAAGAAACGCCCGAGGAGCGTCTTGACACATGTCAACACTGGGTCTGACTGAGCGCCTCCAGGAGAGAGGTCCAAGAAACACGCGCCCCGAGGAGCGTCTTGCCACATGTCAACACTGGGTCTGACTGAGTGCCTCCATGAGAGAAGCCCCAGCAAGACGTGCCCCGAGGAGCGTCTTGTCACATGTCACTACTCGGTCTGACTGAGCACCTCCAGGAGAGAGGCCCAAGCAAGACGTGCCCCGAGGAGCGTCTTGCCACATGTCAACAATGGGTCTGACTGAGGGCCTCCAGGAGAGAAGCCCAAGCAAGAAGCGCCCCGAGGAGCGTCTTGCCACATGTCAACACTGGGTCTGACTGAGTGCCTCCAGGAGAGAGGCCCAAGCAAGACACGCCCCGAGGAGCGTCTTGACACATGATAACACTGGGTCTGACTGAGGGCCTCCATGTGAGAAGCCCAAGCAAGACGCGCCCCGAGGAGAGTCTTGCCACATGTCAACACTGGGTCTGACAGAGGGCATCCAGGAGAGAGGCCCAAGCAATACGCGCCCCGAGGAGCGTCGTGCCACGTGTCAACAATGGGTCTGACTGAGGGCCTCCAGGAGAGAAGCCCAAGGAAGACGCACCCCGAGGAGCTTCTTGCCACATGTCAGCACTCGGTCTGACTGAGCGCCTCCAGGAGAGAGGCCAAAGCAAGATGCGCCCCGAGGAGCGTCTTGACACATGTCAACACTGGGTCTGACAGAGGGCCTCCATGAGAGAGGCCCAAGCAAGACGCGCCCCGAGGAGTGTCTTGCCACATGTCAACAATGGGTCTGACTGAGCGCCTCCAGGAGAGAGGCCCAAGCAAGACGCGCCCCGAGGAGCGTCTTGCCACGTGTCAACACTGGGACTGACTTAGCGCCTCCAGGAGAGAGGCCCAAGCAAGATGCGCCCCGAGGAGCGTCTTGCCACGTGTCACCACTGGGTCTGACTGAGCTCCTCCAGGAGAGAGGCCCAAGCAAGACGCGCCCCGAGGAGCGTCTTGCCACGTGTCACCACTGGGTCTGATTGAGCACCTCCAGGAGAGAGGCCCCAGCAAGACGCGCCGCGAGGAGCATCTTGCCTTATGTCAGCACTCGGTCTGACTGAGCGCCTCCAGGAGAGAGGCCCAAGCAAGACGCGCCCCGAGGAGAGTCTTGCCACACTTCTTCTCTGGGTCTGACTGAGCGCCTCCAGGAGAGAGGCCCAAGCAAGACGTTCCACGAGGAGCGTCTTTCCACATGTCAACACTGGGTCTGAATGAGTGCCTCCATGAGAGAAGCCCCAGCAAGACGCGCCCCGAGGAGCGTCTTGCCACATGTCAACACTGGGTCTGACTGAGCGCCTCCAGGAGAGAGGCCCGAGGAGCGTCTTGACACATGTCACCTCTGGGTCTGACTGAGCGCCTCCAGGAGAGAGGCCCAAGGAAGACGCGCCCCGAGGAGCGTCTTGTCACATGTCAACACTGGGTCTGACTGAGCGCCTCCAGGAGCGAGGCCCAAGCAAGAAACGCCCGAGGAGCGTCTTGACACATGTCAACACTGGGTCTGACTGAGCGCCTCCAGGAGAGAGGTCCAAGCAACACGCGCCCCGAGGAGCGTCTTGCCACATGTCAACACTGGGTCTGACTGAGTGCCTCCATGAGAGAAGCCCCAGCAAGACGCGCACCGAGGAGCGTCTTGTCACATGTCACTACTTGGTCTGACTGAGCGCCTCCAGGAGAGAGGCCCAAGCAAGACGTGCCCCGAGGAGCGACTTGCCACATGTCAACAATGGGTCTGACTGAGGGCCTCCAGGAGAGAAGCCCAAGCAAGAAGCGCCCCGAGGAGCGTCTTGCCACATGTCAACACTGGGTCTGACTGAGCGCCTCCAGGAGAGAGGCCCAAGCAAGACACGCCCGGAGGAGAGTCTTGCCACATGTCAACACTGGGTCTGACAGAGGGCATCCAGGAGAGAGGCCCAAGCAATACGCGCCCCGAGGAGCGTCTTGCCACATGTCAACAATGGGTCTGACTGAGGGCCTCCAGGAGAGAAGCCCAAGGAAGACGCGCCCCGAGGAGCTTCTTGCCACATGTCATTACTCGGTCTGACTGAGCACCTCCAGGAGAGAGGCCAAAGCAAGATGAGCCCCGAGGAGCGTCTTGACACATGTCAACACTGGGTCTGACAGAGGGCCCCCAGGAGAGAGGCCCAAATAAGACGCGCCCCGAGGAGCGTCTTGCCACATGTCAACACTGGGTCTGACTGAGGGCCTCCAGGAGAGAGGCCCAAGCAAGACGTTCCACGAGGAGTGTCTTTCCACATGTCAACACTGGGTCTGAATGAGTGCATCCATGAGAGAGGTGCAAGCAACCCGCGCCCCGAGGAGCGTCTTGCCACATGTCAACACTGGGTCTGACTGAGCACCTCCAGGAGAGAGGCCCAAGCAAGACGCGCCCCGAGGAGCGTCTTGCCACATGTCAACACTGGGTCTGACTGAGCGCCTCCAGGAGAGAGGCCCGAGGAGCGTCTTGACACATGTCACCTCTGGGTCTGACTGAGCGCCTCCAGGAGAGAGGCCCAAGCAAGACGCGCCCCGAGGAGCGTCTTGTCAAATGTCAACACTGGGTCTGACTGAGCGCCTCCAGGAGCGAGGCCCAAGCAAGAAACGCCCGAGGAGCGTCTTGACACATGTCAACACTGGGTCTGACTGAGTGCCTCCAGGAGAGAGGTCCAAGAAACACGCACCACGAGGAGCGTCTTGCCACATGTCAACACTGGGTCTGACTGAGTGCCTCCATGAGAGAAGCCCCAGCAAGACGTGCCCCGAGGAGCGTCTTGTCACATGTCACTACTCGGTCTGACTGAGAACCTCCAGGAGAGAGGCCCAAGCAAGACGTGCCCCGAGGTGCGTCTTGCCACATGTCAACAATGGGTCTGACTGAGGGCCTCCAGGAGAGAAGCCCAAGCAAGAAGCGCCCCGAGGAGCATCTTGCCACATGTCATCACTGGGTCTGACTGAGTGCCTCCAGGAGAGAGGCCCAAGCAAGACACGCCCCGAGGAGCGTCTTGACACATGATAACACTGGGTCTGACTGAGGGCCTCCATGTGAGAAGCCCAAGCAAGACGCGCCCCGAGGAGCGTCTTGCCACGTGTCAACACTGGGACTGACTTAGCGCCTCCAGGAGAGAGGCCCAAGCAAGATGCGCCCCGAGGAGCGTCTTGCCACGTGTCACCACTGGGTCTGACTGAGCTCCTCCAGGAGAGAGGCCCAAGCAAGACGCGCCCCGAGGAGCGTCTTGCCACGTGTCACCACTGAGTCTGATTGAGCACCTCCAGGAGAGAGGCCCCAGCAAGACGCGCCGCGAGGAGCATCTTGCCTTATGTCAGCACTCGGTCTGACTGAGCGCCTCCAGGAGAGAGGCCCAAGCAAGACGCTCCCCGAGGAGAGTCTTTCCACATGTAAACACTGGGTCTGAATGAGTGCCTCCATGAGAGAAGCCCCAGCAAGACGCGCCCCGAGGAGCGTCTTGCCACATGTCAGCACTCGGTCTGACTGAGCACCTCCAGGAGAGAGGCCCAAGCAAGACGCGCCCCGAGGAGCGTCTTGCCACATGTCAACACTGGGTCTGACTGAGCGCCTCCAGGAGAGAGGCCCGAGGAGCGTCTTGACACATGTCACCTCTGGGTCTGACTGAGCGCCTCCAGGAGAGAGGCCCAAGCAAGACGCGCCCCGAGGAGCGTCTTGTCACATGTCAACACTGGGTCTGACTGAGCGCCTCCAGGAGCGAGGCCCAAGCAAGAAACGCCCGAGGAGCGTCTTGACACATGTCAACACTGGGTCTGACTGAGCGCCTCCAGGAGAGAGGTCCAAGCAACACGCGCCCCGAGGAGCGTCTTGCCACATGTCAACACTGGGTCTGACTGAGTGCCTCCATGAGAGAAGCCCCAGCAAGACGCGCCCCGAGGAGCGTCTTGTCACATGTCACTACTTGGTCTGACTGAGCGCCTCCAGGAGAGAGGCCCAAGCAAGACGTGCCCCGAGGAGCGACTTGCCACATGTCAACAATTGGTCTGACTGAGGGCCTCCAGGAGAGAAGCCCAAGCAAGAAGCGCCCCGAGGAGCGTCTTGCCACATGTCAACACTGGGTCCGACTGAGCGCCTCCAGGAGAGAGGCCCAAGCAAGACACGCCCCGAGGAGAGTCTTGCCACATGTCAACACTGGGTCTGACAGAGGGCATCCAGGAGAGAGGCCCAAGCAATACGCGCCCCAAGGAGCGTCTTGCCACATGTCAACAATGGGTCTGACTGAGGGCCTCCAGGAGAGAAGCCCAAGGAAGACGCGCCCCGAGGAGCTTCTTGCCACATGTCAGCACTCGGTCTGACTGAGCGCCTCCAGGAGAGAAGCCAAAGCAAGATGCGCCCCGAGGAGCGTCTTGACACATGTCAACACTGGGTCTGACAGAGGGCCCCCAGGAGAGAGGCCCAAATAAGACGCGCCCCGAGGAGCGTCTTGCCACATGTCAACACTGGGTCTGATTGACAGCCTCCAGGAGAGAAGCCCACGCAAGATGCGCCCCGAGGAGCGTCTTGCCACATGTCAGCACTCGGTCTGACTGAGCGCCTCCAGGAGAGAGGCCCAAGCAAGACGCGCCCCGAGGAGCGTCTTGCCACATGTCAACACTGGGTCTGACTGAGCGCCTCCAGGACAGAGGCCCAAGCAAGACGCGCCCCGAGGAGCGTCTTGCCACATGTGAACACTGGGTCTGATTGAGCACCTCCAGGAGAGAGGCCCCAGCAAGACGCGCCGCGAGGAGCATCTTGCCTTATGTCAGCACTCGGTCTGACTGAGCGCCTCCAGGAGGGAGGTCCAAGCAAGACGTGCCCCGAGGAGCGTCTTGCCACATGTCAACAATGGGTCTGACTGAGGGCCTCCAGGAGAGAAGCCCAAATAAGACGCGCCCCGAGGAGCGTCTTGCCACATCTCAACTCTGGGTTTGACTGAGGGCCTCCAGTAGAGAAGCCCAAGCAAGATGCGCCCCGAGGAGCGTCGTGCCACATGTCAGCACTCGGTCTGACTGAGCGCCTCCAGGAGAGAGGCCCAAGCAAGACGCGCCCCGAGGAGCGTCATCGCCACATGTCAACACTGGGTCTGACTGAGCGCCTCCAGGAGAGAGGCCCAAGCAAGACGCGCCCCGAGGAGCGTCTTGACACATGTCTCCTCTGGGTCTGACTGAGCGCCTCCAGGAGAGAGGCCCAAGCAAGACGTGCCCCGAGGAGCATCTTGCCACATGTCAACACTCGGTCTGACTGAGCGCCTCCAGGAGAGAGGCCCAATCAAGATGCGCCCCGAGGAGCGTCTTGCCACATGTCAACACTGGGTCTGACTGAGCGCCTCCAGGAGAGAGGCCCAAGCAAGACGCGCCCCGAGGAGAGTCTTGCCACACTTCTTCTCTGGGTCTGACTGAGCGCCTCCAGGAGAGAGGCCCAAGCAAGACGTTCCCCAAGGAGCGTCTTGCCACATGTCACTACTCGGTCTAACTGAGCGCCTCCAGGAGAGAGGTCCAAGCAAGACACGCCCCGAGGAGCGTCTTGCCACATGTCACTACTCGGTCTGACTGAGCGCCTCCAGGAGGGAGGTCCAAGCAAGACGCGCCCCGAGGAGCGTCTTGCCACATGTCAGCACTCGGTCTGACTGAGCGCCTCCAGGAGAGAGGCCCGAGCAAGATGCGCCCTGAGGAGCGTCTTGACACATGTCTCCTCTTGGTCTGACTGAGCACCTCCAGGAGAGAGGCCCAAGCAAGACGTGCCCCGAGGAGCGTCTTGCCACATGTCAACACTGGGTCTGACTGAGCGCCTCCAGGAGAGAAGCCCGAGGAGCGTCTTGCCACATGTCACCTCTGGGTCTGACTGAGCGCCTCCAGGAGAGAGGCGCAAGCAAGAAACGCCCGAGAAGCGTCTTGACACATGTCAACACCGGGTCTGACTGAGCGCCTCCAGGAGAGAGGCCCCAGCAAGACGCGCCCAGAGGAGCGTCTTGCCACATGTCAGCACTCGGTCTGACTGAGCGCCTCCAGGAGAGAGGCCCAAGCAAGAAGCGCCCCGATGAGCGTCTTGCCACATGTCAACACTGGGTCTAATTGAGTGCCTCCAGGAGAGAGGCCCAAGCAAGACGCGCCCCGAGGAGCGTCTTGCCTCATGTCACTACTCGGTCTGACTGAGCGCCTCCAGGAGAGAGGTCCAAGCCACACGCGCCCCGAGGAGCGTCTTGCCACATGTCAACACTGGGTCTGACTGAGTGCCTCCATGAGAGAAGCCCCAGCAAGACGCGCCCCGAGGAGTGTCTTGCCACATGTCACTACTCGGTCTGACTGAGCGCCTCCAGGAGAGAGGCCCAAGCAAGACGTGCCCCGAGGAGCGTCTTGCCACATGTCAACAATGGGTCTGACTGAGGGCCTCCATGAGAGAAGCCAAAGCAAGACGCGCCCCGAGGAGCTTCTTTCCACATGTCAACAATGGGTCTTACTGAGGGCCTCCATGAGAGAAGCCCAAGCAAGACGTGCCCCGAGGAGTGTCTTTCCACATGTCAACACTGTGTCTGACTGAGCGCCTCCAGGAGAGAGGCCCAAGCAAGACGCGCCCCGAGGAGCGTCTTGCCACATGTCAACACTGGGTCTGACTGAGCGCCTCCAGGAGAGAGGCCCAAGCAAGACGCGCCCCGAGGAGAGTCTTGCCACACTTCTTATCTGGGTCTGACTGAGCGCCTCCAGGAGAGGCCCAAGCAAGACGTTCCACGAGGAGCGTCTTTCCACATGTCAACACTGGGTCTGACTGAGCACCTCCAGGAGAGAGGCCCAAGCAAGACGCGCCCCGAGGAGCGTCTTGCCACATGTCAACACTGGGTCTGACTGAGCGCCTCCAGGAGAGAGGCCCGAGGAGCGTCTTGACACATGTCACCTCTGGGTCTGACTGAGCGCCTCCAGGAGAGAGGCCCAAGCAAGACACGCCCCGAGGAGCGTCTTGTCACATGTCAACACTGGGTCTGACTGAGCGCCTCCAGGAGTGAGGCCCAAGCAAGAAACGCCCGAGGAGCGTCTTGACACATGTCAACACTGTGTATGACTGAGCGCCTCCAGGAGAGAGGTCCAAGCAACACGCGCCCCGAGGAGCGTCTTGCCACATGTCAACACTGGGTCTGACTGAGTGCCTCCATGAGAGAAGCCCCAGCAAGACGCGCCCCGAGGAGCGTCTTGTCACATGTCACTACTCGGTCTGACTGAGCGCCTCCAGGAGATAGGCCCAAGCAAGACGTGCCCCGAGGAGCGTCTTGCCACATGTCAACAATGGGTCTGACTGAGGGCCTCCAGGAGAGAAGCCCAAGCAAGAAGCACCCCGAGGAGCGTCTTGCCACATGTCAACACTGGGTCTGACTGAGCGCCTCCAGGAGAGAGGCCCAAGCAACACACGCCCCGAGGAGTGTCTTGACACATGATAACACTTGGTCTGACTGAGGGCCTCCATGTGAGAAGCCCAAGCAAGACGCGCCCCGAGGAGAGTCTTGCCACATGTCAACACTGGGTCTGACAGAGGGCATCCAGGAGACAGGCCCAAGCAATACGCGCCCCGAGGAGCGTCTTGTCACATGTCAACAATGGGTCTGACTGAGGGCCTCCAGGAGAGAAGCCCAAGGAAGACGCGCCCCGAGGAGCTTCTTGCCACATGTCAGCACTCGGTCTGACTGAGCGCCTCCAGGAGAGAGGCCAAAGCAAGATGCGCCCCGAGGAGCGTCTTGACACATGTCAACACTGGGTCTGACAGAGGGCCTCCATGAGAGAGGCCCAAGCAAGACGCGCCCCGAGGAGCGTCTTGCCACGTGTCAACACTGGGTCTGACTTAGCGCCTCGTGGAGAGAGGCCCAAGCAAGATGCGCCCCGAGGAGCGTCTTGCCACGTGTCACCACTGGGTCTGACTGAGCTCCTCCAGGAGAGAGGCCCAAGCAAGACGCGCCCCGAGGAGCGTCTTGCCACGTGTCACCACTGGGTCTGATTGAGCACCTCCAGGAGAGAGGCCCCAGCAAGACGCGCCTCGAGGAGCATCTTGCCTTATGTCAGCACTCGGTCTGACTGAGCGCCTCCAGGAGAGAGGCCCAAGCAAGACGCGCCCCGAGGAGAGTCTTGCCACACTTCTTCTCTGGGTCTGACTGAGCGCCTCCAGGAGAGAGGCCCAAGCAAGACGTTCCACGAGGAGCGTCTTTCCACATGTCAACACTGGGTCTGAATGAGTGCCTCCATGAGAGAAGCCCCAGCAAGACGCGCCCCGAGGAGCGTCTTGCCACATGTCAACACTGGGTCTGACTGAGCGCCTCCAGGAGAGAGGCCCGAGGAGCGTCTTGACACATGTCACCTCTGGGTCTGACTGAGCGCCTCCAGGAGAGAGGCCCAAGCAAGACGCGCCCCGAGGAGCGTCTTGTCACATGTCAACACTGGGTCTGACTGAGCGCCTCCAGGAGCGAGGCCCAAGCAAGAAACGCCCGAGGAGCGTCTTGACACATGTCAACACTGGGTCTGACTGAGCGCCTCCAGGAGAGAGGTCCAAGCAACCCGCGCCCCGAGGAGCGTCTTGCCACATGTCAACACTGGGTCTGACTGAGTGCCTCCATGAGAGAAGCCCCAGCAAGACGCGCACCGAGGAGCGTCTTGTCACATGTCACTACTTGGTCTGACTGAGCGCCTCCAGGAGAGAGGCCCAAGCAAGACGTGCCCCGAGGAGCGACTTGCCACATGTCAACAATGGGTCTGACTGAGGGCCTCCAGGAGAGAAGCCCAAGCAAGAAGCGCCCCGACGAGCGTCTTGCCACATGTCAACACTGGGTCTGACTGAGCGCCTCCAGGAGAGAGGCCCAAGCAAACACGCCCGGAGGAGAGTCTTGCCACATGTCAACACTGGGTCTGACAGAGGGCATCCAGGAGAGAGGCCCAAGCAATACGCGCCCCGAGGAGCGTCTTGCCACATGTCAACAATGGGTCTGACTGAGGGCCTCCAGGAGAGACGCCCAAGGAAGACGCGCCCCGAGGAGCTTCTTGCCACATGTCAGCACTCGGTCTGACTGAGCGCCTCCAGGAGAGAGGCCAAAGCATGATGCGCCCCGAGTAGCGTCTTGACACATGTCAACACTGGGTCTGACAGAGGGCCCCCAGGAGAGAGGCCCAAATAAAACGCGCCCCGAGGAGCGTCTTGACACATGTCAACACTGGGTCTGACTGAGGGCCTCCAGGAGAGAGGCCCAAGCAAGACGTTCCACGAGGAGCGTCTTTCCACATGTCAACACTGGGTCTGAATGAGTGCCTCCATGAGAGAGGTCCAAGCAACCCGCGCCCCGAGGAGCGTCTTGCCACATGTCAACACTGGGTCTGACTGAGCACCTCCAGGAGAGAGGCCCAAGCAAGACGCGCCCCGAGGAGCGTCTTGCCACATGTCAACACTGGGTCTGACTGAGCGCCTCCAGGAGAGAGGCCCGAGGAGCGTCTTGACACATGTCACCTCTGGGTCTGACTGAGCGCCTCCAGGAGAGAGGCCCAAGCAAGACGCGCCCCGTGGAGCGTCTTGTCACATGTCAACACTGGGTCTGACAAAGGGCCTCCAGGAGAGAGGCCCAAGCAACACACACCCCGAGGAGTGTCTTGACACATGATAACACTTGGTCTGACTGAGGGTCTCCATGTGAGAAGCCCAAGCAAGACGCGCCCCGAGGAGAGTCTTGCCACATGTCAACACTGGGTCTGACAAAGGGCATCCAGGAGAGAGGCCCAAGCAATACGCGCCCCGAGGAGCGTCTTGTCACATGTCAACAATGGGTCTGACTGAGGGCCTCCAGGAGAGAAGCCCAAGGAAGACGCGCCCCGAGGAGCTTCTTGCCACATGTCAGCACTCGGTCTGACTGAGCGCCTCCAGGAGAGAGGCCAAAGCAAGATGCGCCCCGAGGAGCGTCTTGACACATGTCAACACTGGGTCTGACAGAGGGCCTCCATGAGAGAGGCCCAAGCAAGACGCGCCCCGAGGAGTGTCTTGCCACTTGTCAACACTGGGTCTGACTGAGCGCCTCCAGGAGAGAGGCCCAAGCAAGACGCGCCCTGAGGAGCGTCTTGCCACGTGTCAACACTGGGTCTGACTTAGCGCCTCCAGGAGAGAGGCCCAAGCAAGATGCGCCCCGAGGAGCGTCTTGCCACGTGTCACCACTGGGTCTGACTGAGCTCCTCCAGGAGAGAGGCCCAAGCAAGACGCGCCCCGAGGAGCGTCTTGCCACGTGTCACCACTGGGTCTGATTGAGCACCTCCAGGAGAGAGGCCCCAGCAAGACGCGCCTCGAGGAGCATCTTGCCTTATGTCAGCACTCGGTCTGACTGAGCGCCTCCAGGAGAGAGGCCCAAGCAAGACGCGCCCCGAGGAGAGTCTTGCCACACTTCTTCTCTGGGTCTGACTGAGCGCCTCCAGGAGAGAGGCCCAAGCAAGACGTTCCACGAGGAGCGTCTTTCCACATGTCAACACTGGGTCTGAATGAGTGCCTCCATGAGAGAAGCCCCAGCAAGACGCACCCCGAGGAGCGTCTTGCCACATGTCAACACTGGGTCTGACTGAGCGCCTCCAGGAGAGAGGCCCGAGGAGCGTCTTGACACATGTCACCTCTGGGTCTGACTAAACGCCTCCAGGAGAGAGGCCCAAGCAAGACGCGCCCCGAGGAGCGTCTTGTCACATGTCAACACTGGGTCTGACTGAGCGCCTCCAGGAGCGAGGCCCAAGCAAGAAACGCCCGAGGAGCGTCTTGACACATGTCAACACTGGGTCTGACTGAGCGCCTCCAGGAGAGAGGTCCAAGCAACCCGCGCCCCGAGGAGCGTCTTGCCACATGTCAACACTGGGTCTGACTGAGTGCCTCCATGAGAGAAGCCCCAGCAAGACGCGCACCGAGGAGCGTCTTGTCACATGTCACTACTTGGTCTGACTGAGCGCCTCCAGGAGAGAGGCCCAAGCAAGACGTGCCCCGAGGAGCGACTTGCCACATGTCAACAATGGGTCTGACTGAGGGCCTCCAGGAGAGAAGCCCAAGCAAGAAGCGCCCCGAGGAGCGTCTTGCCACATGTCAACACTGGGTCTGACTGAGCGCCTCCAGGAGAGAGGCCCAAGCAAACACGCCCGGAGGAGAGTCTTGCCACATGTCAACACTGGGTCTGACAGAGGGCATCCAGGAGAGAGGCCCAAGCAATACGCGCCCCGAGGAGCGTCTTGCCACATGTCAACAATGGGTCTGACTGAGGGCCTCCAGGAGAGAAGCCCAAGGAAGACGCGCCCCGAGGAGCTTCTTGCCACATGTCAGCACTCGGTCTGACTGAGCGCCTCCAGGAGAGAGGCCAAAGCAAGATGCGCCCCGAGTAGCGTCTTGACACATGTCAACACTGGGTCTGACAGAGGGCCCCCAGGAGAGAGGCCCAAATAAGACGCGCCCCGAGGAGCGTCTTGACACATGTCAACACTGGGTCTGACTGAGGGCCTCCAGGAGAGAGGCCCAAGCAAGACGTTCCACGAGGAGCGTCTTTCCACATGTCAACACTGGGTCTGAATGAGTGCCTCCATGAGAGAGGTCCAAGCAACCCGCGCCCCGAGGAGCGTCTTGCCACATGTCAACACTGGGTCTGACTGAGCACCTCCAGGAGAGAGGCCCAAGCAAGACGCGCCCCGAGGAGCGTCTTGCCACATGTCAACACTGGGTCTGACTGAGCGCCTCCAGGAGAGAGGCCCGAGGAGCGTCTTGACACATGTCACCTCTGGGTCTGACTGAGCGCCTCCAGGAGAGAGGCCCAAGCAAGACGCGCCCCGAGGAGCGTCTTGTCACATGTCAACACTGGGTCTGACTGAGCGCCTCCAGGAGCGAGGCCCAAGCAAGAAACGCCCGAGGAGCGTCTTGACACATGTCAACACTGGGTCTGACTGAGCGCCTCCAGGAGAGAGGTCCAAGAAACACGCGCCCCGAGGAGCGTCTTGCCACATGTCAACACTGGGTCTGACTGAGTGCCTCCATGAGAGAAGCCCCAGCAAGACGTGCCCCGAGGAGCGTCTTGTCACATGTCACTACTCGGTCTGACTGAGCACCTCCAGGAGAGAGGCCCAAGCAAGACGTGCCCCGAGGAGCGTCTTGCCACATGTCAACAATGGGTCTGACTGAGGGCCTCCAGGAGAGAAGCCCAAGCAAGAAGCGCCCCGAGGAGCGTCTTGCCACATGTCAACACTGGGTCTGACTGAGTGCCTCCAGGAGAGAGGCCCAAGCAAGACACGCCCCGAGGAGCGTCTTGACACATGATAACACTGGGTCTGACTGAGGGCCTCCATGTGAGAAGCCCAAGCAAGACGCGCCCCGAGGAGAGTCTTGCCACATGTCAACACTGGGTCTGACAGAGGGCATCCAGGAGAGAGGCCCAAGCAATACGCACCCCGAGGAGCGTCTTGCCACGTGTCAACAATGGGTCTGACTGAGGGCCTCCAGGAGAGAAGCCCAAGGAAGACGCACCCCGAGGAGCTTCTTGCCACATGTCAGCACTCGGTCTGACTGAGCGCCTCCAGGAGAGAAGCCAAAGCAAGATGCGCCCCGAGGAGCGTCTTGACACATGTCAACACTGGGTCTGACAGAGGGCCTCCATGAGAGAGGCCCAAGCAAGACGCGCCCCGAGGAGTGTCTTGCCACATGTCAACAATGGGTCTGACTGAGCGCCTCCAGGAGAGAGGCCCAAGCAAGACGCGCCCCGAGGAGCGTCTTGCCACGTGTCAACACTGGGACTGACTTAGCGCCTCCAGGAGAGAGGCCCAAGCAAGATGCGCCCCGAGGAGCGTCTTGCCACGTGTCACCACTGGGTCTGACTGAGCTCCTCCAGGAGAGAGGCCCAAGCAAGACGCGCCCCGAGGAGCGTCTTGCCACGTGTCACCACTGGGTCTGATTGAGCACCTCCAGGAGAGAGGCCCCAGCAAGACGCGCCGCGAGGAGCATCTTGCCTTATGTCAGCACTCGGTCTGACTGAGCGCCTCCAGGAGAGAGGCCCAAGCAAGACGCGCCCCGAGGAGAGTCTTGCCACACTTCTTCTCTGGGTCTGACTGAGCGCCTCCAGGAGAGAGGCCCAAGCAAGACGTTCCACGAGGAGTGTCTTTCCACATGTCAACACTGGGTCTGAATGAGTGCATCCATGAGAGAGGTGCAAGCAACCCGCGCCCCGAGGAGCGTCTTGCCACATGTCAACACTGGGTCTGACTGAGCACCTCCAGGAGAGAGGCCCAAGCAAGACGCGCCCCGAGGAGCGTCTTGCCACATGTCAACACTGGGTCTGACTGAGCGCCTCCAGGAGAGAGGCCCGAGGAGCGTCTTGACACATGTCACCTCTGGGTCTGACTGAGCGCCTCCAGGAGAGAGGCTCAAGCAAGACGCGCCCCGAGGAGCGTCTTGTCACATGTCAACACTGGGTCTGACTGAGCGCCTCCAGGAGCGAGGCCCAAGCAAGAAACGCCCGAGGAGCGTCTTGACACATGTCAACACTGGGTCTGACTGAGCGCCTCCAGGAGAGAGGTCCAAGAAACACGCACCCCGAGGAGCGTCTTGCCACATGTCAACACTGGGTCTGACTGAGTGCCTCCATGAGAGAAGCCCCAGCAAGACGTGCCCCGAGGAGCGTCTTGTCACATGTCACTACTCGGTCTGACTGAGCACCTCCAGGAGAGAGGCCCAAGCAAGACGTGCCCCGAGGAGCGTCTTGCCACATGTCAACAATGGGTCTGACTGAGGGCCTCCAGGAGAGAAGCCCAAGCAAGAAGCGCCCCGAGGAGCGTCTTGCCACATGTCAACACTGGGTCTGACTGAGTGCCTCCAGGAGAGAGGCCCAAGCAAGACACGCCCCGAGGAGCGTCTTGACACATGATAACACTGGGTCTGACTGAGGGCCTCCATGTGAGAAGCCCAAGCAAGACGCGCCCCGAGGAGCGTCTTGCCACGTGTCAACACTGGGACTGACTTAGCGCCTCCAGGAGAGAAGCCCAAGCAATATGCGCCCCGAGGAGCGTCTTGCCACGTGTCACCACTGGGTCTGACTGAGCTCCTCCAGGAGAGAGGCCCAAGCAAGACGCGCCCCGAGGAGCGTCTTGCCACGTGTCACCACTGGGTCTGATTGAGCACCTCCAGGAGAGAGGCCCCAGCAAGACGCGCCGCGAGGAGCATCTTGCCTTATGTCAGCACTCGGTCTGACTGAGCGCCTCCAGGAGAGAGGCCCAAGCAAGACGCTCCCCGAGGAGAGTCTTTCCACATGTAAACACTGGGTCTGAATGAGTGCCTCCATGAGAGAAGCCCCAGCAAGACGCGCCCCGAGGAGCGTCTTGCCACATGTCAGCACTCGGTCTGACTGAGCGCCTCCAGGAGAGAGGCCCAAGCAAGACGCGCCCCGAGGAGCGTCTTGCCACATGTCAACACTGGGTCTGACTGAGCGCCTCCAGGAGAGAGGCCCGAGGAGCGTCTTGACACATGTCACCTCTGGGTCTGACTGAGCGCCTCCAGGAGAGAGGCCCAAGCAAGACGCGCCCCGAGGAGCGTCTTGTCACATGTCAACACTGGGTCTGACTGAGCGCCTCCAGGAGCGAGGCCCAAGCAAGAAACGCCCGAGGAGCGTCTTGACACATGTCAACACTGGGTCTGACTGAGCGCCTCCAGGAGAGAGGTCCAAGCAACACGCGCCCCGAGGAGCGTCTTGCCACATGTCAACACTGGGTCTGACTGAGTGCCTCCATGAGAGAAGCCCCAGCAAGACGCGCCCCGAGGAGCGTCTTGTCACATGTCACTACTTGGTCTGACTGAGCGCCTCCAGGAGAGAGGCCCAAGCAAGACGTGCCCCGAGGAGCGACTTGCCACATGTCAACAATGGGTCTGACTGAGGGCCTCCAGGAGAGAAGCCCAAGCAAGAAGCGCCCCGAGGAGCGTCTTGCCACATGTCAACACTGGGTCTGACTGAGCGCCTCCAGGAGAGAGGCCCAAGCAAGACACGCCCCGAGGAGAGTCTTGCCACATGTCAACACTGGGTCTGACAGAGGGCATCCAGGAGAGAGGCCCAAGCAATACGCGCCCCGAGGAGCGTCTTGCCACATGTCAACAATGGGTCTGACTGAGGGCCTCCAGGAGAGAAGCCCAAGGAAGACGCGCCCCGAGGAGCTTCTTGCCACATGTCAGCACTCGGTCTGACTGAGCGCCTCCAGGAGAGAGGCCAAAGCAAGATGCGCCCCGAGGAGCGTCTTGACACATGTCAACACTGGGTCTGACAGAGGGCCCCCAGGAGAGAGGCCCAAATAAGACGCGCCCCGAGGAGCGTCTTGCCACATGTCAACACTGGGTCTGACTGAGGGCCTCCAGGAGAGAAGCCCACGCAAGATGCGCCCCGAGGAGCGTCTTGCCACATGTAAGCACTCGGTCTGACTGAGCGCCTCCAGGAGAGAGGCCCAAGCAAGACGCGCCCCGAGGAGCGTCTTGCCACATGTCAACACTGGGTCTGACTGAGCGCCTCCAGGACAGAGGCCCAAGCAAGACGCGCCCCGAGGAGCGTCTTGCCACATGTGAACACTGGGTCTGATTGAGCACCTCCAGGAGAGAGGCCCCAGCAAGACGCGCCGCGAGGAGCATCTTGCCTTATGTCAGCACTCGGTCTGACTGAGCGCCTCCAGGAGAGAGGCCCAAGCAAGACCCGCCCCGAGGAGCGTCTTGCCACATGTCACTACTCGGTCTAACTGAGCGCCTCCAGGAGAGAGGTCCAAGCAAGACACGCCCCGAGGAGCGTCTTGCCATATGTCACTTTTCGGTCTGACTGAGCGCCTCCAGGAGGGAGGTCCAAGCAAGACGTGCCCCGAGGAGCGTCTTGCCACATGTCAACAATGGGTCTGACTGAGGGCCTCCAGGAGAGAAGCCCAAGCAAGACGCGCCCCGAGGAGCGTCTTGCCACATGTCAACACTGGGTCTGACTGAGGGCCCCCAGGATAGAGGCCCAAATAAGACGCGCCCCGAGGAGCGTCTTGCCACATCTCAACTCTGGGTTTGACTGAGGGCCTCCAGTAGAGAAGCCCAAGCAAGATGCGCCCCGAGGAGCGTCGTGCCACATGTCAGCACTCGGTCTGACTGAGCGCCTCCAGGAGAGAGGCCCAAGCAAGACGCGCCCCGAGGAGCGTCATCGCCACATGTCAACACTGGGTCTGACTGAACGCCTCCAGGAGAGAGGCCCAAGCAAGACGCGCCCCGAGGAGCGTCTTGACACATGTCTCCTCTGGGTCTGACTGAGCGCCTCCAGGAGAGAGGCCCAAGCAAGATGTGCCCCGAGGAGCATCTTGCCACATGTCAACACTCGGTCTGACTGAGCGCCTCCAGGAGAGAGGCCCAATCAAGACGCGCCCCGAGGAGCGTCTTGCCACAGGTCAACACTGGGTCTGACTGAGCGCCTCCAGGAGAGAGGCCCAAGCAAGACGCGCCCCGAGGAGAGTCTTGCCACACTTCTTCTCTGGGTCTGACTGAGCGCCTCCAGGAGAGAGGCCCAAGCAAGACGTTCCCCGAGGAGCGTCTTGCCACATGTCACTACTCGGTCTAACTGAGCGCCTCCAGGAGAGAGGTCCAAGCAAGACACGCCCCGAGGAGCGTCTTGCCACATGTCACTACTCGGTCTGACTGAGTGCCTCCAGGAGGGAGGTCCAAGCAAGACGCGCCCCGAGGAGCGTCTTGCCACATGTCAGCACTCGGTCTGACTGAGCGCCTCCAGGAGAGAGGCCCAAGCAAGATGCGCCCTGAGGAGCGTCTTGACACATGTCTCCTCTTGGTCTGACTGAGCACCTCCAGGAGAGAGGCCCAAGCAAGACGCGCCCCGAGGAGCGTCTTGCCACATGTCAACACTGGGTCTGACTGAGCGCCTCCAGGAGAGAAGCCCGAGGAGCGTCTTGCCACATGTCACCTCTGGGTCTGACTGAGCGCCTCCAGGAGAGAGGCGCAAGCAAGAAACGCCCGAGAAGCGTCTTGACACATGTCAACACCGGGTCTGACTGAGCGCCTCCAGGAGAGAGGCCCCAGCAAGACGCGCCCAGAGGAGCGTCTTGCCACATGTCAGCACTCGGTCTGACTGAGCGCCTCCAGGAGAGAGGCCCAAGCAAGAAGCGCCCCGAGGAGCGTCTTCCCACATGTCAACACTGGGTCTAATTGAGTGCCTCCAGGAGAGAGGCCCAAGCAAGACGCGCCCCGAGGAGCGTCTTGCCTCATGTCACTACTCGGTCTGACTGAGCGCCTCCAGGAGAGAGGTCCAAGCCACACGCGCCCCGAGGAGCGTCTTGCCACATGTCAACACTGGGTCTGACTGAGTGCCTCCATGAGAGAAGCCCCAGCAAGACGCGCCCCGAGGAGTGTCTTGCCACATGTCACTACTCGGTCTGACTGAGCGCCTCCAGGAGAGAGGCCCAAGGAAGACGTGCCCCGAGGAGCGTCTTGCCACATGTCAACAATGGGTCTGACTGAGGGCCTCCATGAGAGAAGCCCAAGCAAGACGCTCCCCGAGGAGAGTCTTGCCACATGTCAACACTGGGTCTGACAGAGGGCATCCAGGAGAGAGGCCCAAGCAATACGCGCCCCGAGGAGCGTCTTGCCACATGTCAACAATGGGTCTGACTGAGGGCCTCCAGGAGAGAAGCCAAAGCAAGACGCGCCCCGAGGAGCTTCTTTCCACATGTCAACAATGGGTCTTACTGAGGGCCTCCATGAGAGAAGCCCAAGCAAGATGTGCCCCGAGGAGTGTCTTGCCACATGTCAACACTGTGTCTGACTGAGCACCTCCAGGAGAGAGGCCCAAGCAAGACGCGCACCGAGGAGCGTCTTGCCACGTGTCAACACTTGGTCTGACTTAGCGCCTCCAGGAGAGAGGCCCAAGCAAGATGCGCCCCGAGGAGCATCTTGCCTTATGTCAGCACTCGGTCTGACTGAGCGCCTCCAGGAGAGAGGCCCAAGCAAGACCCGCCACGAGGAGCGTCTTGCCACATGTCACTACTCGGTCTAACTGAGCGCCTCCAGGAGAGAGGTCCAAGCAAGACACGCCCCGAGGAGCGTCTTGCTACATGTCACTACTCGGTCTGACTGAGCGCCTCCAGGAGGGAGGTCCAAGCAAGACGCGCCCCGAGGAGCGTCTTGCCACATGTCACTACTCGGTCTGACTGAGCGCCTCCAGGAGAGAGGCCCAAGCAAGACGTGCCCCGAGGAGCGTCTTGTTGGGGCTTCTCTCATGGAGGCACTCAGTCAGACCCAGAGGTGACATGTGGCAAGACGCTCCTCGGGGCGCGTCTTGCTTGGGCCTCTCTCCTGGAGGTGCTCAGTCAGACCCAGTGTTGACATGTGGCAAGACGCTCCTCGGGGCGCGTCTTGTTGGGGCTTCTCTCATGGAGGCACTCAGTCAGACCCAGTGTTGACATGTGGCAAGACGCTCCTCGGGGCGCGTCTTGCTTGGGCCTCTCTCCTGGAGGCGCTCAGTCAGACCCAGTGTTCACATGTGGCAAGATGCTCCTCGGGGCGCGTCTTGCTTGGGCCTCTCTCCTGGAGGCGCTCAGTCAGACCCAGTGTTGACATGTGGCAAGACGCTCCTCGGGGCGCGTCTTGCTTGGGCCTCTCTCCAGGAGGCGCTCAGTCAGACCGAGTGCTGACATGTGGCAAGACGCTCCTCGGGGCGCATCTTGCTTGGGCTTCTCTCATGGAGGCACTCAGTCAGACCCAGTGTTGACATGTGGCAAGATGCTCCTCCGGGCGCGTCTTGCTTGGGCCACTCCCCTGGAGGCGCTCAGTCAGACCCAGTGTTCACATGTGGCAAGATGCTCCTCGGGGCGCGTCTTGCTTGGGCCTCTCTCCTGGAGGCGCTCAGTCAGACCCAGTGTTGACATGTGGCAAGACGCTCCTCGGGGCGCGTCTTGCTTGGGCCTCTCTCCAGGAGGCGCTCAGTCAGACCGAGTGCTGACATGTGGCAAGACGCTCCTCGGGGCGCATCTTGCTTGGGCTTCTCTCCTGGAGGCCCTCAGTCAGACCCAGTGTTGACATGTGGCAAGACGCTCCTCGGGGCGCGTCTTATTTGGGCCTCTCTCCTGGGGGCCCTCAGTCAGACCCAGTGTTGAAATGTGGCAAGACGCTCATCGGGGCGCGTCTTGCTTGGGCTTCTCTCCTGGAGGCCCTCAGTCAGACCCATTGTTGACATGTGGCAAGACGCTCCTCAGGGCACGTCTTGCTTGGGCCTCTCTCCTGGAGGCGCTCAGTCAGACCGAGTAGTGACATGTGGCAAGACGCTCCTCGGGGCGCGTCTTGCTTGGACCTCCCTCCTGGATGCGCTCAGTCAGACCGACTAGTGACATGTGGCAAGACGCTCCTCGGGGCGTGTCTTGCTTGGACCTCTTTCCTGGAGGCGCTCAGTTAGACCGAGTAGTGACATGTGGCAAGACGCTCCTCGGGGCGGGTCTTGCTTGGGCCTCTCTCCTGGAGGCGCTCAGTCAGACCGAGTGCTGACATAAGGCAAGATGCTCCTCGGGGCGCGTCTTGCTGGGGCCTCTCTCCTGGAGGTGCTCAATCAGACCCAGTGGTGACACGTGGCAAGACGCTCCTTGGGGCGCGTCTTGCTTGGGCCTCTCTCCTGGAGGAGCTCAGTCAGACCCAGTGGTGACATGTGGCAAGACGCTCCTCGGGGCACATCTTGCTTGGGCCTCTCTCCTGGAGGCGCTAAGTCAGACCCAGTGTTGACACGTGGCAAGACGCTCCTCGGGGCGCGTCTTGCTTGGGCCTCTCTCCTGGAGGCGCTCAGTCAGACCCAGTGTTGACATGTGGCAAGACACTCCTCGGGGCGCGTCTTGCTTGGGCCTCTCTCATGGAGGCCCTCTGTCAGACCCAATGTTGACATGTGTCAAGACGCTCCTCGGGGCGTGTCTTGCTTTGGCCTCTCTCCTGGAGGCGCTCAGTCAGACCCAGTGTTGACATGTGTCAAGACGCTCCTCGGGCGTTTCTTGCTTGGGCCTCGCTCCTGGAGGCGCTCAGTCAGACCCAGTGTTGACATGTGACAAGACGCTCCTCGGGGCGCGTCTTGCTTGGGCCTCTCTCCTGGAGGCGCTCAGTCAGACCCAGTGTTGACATGTGTCAAGACGCTCCTCGGGCGTTTCTTGCTTGGGCCTCGCTCCTGGAGGCGCTCAGTCAGACCCAGTGTTGACATGTGACAAGACGCTCCTCGGGGCGCGTCTTGCTTGGGCCTCTCTCCTGGAGGCGCTCAGTCAGACCCAGTGTTGACATGTGGCAAGACGCTCCTCGTGGCGCGTCTTGCTTGGGCTTCTCTCCTGGAGGCCCTCAGTCAGACCCATTGTTGACACGTGGCAAGAAGCTCCTCGGGGCGCGTCTTGCTTGGGCTTCTCTCCTGGAGGCCCTCAGTCAGACCTATTGTTGACATGTGGCAAGACGCTCCTCGGGGCACGTATTGCTTGGGCCTCTCTCCTGGATGCCCTCTGTCAGACCCAGTGTTGACATGTGGCAAGACTCTCCTCGGGGCGCGTCTTGCTTGGGCTTCTCACATGGAGGCCCTCAGTCAGACCCAGTGTTAACATGTGTCAAGACGCTCCTCGGGGCGCGTCTTGCTTGGGCCTCTCTCCTGGAGGCGCTCAGTCAGAACGAGTGCTGACATGTGGCAAGACGCTCCTCCGGGCGCGTCTTGCTTGGGCCTCTCTCCTGGAGGCGCTCAGTCAGACCCAGTGTTGACATGTGTCAAGACGCTCCTCGGGCGTTTCTTGCTTGCGCCTCTCTCCTGGAGGCGCTCAGTCAGACCCAGAGGTGACATGTGGCAAGACGCTCCTCGGGGCGCGTCTTGCTTGGGCCTCTCTCCTGGAGGTGCTCAGTCAGACCCAGTGTTGACATGTGGCAAGACGCTCCTCGGGGCGCGTCTTGCTGGGGCTTCTCTCATGGAGGCACTCAGTCAGACCCAGTGTTGACATGTGGCAAGACGCTCCTCGGGGCGCGTCTTGCTTGGGCCTCTCTCCTGGAGGCGCTCAGTCATACCGAGTGCTGACATGTGGCAAGACGCTCCTCCGGGCGCGTCTTGCTTGGGCCTCTCCCCTGGAGGCGCTCAGTCAGACCCAGTGTTCACATGTGGCAAGACGCTCCTCGGGGCGCGTCTTGCTTGGGCCTCTCTCCTGGAGGCGCTCAGTCAGACCCAGTGTTGAAATGTGGCAAGACGCTCCTCGGGGCGCGTCTTGCTTTGGCCTCTCTCCAGGAGGCGCTCAGTCAGACCGAGTGCTGACATGTGGCAAGACGCTCCTCGGGGCGCATCTTGCTTGGGCTTCTCTCCTGGAGGCCCTCAGTCAGACCCAGTGTTGACATGTGGCAAGACGCTCCTCGGGGCGCGTCTTATTTGGGCCTCTCTCCTGGGGGCCCTCAGTCAGACCCAGTGTTGAAATGTGGCAAGACGCTCATCGGGGCGCGTCTTGCTTGGGCTTCTCTCCTGGAGGCCCTCAGTCAGACCCATTGTTGACATGTGGCAAGACGCTCCTCAGGGCACGTCTTGCTTGGGCCTCTCTCCTGGAGGCGCTCATTCAGACCGAGTAGTGACATGTGGCAAGACGCTTCTCGGGGCGCGTCTTGCTTGGACCTCCCTCCTGGATGCGCTCAGTCAGACCGACTAGTGACATGTGGCAAGACGCTCCTCGGGGCGTGTCTTGCTTGGACCTCTTTCCTGGAGGCGCTCAGTTAGACCGAGTAGTGACATGTGGCAAGACGCTCCTCGGGGCGGGTCTTGCTTGGGCCTCTCTCCTGGAAGCGCTCAGTCAGACCAAGTGCTGACATAAGGCAAGATGCTCCTCGGGGCGCGTCTTGCTGGGGCCTCTCTCCTGGAGGTGCTCAATCAGACCCAGTGGTGACACGTGACAAGACGCTCCTCGGGGCGCGTCTTGCTTGGGCCTCTCTCCTGGAGGAGCTCAGTCAGACCCATTGGTGACATGTGGCAAGACGCTCCACGGGGCACATCTTGCTTGGGCCTCTCTCCTGGAGGCGCTAAGTCAGACCCAGTGTTGACACGTGGCAAGACGCTCCTCGGGGCGCGTCTTGCTTGGGCCTCTCTCCTGGAGGCGCTCAGTCAGACCCAGTGTTGACATGTGGCAAGACACTCCTCAGGCGCGTCTTGCTTGGGCCTCTCTCATGGAGGCCCTCTGTCAGACCCAGTGTTGACATGTGTCAAGACGCTCCTCGGGGCGTGTCTTGCTTTGGCCTCTCTCCTGGAGGCGCTCAGTCAGACCGAGTGCTGACATGTGGCAAGAAGCCCCTCGGGGCGCGTCTACCTTGAGCTTCTCTCCTGGAGGCCCTCAGTCAGACCCATTGTTGACATGTGGCAAGACGCTCCTCGGGGCGCGTATTGCTTGGGCCTCTCTCCTGGATGCCCTCTGTCAGACCCAGTGTTGACACGTGTCAAGATGCTCCTCGGGGCGTGTCTTGCTTTGGCCTCTCTCCTGGAGGCGCTCAGTCAGACCGAGTGCTGACATGTGGCAAGAAGCTCCTCGGGGCGCGTCTACCTTGGGCTTCTCTCCTGGAGGCCCTCAGTCAGACCCATTGTTGACATGTGGCAAGACGCTCCTCGGGGCGCGTATTGCTTGGGCCTCTCTCCTGGATGCCCTCAGTCAGACCCAGTGTTGACATGTGGCAAGACTCTCCTCGGGGCGCGTCTTGCTTGGGCTTCTCTCCAGGAGGCCCTCAGTCAGACCCATTGTTGACATGTGGCAAGACGCTCCTCGGGGCGCGTCTTATTTGGGCCTCTCTCCTGGAGGCCCTCAGTCAGACCCAGTGTTGACATGTGGCAAGACGCTCCTCGGGGCGCGTCTTGCTTGGGCCTCTCTCCTGGAGGCGCTCAGTCAGACCCAGTGGTGACATGTGGAAAGACGCTCCTCGGGGCGCGTCTTGCTTGGGCCTCTCTCCTGGAGGCGCTCAGTCAGACCCAGTGTTCACATGTGGCAAGACGCTCCTCGGGGCGCGTCTTGCTTGGGCCTCTCTCCTGGAAGCGCTCAGTCAGACCCAGTGTTCGCATGTGGGAGGACATTCCTCGGGGCACGTCTTGGTTGGGCCTCTCTCCTGGAGGCGCTCATTCAGACCCAGTGGTGACATGTGGCAAGACGCTCATCGGGGCGCGTATTGCTTGGGCCTCTCTCCTGAATGCCCTCTGTCAGACCGACTGTTGGCATGTGGCAAGACTCTCCTCGGGGCGCATCTTGCTTGGGCTTCTCTCATGGAGGCCCTCAGTCCAACCCAGTGTTGACATGTGTCAAGACGCTCCTCGGGGCGTGTCTTGCTTGGGCCTCTCTCCTGGAGGCGCTCAGTCAGACCCAGTGTTGACATGTGGCAAGACGCTCCTCTGGGCGCGTCTTGCTTGGGCTTCTCTCCTGGAGGCCCTCAGTAAGACCCATTGTTGACATGTGGCAAGACGCTCCTCGGGGCGCGTCTTGCTGGGGCCTCTCTCCTGGAGGAGCTCAGTCAGACCCAGTGGTGACACGTGGCAAGACGCTCCTCTGGGCGCGTCTTGCTTGGGCCTCTCTCCTGGAGGAGCTCAGTCAGACCCAGTGGTGACACGTGGCAAGGCGCTCCTCGGGGCGCATCTTGCTAGGGCCACTCTCCTTGAGGCGCTATGTCAGACCCAGTGTTGACACGTGGCAAGACGCTCCTCGGGGCGCGTCTTGTTTGGGCCTCTCTCCTGGAGGCGCTCAGTCAGACACAGTGTTGACATGTGGCAAGACACTCCTCGGGGCGCGTCTTGCTTGGGCTTCTCTCAAGGAGGCCCTCAGTAACACCCATTGTTGACATGTGGAAAGAAGCTCCTCGGGGCGCGTCTTGCTTTGGCTTCTCTCCTGGAGGCCCTCAGTCAGACCCATTGTTGACATGTGGCAAGACGCTCCTCGGGGTGCGTATTGCTTGGGCCTCTCTCCTGGATGCCCTCTTTCAGACCCAGTGTTGACATGTGGCAAGACTCTCCTCGGGGCGCGTCTTGCTTGGGCTTCTCTCATGGAGGCCCTCAGTCAGACCCAGTGTTGACATGTGTCAAGACGCTCCTCGGGGCGTGTCTTGCTTGGCCCTCTCTCCTGGAGGTGCTCAGTCAGACCCAGTGTTGACATGTGGCAAGACGCTCCTCGGGGCGCTTCTTGCTTGGGCTTCTCTCCTGGAGGCCCTCAGTAAGACCCATTGTTGACATCTGGAAAGAAGCTCCTCGGGGCGCGTCTTGCTTTGGTTTCTCTCCTGGAGTCCCTCAGTCAGACCCATTGTTGACATGTGGCAAGACGCTTATCGGGTCGCGTATTGCTTGGGCCTCTCTCCTGGAGGCGCTCAGTCAGACCGAGTAGTGACATGTGGCAAGACGCTCCTCGGGGCGCGTCTTGCTTGGACCTCTCTCCTGGAGGCGCTCAGTCAGACCGAGTAGTGACATGTGGCAAGACGCTCCTCGGGGCACGTCTTGCTTGGGCCTCTCTCCTGGAGGCGCTCAGTCAGACCTAGTAGTGACATGTGACAAGACGCTCCTCGGGGCGCGTCTTGCTGGGGCTTCTCTCATGGAGGCACTCAGTCAGACCCAGTGTTGACATGTGGCAAGACGCTCCTCGGGGTGCTTCTTGCTTGGACCTCTCTCCTGGAGGTGCTCAGTCAGACCCAGTGTTGACCTGTGTCAAGACGCTCCTCGGGCGATTCTTGCTTGGGCCTCGCTCCTGGAGGCGCTCAGTCAGACCCAGTGTTGACATGTGACAAGACGCACTTGGGGCGCGTCTTGCTTGGGCCTCTCTCCTGGAGGTGCTCAGTCAGACCCAGAGGTGACATGTGTCAAGACGCTCCTCGGGCCTCTCTCCTGGAGGCGCTCAGTCAGACCCAGTGTTGACATGTGGCAAGACGCTCCTCGGGGCGCGTCTTGCTTGGGCCTCTCTCCTGGAAGTGCTCATTCAGACCCAGTGTTGACATGTGGCAAGACTCTCCTCGGGGCGCGTCTTGCTAGGGCTTCTCTCATGGAGGCACTCAGTCAGACCCAGTGTTGACATGTGGAAAGACGCTCCTCGGGGCACGTCTTGCTTGGGCCTCTCTCCTGGAGGCGCTCAGTCAGACCCAGAGGAGAAATGTGTCAAGACGCTCCTCGGGGCACGTCTTGCTTGGGCGTCTCTCCTGGAGGCGCTCATTCAGACCGAGTGCTGACTTGTGGCAAGATGCTCCTCGGGGCGCGTCTTGCTTGGGCTTCTCTCCTGGAGGCCCTCAGTCAGACCCATTGCTGACATGTGGCAAGATGCTCCTCGGGGTACGTCTTGCTTGGGCCTCTCTCCTGGAGGCGCTCAATTGGACCGAGTAGTGACATGTGGCAAGACGCTCCTCGGGGCGCGTCTTGCTTGGACCTCTCTCCTGGAGGCTCTCAGTTAGACCGAGTAGTGACATGTGTCAAGACGCTCCTCGGGCCTCTCTCCTGGAGGCGCTCAGTCAGACCCAGTGTTGACATGTGGCAAGACGCTCCTCGGGGCTCGTCTTAATTGGGCCTCTCTCCTGGAGGTGCTCAGTCAGACCCAGTGTTGACATGTGGCAAGACGCTCCTCGGGGCGCATCTTGCTGGGGCTTCTCTCATGGAGGCACTCAGTCAGACCCAGTGTTGACATGTGGAAAGACACTCCTCGGGGCACGTCTTGCTTGGGCCTCTCTCCTGGAGGCGCTCAGTCAGACCCAGAGGAAAAAATGTGTCAAGACGCTCCTCGGGGCACGTCTTGCTTGGGCGTCTCTCCTGGAGGCGCTCAGTCAGACCGAGTGCTGACATATGGCAAGACGCTCCTCGGGGCGCGTATTGCTTGGGCCTCTCTCCTGAATGCACTCTGTCAGACCGACTGTTGACATGTGGCAAGACTCTCCTCGGGGCGCGTCTTGCTTGGGCTTCTCTCATGGAGGCCCTCAGTCCGACCCAGTGTTGACATGTGTCAAGACGCTCCTCGGGGCGTGTCTTGCTTGGGCCTCTCTCCTGGAGGCGCTCAGTCAGACCCAGTGTTGACATGTGGCAAGACGCTCCTCTGGGCGCGTCTTGCTTGGGCTTCTCTCCTGGAGGCCCTCAGTAAGACCCATTGTTGACATGTGGCAAGACGCTCCTCGGGGCACGTCTTGCTTGGGCCTTTCTCCTGGAGGGGCTCAGTCAGACCGAGTAGTGACATGTGGCAAGACGCTCCTCGGGGCGCGTCTTGCTTGGACCTCTCTCCTGGAGGTGCTCAGTTAGACCGAGTAGTGACATGTGGCAAGACGCTCCTCGGGGCGCGTCTTGCTGGGGCCTCTCTCCTGGAGGTGCTCAATCAGACCCAGTGGTGACACGTGGCAAGACGCTCCTCTGGGCGCGTCTTGCTTGGGCCTGTCTCCTGGAGGGGCTCAGTCAGACCCAGTGGTGACACGTGGCAAGACGCTCCTCGGGGCGCATCTTGCTTGGGCCACTCTCCTGGAGGCGCTAAGTCAGACCCAGTGTTGACACGTGGCAAGACGCTCCTCGGGGCGCGTCTTGCTTGGGCCTCTCTCCTGGAGGCGCTCAGTCAGACCCAGTGTTGACATGTGGCAAGACGCTCCTCTGGGCGCGTCTTGCTTGGGCTTCTCTCCTGGAGGCCCTCAGTAAGACCCATTGTTGACATGTGGCAAGACGCTCCTCGGGGCACGTCTTGCTTGGGCCTCTCTCCTGGAGGCGCTCAGTCAGACCGAGTAGTGACATGTGGCAAGACGCTCCTCGGGGCGCGTCTTGCTGGGGCCTCTCTCCTGGTGGAGCTCAGTCAGACCCAGTGGTGACACGTGGCAAGACGCTCCTCTGGGCGCGTCTTGCTTGGGCCTCTCTCCTGGAGGAGCTCAGTCAGACCCAGTGGTGACACGTGGCAAGGCGCTCCTCGGGGCGCATCTTGCTAGGGCCACTCTCCTTGAGGCGCTATGTCAGACCCAGTGTTGACACGTGGCAAGACGCTCCTCGGGGCGCGTCTTGTTTGGGCCTCTCTCCTGGAGGCGCTCAGTCAGACACAGTGTTGACATGTGGCAAGACACTCCTCGGGGCGCGTCTTGCTTGGGCTTCTCTCAAGGAGGCCCTCAGTAACACCCATTGTTGACATGTGGAAAGAAGCTCCTCGGGGCGCGTCTTGCTTTGGCTTCTCTCCTGGAGGCCCTCAGTCAGACCCATTGTTGACATGTGGCAAGACGCTCCTCGGGGTGCGTATTGCTTGGGCCTCTCTCCTGGATGCCCTCTTTCAGACCCAGTGTTGACATGTGGCAAGACTCTCCTCGGGGCGCGTCTTGCTTGGGCTTCTCTCATGGAGGCCCTCAGTCAGACCCAGTGTTGACATGTGTCAAGACGCTCCTCGGGGCGTGTCTTGCTTGGCCCTCTCTCCTGGAGGTGCTCAGTCAGACCCAGTGTTGACATGTTGCAAGACGCTCCTCGGGGCGCTTCTTGCTTGGGCTTCTCTCCTGGAGGCCCTCAGTAAGACCCATTGTTGACATGTGGAAAGAAGCTCCTCGGGGCGCGTCTTGCTTTGGTTTCTCTCCTGGAGTCCCTCAGTCAGACCCATTGTTGACATGTGGCAAGACGCTTATCGGGTCGCGTATTGCTTGGGCCTCTCTCCTGGAGGCGCTCAGTCAGACCGAGTAGTGACATGTGGCAAGACGCTCCTCGGGGCGCGTCTTGCTGGGGCTTCTCTCATGGAGGCACTCAGTCAGACCCAGTGTTGACATGTGGCAAGACGCTCCTTGGGGCGCGTGTTGCTTGGACCTCTCTCCTGGAGGCGCTCAGTCAGACCGAGTAGTGACATGTGGCAAGACGCTCCTCGGGGCACGTCTTGCTTGGGCCTCTCTCCTGGAGGCGCTCAGTCAGACCTAGTAGTGACATGTGACAAGACGCTCCTCGGGGCGCGTCTTGCTGGGGCTTCTCTCATTGAGGCACTCAGTCAGACCCAGTGTTGACATGTGGCAAGACGCTCCTCGGGGTGCTTCTTGCTTGGACCTCTCTCCTGGAGGTGCTCAGTCAGACCCAGTGTTGACATGTGTCAAGACGCTCCTCGGGCGATTCTTGCTTGGGCCTCGCTCCTGGAGGCGCTCAGTCAGACCCAGTGTTGACATGTGACAAGACGCACTTGGGGCGCGTCTTGCTTGGGCCTCTCTCCTGGAGGTGCTCAGTCAGACCCAGAGGTGACATGTGTCAAGACGCTCCTCGGGCCTCTCTCCTGGAGGCGCTCAGTCAGACCCAGTGTTGACATGTGGCAAGACGCTCCTCGGGGCGCGTCTTGCTTGGGCCTCTCTCCTGGAAGTGCTCATTCAGACCCAGTGTTGACATGTGGCAAGACTCTCCTCGGGGCGCGTCTTGCTAGGGCTTCTCTCATGGAGGCACTCAGTCAGACCCAGTGTTGACATGTGGAAAGACGCTCCTCGGGGCACGTCTTGCTTGGGCCTCTCTCCTGGAGGCGCTCAGTCAGACCCAGAGGAGAAATGTGTCAAGACGCTCCTCGGGGCACGTCTTGCTTGGGCGTCTCTCCTGGAGGCGCTCATTCAGACCGAGTGCTGACTTGTGGCAAGATGCTCCTCGGGGCGCGTCTTGCTTGGGCTTCTCTCCTGGAGGCCCTCAGTCAGACCCATTGCTGACATGTGGCAAGATGCTCCTCGGGGTACGTCTTGCTTGGGCCTCTCTCCTGGAGGCGCTCAATTGGACCGAGTAGTGACATGTGGCAAGACGCTCCTCGGGGCGCGTCTTGCTTGGACCTCTCTCCTGGAGGCTCTCAGTTAGACCGAGTAGTGACATGTGTCAAGACGCTCCTCGGGCCTCTCTCCTGGAGGCGCTCAGTCAGACCCAGTGTTGACATGTGGCAAGACGCTCCTCGGGGCGCGTCTTAATTGGGCCTCTCTCCTGGAGGTGCTCAGTCAGACCCAGTGTTGACATGTGGCAAGACGCTCCTCGGGGCGCATCTTGCTGGGGCTTCTCTCATGGAGGCACTCAGTCAGACCCAGTGTTGACATGTGGAAAGACACTCCTCGGGGCACGTCTTGCTTGGGCCTCTCTCCTGGAGGCGCTCAGTCAGACCCAGAGGAAAAAATGTGTCAAGACGCTCCTCGGGGCACGTCTTGCTTGGGCGTCTCTCCTGGAGGCGCTCAGTCAGACCGAGTGCTGACATATGGCAAGACGCTCCTCGGGGCGCGTATTGCTTGGGCCTCTCTCCTGAATGCACTCTGTCAGACCGACTGTTGACATGTGGCAAGACTCTCCTCGGGGCGCGTCTTGCTTGGGCTTCTCTCATGGAGGCCCTCAGTCCGACCCAGTGTTGACATGTGTCAAGACGCTCCTCGGGGCGTGTCTTGCTTGGGCCTCTCTCCTGGAGGCGCTCAGTCAGACCCAGTGTTGACATGTGGCAAGACGCTCCTCTGGGCGCGTCTTGCTTGGGCTTCTCTCCTGGAGGCCCTCAGTAAGACCCATTGTTGACATGTGGCAAGACGCTCCTCGGGGCACGTCTTGCTTGGGCCTTTCTCCTGGAGGGGCTCAGTCAGACCGAGTAGTGACATGTGGCAAGACGCTCCTCGGGGCGCGTCTTGCTTGGACCTCTCTCCTGGAGGTGCTCAGTTAGACCGAGTAGTGACATGTGGCAAGACGCTCCTCGGGGCGCGTCTTGCTGGGGCCTCTCTCCTGGAGGTGCTCAATCAGACCCAGTGGTGACACGTGGCAAGACGCTCCTCTGGGCGCGTCTTGCTTGGGCCTGTCTCCTGGAGGGGCTCAGTCAGACCCAGTGGTGACACGTGGCAAGACGCTCCTCGGGGCGCATCTTGCTTGGGCCACTCTCCTGGAGGCGCTAAGTCAGACCCAGTGTTGACACGTGGCAAGACGCTCCTCGGGGCGTGTCTTGCTTGGGCCTCTCTCCTGGAGGCGCTCAGTCAGACACAGTGTTGACATGTGGCAAGACACTCCTCGGGGCGCGTCTTGCTTGGGCTTCTCTCATGGAGGCCCTCAGTAAGACCCATTGTTGACATGTGGAAAGAAGCTCCTCGGGGCGCGTCTTGCTTTGGCTTCTCTCCTGGAGGCGCTAAGTCGGACCCAGTGTTGACACGTGGCAAGACGCTCCTCGGGGCACGTCTTGCTTGGGCCTCTCTCCTGGAGGCGCTCAGTCAGACACAGTGTTGACATGTGGCAAGACACTCCTCGGGGCGCGTCTTATTTGGGCCTCTCTCCTGGAGGCCCTCAGTCAGACCCAGTGTTGACATGTGGCAAGATGCTCCTCGGGGCGCGTCTTGCTTGGGCTTCTCTCCTGGAGGCCCTCATCCAGACCCATTGTTGACATGTGGCAAGATGCTCCTCGGGGTACGTCTTGCTTGGGCCTCTCTCCTGGAGGCGCTCAATCGGACCGAGTAGTGACATGTGGCAAGACGCTCCTCGGGGCGCGTCTTGCTTGGACCTCTCTCCTGGAGGCGCTCAGTTAGACCGAGTAGTGACATGTGTCAAGACGCTCCTCGGGCCTCTCTCCTGGAGGCGCTCAGTCAGAACAAGTGTTGACATGTGGCAAGACGCTCCTCGGGGCGCGTCTTAATTGGGCCTCTCTACTGGAGGTGCTCAGTCAGACCCAGATTTGACATGTGGCAAGACGCTCCTTGGGGCGCGTCTTGCTGGGGCTTCTCTCATGGAGGCACTCAGTCAGACCCAGTGTTGACATGTGGAAAGACGCTCCTCAGGGCACGTCTTGCTTGGGCCTCTCTCCTGGAGGCGCTCAGTCAGACCCAGAGGAGAAATGTGTCAAGACGCTCCTCGGGGCACGTCTGGCTTGGGCGTCTCTCCTGGAGGCGCTCAGTCAGACCGAGTGCTGACATGTGGCAAGACGCTCCTCGGGGCGCGTATTGCTTGGGCCTCTCTCCTGAATGCACTCTGTCAGACCGACTGTTGACATGTGGCAAGACTCTCCTCGGGGCGCGTCTTGCTTGGGCTTCTCTCATGGAGGCCCTCAGTCCAACCCAGTGTTGACATGTGTCAAGACGCTCCTCGGGGCGTGTCTTGCTTGGGCCTCTCTCCTGGAGGTGCTCAGTCAGACCCAGTGTTGACATGTGGCAAGACGCTCCTCTGGGCGTGTCTTGCTTGGGCTTCTCTCCTGGAGGTCCTCAGTAAGACCCATTGTTGACATGTGGCAAGACGCTCCTCGGGGCACGTCTTGCTTGGGCCTCTCTCCTGGAGGCGCTCAGTCAGACCGAGTAGTGACATGTGGCAAGACGCTCCTCGGGGCACGTCTTGCTTGGACCTCTCTCCTGGAGGCGCTCAGTTAGACCGAGTAGTGACATGTGGCAAGACGCTCATCGGGGCGCGTCTTGCTGGGGCCTCTCTCCTGGAGGTGCTCAATCAGACCCAGTGGTGACACGTGGCAAGACGCTCCTCTGGGCGCGTCTTGCTTGGGCCTGTCTCCTGGATGAGCTCAGTCAGACCCAGTGGTGACACGTGGCAAGACGCTCCTCGGGGCGCATCTTGCTTGGGCCACTCTCCTGGAGGCGCTAAGTCAGACCCAGTGTTCACACGTGGCAAGACGCTCCTCGGGGCGCGTCTTGCTTGGGCCTCTCTCCTGGAGGCGCTCAGTCAGACACAGTTTTGACATGTGGCAAGACACTCCTCGGGGCGCGTCTTGCTTGGGCTTCTCTCATGGAGGCCCTCAGTTAGACCCATTGTTGACATGTGGAAAGAAGCTCCTCGGGGCGCGTCTTGCTTTGGCTTCTCTCCTGGAGGCCCTCAGTCAGACCCATTGTTGACATGTGGCAAGACGCTCCTCGGGGCGCGTATTGCTTGGGCCTCTCTCATGGAGGCCCTCAGTCAGACCCAGTGTTGACATGTGTCAAGACGCTCCTCGGGGCGTGTCTTGCTTGGCCCTCTCTCCTGGAGGCGCTCAGTCAGACCCAGTGTTGACATGTGGCAAGACGCTCCTCGGGGCGCTTCTTGCTTGGGCTTCTCTCCTGGAGGCCCTCAGTAAGACCCATTGTTGACATGTGGAAAGAAGCTCCTCGGGGCGCGTCTTGCTTTGGTTTTTCTCCTGGAGGCCCTCAGTCAGACCCATTGTTGACATGTGGCAAGACGCTCCTCGGGGCGCGTATTGCTTTGGCCTCTCTCCTGGAGGCGCTCAGTCAGACCGAGTAGTGACATGTGGCAAGACGCTCCTCGGGGCGCGTCTTGCTGGGGCTTCTCTCATGGAGGCACTCAGTCAGACCCAGTGTTGACATGTGGCAAGACGCTCCTCGGGGCGCGTGTTGCTTGGACCTCTCTCCTGGAGGCGCTCAGTCAGACCGAGTAGTGACATGTGGCAAGACGCTCCTCGGGGCACGTCTTGCTTGGGCCTCTCTCCTGGAGGCGCTCAGTCAGACCGAGTAGTGACATGTGACAAGACGCTCCTCGGGGCGCGTCTTGCTGGGGCTTCTCTCATGGAGGCACTCAGTCAGACCCAGTGTTGACATGTGGCAAGACGCTCCTCGGGGTGCTTCTTGCTTGGACCTCTCTCCTGGAGGTGCTCAGTCAGACCCAGTGTTGACATGTGTCAAGACGCTCCTCGGGCGATTCTTGCTTGGGCCTCGCTCCTGGAGCCGCTCAGTCAGACCCAGTGTTGACATGTGGCAAGACACTCCTCGGGGCGCGTCTTGCTTGGGCTTCTCTCATGGAGGCCCTCAAAAAGACCCATTGTTGACATGTGGAAAGAAGCTCCTCGGGGCGTGTCTTGCTTTGGCTTCTCTCCTGGAGGCCCTCAGTCAGACCCATTGTTGACATGTGGCAAGACGCTCCTCGGGGCGCGTATTGCTTGGGCCTCTCTCCTGGATGCCCTCTGTCAGACCCAGTGTTGACATGTGGCAAGACTCTCCTCGGGGCGCGTCTTGCTTGGGCTTCTCTCATGGAGGCCCTCAGTAAGACCCACTGTTGACATGTGTCAAGACGCTCCTCGGGGCGTGTCTTGCTTGGCCCTCTCTCCTGGAGGCGCTCAGTCAGACCCAGTGTTGACATGTGGCAAGACGCTCCTCGGGGCGCTTCTTGCTTGGGCTTCTCTCCTGGAGGCCCTCAGTAAGACCCATTGTTGACATGTGGAAAGAAGCTCCTCGGGGCGCGTCTTGCTTTGGTTTTTCTCCTGGAGGCCCTCAGTCAGACCCATTGTTGACATGTGGCAAGACGCTCCTCGGGGCGCGTATTGCTTTGGCCTCTCTCCTGGAGGCGCTCAGTCAGACCGAGTAGTGACATGTGGCAAGACGCTCCTCGGGGCGCGTCTTGCTGGGGCTTCTCTCATGGAGGCACTCAGTCAGACCCAGTGTTGACATGTGGCAAGATGCTCCTCGGGGCGCGTGTTGCTTGGACCTCTCTCCTGGAGGCGCTCAGTCAGACCGAGTAGTGACATGTGGCAAGACGCTCCTCGGGGCACGTCTTGCTTGGCCCTCTCTCCTGGAGGCGCTCAGTCAGACCGAGTAGTGACATGTGACAAGATGCTCCTCGGGGCGCGTCTTGCTGGGGCTTCTCTCATGGAGGCACTCAGTCAGACCCAGTGTTGACATGTGGCAAGACGCTCCTCGGGGTGCTTCTTGCTTGGACCTCTCTCCTGGAGGTGCTCAGTCAGACCCAGTGTTGACATGTGTCAAGACGCTCCTCGGGCGATTCTTGCTTGGGCCTCGCTCCTGGAGGCGCTCAGTCAGACCCAGTGTTGACATGTGGCAAGACACTCCTCGGGGCGCGTCTTGCTTGGGCTTCTCTCATGGAGGCCCTCAGTAAGACCCATTGTTGACATGTGGAAAGAAGCTCCTCGGGGCGCGTCTTGCTTTGGCTTCTCTCCTGGAGGCCCTCAGTCAGACCCATTGTTGACATGTGGCAAGACGCTCCTCGGGGCGCGTATTGCTTGGGCCTCTCTCCTGGATGCCCTAGGTCAGACCCAGTGTTGACATGTGGCAAGACTCTCCTCGGGGCGCGTCTTGCTTGGGCTTCTCTCATGGAGGCCCTCAGTCAGACCCAGTGTTGACATGTGTCAAGACGCTCCTCGGGGCGTGTCTTGCTTGGCCCTCTCTCCTGGAGGCGCTCAGTCAGACCCAGTGTTGACATGTGGCAAGACGCTCCTCGGGGCGCTTCTTGCTTGGGCTTCTCTCCTGGAGGCCCTCAGTAAGACCCATTGTTGACATGTGGAAAGAAGCTCCTCGGGGCGCGTCTTGCTTTGGTTTTTCTCCTGGAGGCCCTCAGTCAGACCCATTGTTGACATGTGGCAAGACGCTCCTCGGGGCGCATATTGCTTTGGCCTCTCTCCTGGAGGCGCTCAGTGAGACCGAGTAGTGACATGTGGCAAGACGCTCCTCGGGGCGCGTCTTGCTGGGGCTTCTCTCATGGAGGCACTCAGTCAGACCCAGTGTTGACATGTGGCAAGACGCTCCTCGGGGCGCGTGTTGCTTGGACCTCTCTCCTGGAGGCGCTCAGTCAGACCGAGTAGTGACATGTGGCAAGACGCTCCTCGGGGCACCTCTTGCTTGGGCCTCTCTCCTGGAGGCGCTCAGTCAGACCGAGTAGTGACATGTGACAAGACGCTCCTCGGGGCGCGTCTTGCTGGGGCTTCTCTCATGGAGGCACTCAGTCAGACCCAGTGTTGACATGTGGCAAGACGCTCCTCGGGGTGCTTCTTGCTTGGACCTCTCTCCTGGAGGTGCTCAGTCAGACCCAGTGTTGACATGTGTCAAGACGCTCCTCGGGCGATTCTTGCTTGGGCCTCGCTCCTGGAGGCGCTCAGTCAGACCCAGTGTTGACATGTGACAAGACGCTCCTCGGGGCGCGTCTTGCTTGGGCCTCTCTCCTGGAGGTGCTCAGTCAGACCCAGAGGTGACATGTGTCAAGACGCTCCTCGGGCCTCTCTCCTGGAGGCGCTCAGTCAGACCCAGTGTTGACATGTGGCAAGACGCTCCTCGGGGCGCGTCTTGCTTGGTCCTCTCTCCTGGAGGTGCTCATTCAGACCCAGTGTTGACATGTGGCAAGACTCTCCTCGGGGCGCGTCTTGCTGGGGCTTCTATCATGGAGGCACTCAGTCAGACCCAGTGTTGACATGTGGAAAGACGCTCCTCGGGGCACGTCTTGCTTGGGCCTCTCTCCTGGAGGCGCTCAAGCAGACCCAGAGGAGAAATGTGTCAAGACGCTCCTCGGGGCACATCTTGCTTGGGCGTCTCTCCTGGAGGCGCTCAGGCAGACCGAGTGCTGACATGTGACAAGACTCTCCTCGGGGCGCGTCTTGCTTGGGCCTCTCTCCTGGAGGCGCTCAGTCAGACCCAGTGTTGACATGTGGCAAGACGCTCCTCGGGGCGCGTCTTGCTTGGGCCTCTCTCCTGGAGGCGCTCAGTCAGACCGAGTGCTGACATGTGGCAAGACGCTCCTCGGGGCGCGTTTTGCTTGGGCTTCTCTCCTGGAGGCCCTCAGTCAGACCCATTGTTGACATGTGGCAAGACGCTCCTCGGGGCGCGTCTTATTTGGGCCTCTCTCCTGGAGGCCCTCAGTCAGACCCAGTGTTGACATGTGGCAAGACGCTCCTCGGGGCGCGTCTTGCTTGGGCTTCTCTCCTGGAGGCCCTCAGTCAGACCCATTGTTGACATGTGGCAAGATGCTCCTCGGGGTACGTCTTGCTTGGGCCTCTCTCCTGGAGGCGCTCAATCAGAGCGAGTAGTGACATGTGGCAAGACGCTCCTCGGGGCGCATCTTGCTTGGACCTCTCTCCTGGAGGCGCTCAGTTAGACCGAGTAGTGACATGTGTCAAGACGCTCCTCGGGCCTCTCTCCTGGAGGCGCTCAGTCAGACCCAGTGTTGACATGTGGCAAGACGCTCCTCGGGGCGCGTCTTAATTGGGCCTCTCTCCTGGAGGTGCTCAGTCAGACCCAGTGTTGACATGTGGCAAGACGCTCCTCGGGGCGCGTCTTGCTGGGGCTTCTCTCATGGAGGCACTCAGTCAGACCCAGTGTTGACATGTGGAAAGACGCTCCTCGGGGCACGTCTTGCTTGGGCCTCTCTCCTGGAGGCGCTCAGTCAGACCCAGAGGAGAAATGTGTCAAGACGCTCCTCGGGGAACGTCTTGCTTGGGCCTCTCTCTTGGAGGCGCTCAGTCAGACCGAGTGCTGACATGTGGCAAGACTCTCCTCGGGGCGCGTCTTGCTTGGGCTTCTCTCCTGGAGGCCCTCAGTCAGACCCATTGTTGACATGTGGCAAGACGCTTCTCGGGGCGCGTCTTGCTTGGGCCTCTCTCCTGGAGGCGCTCAGTCAGACCGAGTAGTGACATGTAGCAAGACGCTCCTCGGGGCGCGTCTTGCTTGGACCTCTCTCCTGGAGGCGCTCAGTTAGACCGAGTAGTGACATGTGGCAAGACGCTCCTCGGGGCGCGTCTTGCTTGGGCTTCTCTCCTGGAGGCCCTCAGTCAGACCCATTGTTGACATGTGGCAAGATGCTCCTCGGGGTACGTCTTGCTTGGGCCTCTCTCCTGGAGGCGCTCAATCAGAGCGAGTAGTGACATGTGGCAAGACGCTCCTCGGGGCGCGTCTTGCTTGGACCTCTCTCCTGGAGGCGCTCAGTTAGACCGAGTAGTGACATGTGTCAAGACGCTCCTCGGGCCTCTCTCCTGGAGGTGCTCAGTCAGACCAAGTGTGGACATGTGGCAAGACGCTCCTCGGGGCGCGTCTTAATTGGGCCTCTCTCCTGGAGGTGCTCAGTCAGAACCAGTGTTGACATGTGGCAAGACGCTCCTCGGGGCGCGTCTTGCTGGGGCTTCTCTCATGGAGGCACTCAGTCAGACCCAGTGTTGACATGTGGAAAGACGCTCCTCGGGGCACGTCTTGCTTGGGCCTCTCTCCTGGAGGCGCTCAGTCAGACCCAGAGGAGAAATGTGTCAAGACGCTCCTCGGGGTACGTCTTGCTTGGGCGTCTCTCCTGGAGGCGCTCAGTCAGACCGAGTGCTGACATGTGGCAAGACTCTCCTCAGGGCGCGTCTTGCTTGGGCCTCTCTCTTGGAGGCGCTCAGTCAGACCGAGTGCTGACATGTGGCAAGACGCTCCTCGGGGCACGTCTTGCTTGGGCTTCTCTCCTGGAGGCCCTCAGTCAGACCCATTGTTGACATGTGGCAAGACGCTCCTCGGGGCGCGTCTTATTTGGGCCTCTCTCCTGGAGGCCCTCAGTCAGACCCATTGTTGACATGTGGCAAGACGCTCCTCGGGGCACGTCTTGCTTGGGCCTCTCTCCTGGAGGCGCTCAGTCAGACCGAGTAGTGACATGTGGCAAGACGCTCCTCGGGGCGCGTCTTGCTTGGGCTTCTCTCCTGGAGGCCCTCAGTCAGACCCATTGTTGACATGTGGCAAGACGCTTCTCGGGGCGCGTCTTATTTGGAACTCTCTCCTGGAGGCCCTCAGTCAGACCCAGTGTTGACATGTGGCAAGACGCTCCTCGGGGCGCGTCTTGCTTGGGCTTCTCTCCTGGAGGCCCTCAGTCAGACCCATTGTTGACATGTGGCAAGACGCTCCTCGGGGCACGTCTTGCTTGGGCCTCTCTCCTGGAGGCGCTCAGTCAGACCCAGTGTTGACATGTGGCAAGACGCTCCTCGGGGTGCTTCTTGCTTGGACCTCTCTCCTGGAGGTGCTCAGTCAGACCCAGTGTTGACATGTGTCAAGACGCTCCTCGGGCGATTCTTGCTTGGGCCTCGCTCCTGGAGGCGCTCAGTCAGACCCAGTGTTGACATGTGACAAGACGCTCCTCGGGGCGCGTCTTGCTTGGGCCTCTCTCCTGGAGGTGCTCAGTCAGACCCAGAGGTGACATGTGTCAAGACGCTCCTCGGGCCTCTCTCCTGGAGGCGCTCAGTCAGACCCAGTGTTGACATGTGGCAAGACGCTCCTCGGGGCGCGTCTTGCTTGGTCCTCTCTCCTGGAGGTGCTCATTCAGACCCAGTGTTGACATGTGGCAAGACTCTCCTCGGGGCGCGTCTTGCTGGGGCTTCTATCATGGAGGCACTCAGTCAGACCCAGTGTTGACATGTGGAAAGACGCTCCTCGGGGCACGTCTTGCTTGGGCCTCTCTCCTGGAGGCGCTCAAGCAGACCCAGAGGAGAAATGTGTCAAGACGCTCCTCGGGGCACATCTTGCTTGGGCGTCTCTCCTGGAGGCGCTCAGGCAGACCGAGTGCTGACATGTGACAAGACTCTCCTCGGGGCGCGTCTTGCTTGGGCCTCTCTCCTGGAGGCGCTCAGTCAGACCCAGTGTTGACATGTGGCAAGACGCTCCTCGGGGCGCGTCTTGCTTGGGCCTCTCTCCTGGAGGCGCTCAGTCAGACCGAGTGCTGACATGTGGCAAGACGCTCCTCGGGGCGCGTTTTGCTTGGGCTTCTCTCCTGGAGGCCCTCAGTCAGACCCATTGTTGACATGTGGCAAGACGCTCCTCGGGGCGCGTCTTATTTGGGCCTCTCTCCTGGAGGCCCTCAGTCAGACCCAGTGTTGACATGTGGCAAGACGCTCCTCGGGGCGCGTCTTGCTTGGGCTTCTCTCCTGGAGGCCCTCAGTCAGACCCATTGTTGACATGTGGCAAGATGCTCCTCGGGGTACGTCTTGCTTGGGCCTCTCTCCTGGAGGCGCTCAATCAGAGCGAGTAGTGACATGTGGCAAGACGCTCCTCGGGGCGCATCTTGCTTGGACCTCTCTCCTGGAGGCGCTCAGTTAGACCGAGTAGTGACATGTGTCAAGACGCTCCTCGGGCCTCTCTCCTGGAGGCGCTCAGTCAGACCCAGTGTTGACATGTGGCAAGACGCTCCTCGGGGCGCGTCTTAATTGGGCCTCTCTCCTGGAGGTGCTCAGTCAGACCCAGTGTTGACATGTGGCAAGACGCTCCTCGGGGCGCGTCTTGCTGGGGCTTCTCTCATGGAGGCACTCAGTCAGACCCAGTGTTGACATGTGGAAAGACGCTCCTCGGGGCACGTCTTGCTTGGGCCTCTCTCCTGGAGGCGCTCAGTCAGACCCAGAGGAGAAATGTGTCAAGACGCTCCTCGGGGAACGTCTTGCTTGGGCCTCTCTCTTGGAGGCGCTCAGTCAGACCGAGTGCTGACATGTGGCAAGACTCTCCTCGGGGCGCGTCTTGCTTGGGCTTCTCTCCTGGAGGCCCTCAGTCAGACCCATTGTTGACATGTGGCAAGACGCTTCTCGGGGCGCGTCTTGCTTGGGCCTCTCTCCTGGAGGCGCTCAGTCAGACCGAGTAGTGACATGTAGCAAGACGCTCCTCGGGGCGCGTCTTGCTTGGACCTCTCTCCTGGAGGCGCTCAGTTAGACCGAGTAGTGACATGTGGCAAGACGCTCCTCGGGGCGCGTCTTGCTTGGGCTTCTCTCCTGGAGGCCCTCAGTCAGACCCATTGTTGACATGTGGCAAGATGCTCCTCGGGGTACGTCTTGCTTGGGCCTCTCTCCTGGAGGCGCTCAATCAGAGCGAGTAGTGACATGTGGCAAGACGCTCCTCGGGGCGCGTCTTGCTTGGACCTCTCTCCTGGAGGCGCTCAGTTAGACCGAGTAGTGACATGTGTCAAGACGCTCCTCGGGCCTCTCTCCTGGAGGTGCTCAGTCAGACCAAGTGTGGACATGTGGCAAGACGCTCCTCGGGGCGCGTCTTAATTGGGCCTCTCTCCTGGAGGTGCTCAGTCAGAACCAGTGTTGACATGTGGCAAGACGCTCCTCGGGGCGCGTCTTGCTGGGGCTTCTCTCATGGAGGCACTCAGTCAGACCCAGTGTTGACATGTGGAAAGACGCTCCTCGGGGCACGTCTTGCTTGGGCCTCTCTCCTGGAGGCGCTCAGTCAGACCCAGAGGAGAAATGTGTCAAGACGCTCCTCGGGGTACGTCTTGCTTGGGCGTCTCTCCTGGAGGCGCTCAGTCAGACCGAGTGCTGACATGTGGCAAGACTCTCCTCAGGGCGCGTCTTGCTTGGGCCTCTCTCTTGGAGGCGCTCAGTCAGACCGAGTGCTGACATGTGGCAAGACGCTCCTCGGGGCACGTCTTGCTTGGGCTTCTCTCCTGGAGGCCCTCAGTCAGACCCATTGTTGACATGTGGCAAGACGCTCCTCGGGGCGCGTCTTATTTGGGCCTCTCTCCTGGAGGCCCTCAGTCAGACCCATTGTTGACATGTGGCAAGACGCTCCTCGGGGCACGTCTTGCTTGGGCCTCTCTCCTGGAGGCGCTCAGTCAGACCGAGTAGTGACATGTGGCAAGACGCTCCTCGGGGCGCGTCTTGCTTGGGCTTCTCTCCTGGAGGCCCTCAGTCAGACCCATTGTTGACATGTGGCAAGACGCTTCTCGGGGCGCGTCTTATTTGGAACTCTCTCCTGGAGGCCCTCAGTCAGACCCAGTGTTGACATGTGGCAAGACGCTCCTCGGGGCGCGTCTTGCTTGGGCTTCTCTCCTGGAGGCCCTCAGTCAGACCCATTGTTGACATGTGGCAAGACGCTCCTCGGGGCACGTCTTGCTTGGGCCTCTCTCCTGGAGGCGCTCAGTCAGACCGAGTAGTGACATGTAGCAAGACGCTCCTCGGGGCGCGTCTTGCTTGGACCTCTCTCCTGGAGGCGCTCAGTTAGACCGAGTAGTGACATGTGGCAAGACGCTCCTCGGGGCGCGTCTTGCTTGGGCTTCTCTCCTGGAGGCCCTCAGTCAGACCCATTGTTGACATGTGGCAAGATGCTCCTCGGGGTACGTCTTGCTTGGGCCTCTCTCCTGGAGGCGCTCAATCAGAGCGAGTAGTGACATGTGGCAAGACGCTCCTCGGGGCGCGTCTTGCTTGGATCTCTCTCCTGGAGGCGCTCAGTTAGACCGAGTAGTGACATGTGTCAAGACGCTCCTCGGGCCTCTCTCCTGGAGGTGCTCAGTCAGACCAAGTGTTGACATGTGGCAAGACGCTCCTCGGGGCGCGTCTTAATTGGGCCTCTCTCCTGGAGGTGCTCAGTCAGAACCAGTGTTGACATGTGGCAAGACGCTCCTCGGGGCGCGTCTTGCTGGGGCTTCTCTCATGGAGGCACTCAGTCAGACCCAGTGTTGACATGTGGAAAGACGCTCCTCGGGGCACGTCTTGCTTGGGCCTCTCTCCTGGAGGCGCTCAGTCAGACCCAGAGGAGAAATGTGTCAAGACGCTCCTCGGGGTACGTCTTGCTTGGGCGTCTCTCCTGGAGGCGCTCAGTCAGACCGAGTGCTGACATGTGGCAAGACTCTCCTCGGGGCGCGTCTTGCTTGGGCCTCTCTCTTGGAGGCGCTCAGTCAGACCGAGTGCTGACATGTGGCAAGACGCTCCTCGGGGCGCGTCTTGCTTGGGCTTCTCTCCTGGAGGCCCTCAGTCAGACCCATTGTTGACATGTGGCAAGACGCTCCTCGGGGCGCGTCTTATTTGGGCCTCTCTCCTGGAGGCCCTCAGTCAGACCCATTGTTGACATGTGGCAAGACGCTCCTCTGGGCACGTCTTGCTTGGGCCTCTCTCCTGGAGGCGCTCAGTCAGACCGAGTAGTGACATGTGGCAAGACGCTCCTCGGGGCGCGTCTTGCTTGGGCTTCTCTCCTGGAGGCCCTCAGTCAGACCCATTGTTGACATGTGGCAAGACGCTCCTCGGGGCACGTCTTGCTTGGGCCTCTCTCCTGGAGGCGCTCAGTCAGACCGAGTAGTGACATGTAGCAAGACGCTCCTCGGGGCGCGTCTTGCTTGGACCTCTCTCCTGGAGGCGCTCAGTTAGACCGAGTAGTGACATGTGGCAAGACGCTCCTCGGGGCGCGTCTTGCTTGGGCTTCTCTCCTGGAGGCCCTCAGTCAGACCCATTGTTGACATGTGGCAAGATGCTCCTCGGGGTACGTCTTGCTTGGGCCTCTCTCCTGGAGGCGCTCAATCAGAGCGAGTAGTGACATGTGGCAAGACGCTCCTCGGGGCGCGTCTTGCTTGGACCTCTCTCCTGGAGGCGCTCAGTTAGACCGAGTAGTGACATGTGTCAAGACGCTCCTCGGGCCTCTCTCCTGGAGGTGCTCAGTCAGACCAAGTGTTGACATGTGGCAAGACGCTCCTCGGGGCGCGTCTTAATTGGGCCTCTCTCCTGGAGGTGCTCAGTCAGAACCAGTGTTGACATGTGGCAAGACGCTCCTCGGGGCGCGTCTTGCTGGGGCTTCTCTCATGGAGGCACTCAGTCAGACCCAGTGTTGACATGTGGAAAGACGCTCCTCGGGGCACGTCTTGCTTGGGCCTCTCTCCTGGAGGCGCTCAGTCAGACCCAGAGGAGAAATGTGTCAAGACGCTCCTCGGGGTACGTCTTGCTTGGGCGTCTCTCCTGGAGGCGCTCAGTCAGACCGAGTGCTGACATGTGGCAAGACTCTCCTCGGGGCGCGTCTTGCTTGGGCCTCTCTCTTGGAGGCGCTCAGTCAGACCGAGTGCTGACATTTGGCAAGACGCTCCTCGGGGCGCGTCTTGCTTGGGCTTCTCTCCTGGAGGCCCTCAGTCAGACCCATTGTTGACATGTGGCAAGACGCTCCTCGGGGCGCGTCTTATTTGGGCCTCTCTCCTGGAGGCCCTCAGTCAGACCCAGTGTTGACATGTGGCAAGACGCTCCTCGGGGCGCGTCTTGCTTGGGCTTCTCTCCTGGAGGCCCTCAGTCAGACCCATTGTTGACATGTGGCAAGACGCTCCTCGGGGCACGTCTTGCTTGGGCCTCTCTCCTGGAGGCGCTCAGTCAGACCGAGTAGTGACATGTGGCAAGACGCTCCTCGGGGCGCGTCTTGCTTGGACCTCTCTCCTGGAGGCGCTCAGTTAGACCGAGCAGGGACATGTGGCAAGACGCTCCTCGGTGCGCGTCTTGCTGGGGCCTCTCTCCTGGAGCTGCTCACTCAGACCCAGTGGTGACACGTGGCAAGACGCTCCTCGGGGCGCGTCTTCCTTGGGCCTCTCTCCTGGAGGAGCTCAGTCAGACCCAGTGGTGACACGTGGCAAGACGCTCCTCGGGGCGCATCTTGCTTGGGCTTCTCTCCTGGAGGCCCTCAGTCAGACCCATTGTTGACATGTGGCAAGACGCTCCTCGGGGCGCGTCTTATTTGGGCCTCTCTCCTGGAGCTCCTCAGTCAGACCCAGTGTTGACATGTGGCAAGACGCTCCTCGGGGCGCGTCTTGCTTGGGCTTCTCTCCTGGAGGCCCTCAGTCAGACCCATTGTTGACATGTGGCAAGAGCTCCTCGGGGCACGTCTTGCTTGGGCCTCTCTCCTGGAGGCGCTCAGTCAGACCGAGTAGTGACATGTGGCAAGACGCTCCTCGGGGCGCGTCTTGCTTGGACCTCTCTCCTGGAGGTGCTCAGTTAGACCGAGTAGTGACATGTGGCAAGACGCTCCTCGGGGCGCGTCTTGCTGGGGCCTCTCTCCTGGAGGTGCTCACTCAGACCCAGTGGTGACACGTGGCAAGACGCTCCTCGGGGCGCGTCTTGCTTGGGCCTCTCTCCTGGAGGAGCTCAGTCAGACCCAGTGGTGACACGTGGCAAGACGCTCCTCGTGGCGCATCTTATGACTCCATTCCTTTTTGGGGTAATAGGGGCTGTTGATTGGAGTACCCTCAAACAAACCTGACCTCTCTGAGACATTCAGAAGCCAAGTTATAAGCCCCCAAATGTGTGTTTGGAATACCAACTTTAAGGAACAAGTGATCCGGTGACCTTTATGACCTGATTTGACCCCCTTAGGAATGTGCTATCATCATGAAACACAGGAATCATTTACAACTCAAGAGATTCTACTTTTCTGTGACGTTTCAGCCTGATTGAAGCTTTTTTCTGAGAAATGGACCCGGAATGATGTGAAATTGTGCTTTTTGCGACATATTTCTGGGTGCCATTTAATACCCATCAGTGCTAATGACTCCATTCCTTTTTGGGGTTATAGGGGCTGTTAACTGGAGTACTCTAAAACAAACCTGACCTCTCTAGGACATTCAGTAGAAAAGTTATAAGCCCACAAAGGTGTAAAAGGACTACTTCTTTTAAGTAACACCATGCCTGGTGACCTTTGGGACATGGTTTGACCCCCTTAGGAATTTATTATCATCATAAAACGTTCAGATCCCTACAACTCAATAGATTCTACCTTCTTGTAGCGTTTCAGCCTGATTGGACCTTGTTTTCACACAAATGGACCCAGAATGATGTGAAATTGTGCTTCGTGCAACATAATTCTGGGTGCCATTTAAAAACCATAAGTGCTAATGACTCCATTCCTTTTTGGGGTTGTAGGGGCTGTTAATTGGAGTACTCTAAAATAAACTTGACCTCTCTAGGACATTCAGAAGTAAAGTTATAAGCCCACAAAGGTGAAACAGGACTACTTCTTTAAAGTGACACCAGGCCCGGTGACCTTTGGGACATGGTTTGACCCCCTTAGGAATGTACTATAATCATAAAACGTTCACATCACTTACAACTGAATAGATTCTACCTTCTTGTAGCATTTCAGCCTGATTGGACCTTGTTTTCACACAAATGGACCCAGAATGATGTGAAATTGTGCTTCGTGCAACATAATTCTGGGCGCCATTTAAAAACCATAATTGCTAATGACTCCATTCCTTTTTGGGGTAATAGGGGCTGTTGATTGGAGTACCCTAAAACAAACCTGACCTCTCTGAGGCATTCAGAAGCCAAGTTAAGAGCCCCCAAAGGTGTGTTTGGAACCCTGCCTTTAAGGAACAAGTGATCCGGTGACATATATGACCTGATTTGACGCCCTTAGGAATGTGCTATCATCATGAAACACGGGAGTCATTTACAACTCAATAGATTCTACTTTTCTGTGACGTTTCAGCCTGATTGAAGCTTTTTTCTGAGAAATGGACCCGGAATGATGTGAAATTGTGCTTTGTGCGACATAATTCTGGGTACCATTTAATAACCATCAGTGCTAATGACTCCATTCCTTTTTGGGGTTGTAGGGGCTGTTAATGGGAGTACTCTAAAACAAACCTGACCTCTCTAGGACATTCAGAAGAAAAGTTATAGGCCCACAAAGGTGTTACTGGACTACTTCTTTAAAGTGACACCAGGCCCGGTGACCTTCGGGACATGGTTTGACCCCCTTAGGAATGTGCTATCATCATGAAACTTTCAGATCACTTACAACTCAATAGAATCTACCTTCCTGTAGCGTTTCAGCCTGATTGGACTTATTTTTCACACAAATGGACATAGAATGATGTGAAATTGTGCTTTGTGCAACATAATTCTGGGTGTCATTTAAAAGCCATAAGTGCTAATGACTCCATTCCTTTTTGGGGTAATAGGGGCTGTTAATTGGAGTACTCTAAAACAAACTTGACCTCTCTAGGACATTTAGAAGAAAAGATATAAGCCCACAAATGTGTAACAGGACTACTTCTTTAAAGTGACACCAGGCCCGTTGACCTTTGGGACATGGTTTGACCCCATTAGGAATGTGCTATCATCATGAAACGTTCAGATCACTTACAACTCAATAGAATCTACCTTCCTGTAGCGTTTCATTCTTATTGGACCATGTTTTCACACAAATGGACCCAGAAGGATGTGAAATTGTGCTTCGTGCAACATAATTCTGGGTGCCATTTAAAAACCATAAGTGCTAATGACTCCATTCCTTTTTGGGGTTGTAGGGGCTGTTGATTGGAGTACCTTAAAACTAACCTAACCTCTCTGACACATTCAGAAGCCAAGTTATAAGCCCACAAACGTGTGTTTGGAATACCCCCTTTAAGGAACAAGTGATCCGGTGACCTTTATGACCTGATTTGACCCCCTTAGGAAAGTCCTATCATCATGAAACACAGGAAACATTTACAACTCAATAGATTCTACTTTTCTGTAACGTTTGAGCCTGATTGAAGCTTTTTTCTGACAAATGGACCCGGAATGATGTGAAATTGTGCTTTGTGCGACATAATTCTGGGTGCCATTTAAAAATCATAAGTGCTAATGACTCCATTTCTTTTTGGGGTTGTAGGGGCTGTTAATTGAAGTACTCTAAAACAAACCTGACCTCTCTAGGACATTCAGAAGAAATGTTATAAGCCCACAAAGGTGTAACTGGACTACTTCTTTAAAGTGACACCAGGCCCGGTGACCTTTGGGACATGGTTTGACCCCCTTAGGAATGTGCTATCATCATGAAACGTTCAGATCACTTACAACTCAATAGATTCTACCTTCTTGTAACGTTTCAGCCTGATTGGACCTTGTTTTCACACAAATGGACCCAGAATGATGTGAAATTGTGCTTCGTGCAACATAATTCTGGGTGCCATTTAAAAACCATAAGTGCTAATGACTCCATTCCTTTTTGTGGTTGTAGGGGCTGTTGATTGGAGTACACTAAAACAAACCTAACCTCTCTAGGACATTCAGAAGCCAAGTTTTAAGCCCACAAAGGTGTAACTGGACTACTTTAAAGTGACACCAGGCCCGGTGACCTTTGGGACATGGTTTTACACCCTATAGGAATGTGCGATCATCATGAAACGTTCAGATCACGTACAACTCAATAGATTCTACCTTCTTGTGGCATTTCAGCCTGATTGGACCTTGTTTTCACACAAATGGACCCAGAATGATGTGAAACTGTGCTTCATGCAACATAATTCTGGGTGCCATTTACAAACCATAAGTGCTAATGACTCCATTCCTTTTTGTGGTTGTAGGGGCTGTTTATTGGAGTACACTAAAACAAACCTGATCTCTCTAGGACATTCAGAAGCCAAGTTATAAGCCCGCAAATGTGTAACTGGACTACTTCTTTAAATTGACACCAGATCCGGTGACCTTTGGGACATGGTTTGACCCCCTTAGGAAAGTGCTATCATCATGAAACGTTCAGATCACTTACAACTCAATAGATTCTACCTTCCTAGAATGTTTCAGCCTGATTGGACCTTGTTTTCACACAAATGAACCCAGAATGATGTGAAATTGTGCTTCGTGCAACATAATTCTGGGTGCCATTTAAAAGCCATAAGTGCTAATGACTCCATTCCTTTTTGGGGTAATAGTGGCTGGTAATTGGAGTACTCTAAAACAAACTTGACCTCTCTAGGACATTTAGAAGAAAAGATATAAGCCCACAAATGTGTAACAGGACTACTTCTTTAAAGTGACACCAGGACCGTTGACCTTTGGGACATGGTTTGACCCCATTAGGAATGTGCTATCATCATGAAACATTCAGATCACTTACAACTCAATAGAATCTACCTTCCTGTAGCGTTTCAGCCTTATTGGACCTTGTTTTCACACAAATGGACCCAGAATGATGTGAAATTGTGCTTCGTGCAACATAATTCTGGGTGCCATTTAAAAACCATAAGTGCTAATGACTCCATTCCTTTTTGGGGTTGTAGGGGCTGTTGATTGGAGTACCTTAAAACAAACCTGACCTCTCTGACAAATTCAGAAGCCAAGTTATAAGCCCACAAACGTGTGTTTGGAATACCCCCTATAAGGAACAAGTGATCCGGTGACCTTTATGACCTGATTTGACCCCCTTAGGAATGTGCTATCATCAAGAAACACAGGAATCATTTACAACTCAATAGATTCTACTTTTCCGTGATGTTTCAGCCTGATTGAAGCTTTTTTCTGAGAAATGGACCCGGAATAATGTGAAATTGTGCTTTGTGCGACACAATTCTGGGTGCCATTTAAAAACCATAAGTGCTAATGACTCCATTCCTTTTTGGGGTTGTAGGGGCTGTTAATTGGAGAACTCTAAAACAAACCTGACCTCTCTAGCACATTCAGAAGAAAAGTTATAAGCCCACAAAGGTGTAACTGGACTACTTCTTTAAAGTTACACCAGGCCCGGTGACCTTTATGACCTGATTTGACCCCCTTAGGAAAGTCCTATCATCATGAAACACAGGAATCATTTACAACTCAATAGATTCTACTTTTCTGTGACGTTTCAGCCTGATTGAAGCTTTTTTCTGAGAAATGGACCCGGAATGATGTGAAATTGTGCTTTGTGCGACATAATTCTGGGTGCCATTTAAAAATCATAAGTGCTAATGACTCCATTTCTTTTTGGGGTTGTAGGGGCTGTTAATTGAAGTACTCTAAAACAAACCTGACCTCTCTAGGACATTCAGAAGAAATGCTATAAGCCCACAAAGGTGTAACTGAACTACTTCTTTAAAGTGACACCAGGCCCGGTGACCTTTGGGACATGGTTTGACCCCCTTAGGAATGTGCTATAATCATAAAACGTTCACATCACTTACAACTGAATAGATTCTACCTTCTTGTAGCATTTCAGCCTGATTGGACCTTGTTTTCACACAAATGGACCCAGAATGATGTGAAATTGTGCTTCGTGCAACATAATTCTGGGCGCCATTTAAAAACCATAATTGCTAATGACTCCATTCCTTTTTGGGGTAATAGGGGCTGTTGATTGGAGTACCCTAAAACAAACCTGACCTCTCTGAGGCATTCAGAAGCCAAGTTAAGAGCCCCCAAAGGTGTGTTTGGAACCCTGCCTTTAAGGAACAAGTGATCCGGTGACATATATGACCTGATTTGACGCCCTTAGGAATGTGCTATCATCATGAAACACGGGAGTCATTTACAACTCAATAGATTCTACTTTTCTGTGACGTTTCAGCCTGATTGAAGCTTTTTTCTGAGAAATGGACCCGGAATGATGTGAAATTGTGCTTTGTGCGACATAATTCTGGGTACCATTTAATAACCATCAGTGCTAATGACTCCATTCCTTTTTGGGGTTGTAGGGGCTGTTAATGGGAGTACTCTAAAACAAACCTGACCTCTCTAGGACATTCAGAAGAAAAGTTATAGGCCCACAAAGGTGTTACTGGACTACTTCTTTAAAGTGACACCAGGCCCGGTGACCTTCGGGACATGGTTTGACCCCCTTAGGAATGTGCTATCATCATGAAACTTTCAGATCACTTACAACTCAATAGAATCTACCTTCCTGTAGCGTTTCAGCCTGATTGGACTTATTTTTCACACAAATGGACATAGAATGATGTGAAATTGTGCTTTGTGCAACATAATTCTGGGTGTCATTTAAAAGCCATAAGTGCTAATGACTCCATTCCTTTTTGGGTTAATAGGGGCTGTTAATTGGAGTACTCTAAAACAAACTTGACCTCTCTAGGACATTTAGAAGAAAAGATATGAGCCCACAAATGTGTAACAGGACTACTTCTTTAAAGTGACACCAGGCCCGTTGACCTTTGGGACATGGTTTGACCCCATTAGGAATGTGCTATCATCATGAAACGTTCAGATCACTTACAACTCAATAGAATCTACCTTCCTGTAGCGTTTCATTCTTATTGGACCATGTTTTCACACAAATGGACCCAGAAGGATGTGAAATTGTGCTTCGTGCAACATAATTCTGGGTGCCATTTAAAAACCATAAGTGCTAATGACTCCATTCCTTTTTGGGGTTGTAGGGGCTGTTGATTGGAGTACCTTAAAACTAACCTAACCTCTTTGACACATTCAGAAGCCAAGTTATAAGCCCACAAACGTGTGTTTGGAATACCCCCTTTAAGGAACAAGTGATCCGGTGACCTTTATGACCTGATTTGACCCCCTTAGGAATGTGCTATCATCAAGAAACACAGGAATCATTTACAACTCAATAGATTCTACTTTTCTGTGATGTTTCAGCCTGATTGAAGAATTTTTTCTGAGAAATGGACCCGGAATGATGTGAAATTGTGATTTGTGCGACACAATTCTGGGTGCCATTTAAAAACCATAAGTGCTAATGACTCCATTCCTTTTTGGGGTTGTAGGGGCTGTTAATTGGAGAACTCTAAAACAAACCTGACCTCTCTAGCACATTCAGAAGAAAAGTTATAAGCCCACAAAGGTGTAACTGGAATACTTCTTTAAAGTTACACCAGGCCCGGTGACCTTTATGACCTGATTTGACCCCCTTAGGAAAGTCCTATCATCATGAAACACAGGAAACATTTACAACTCAATAGATTCTACTTTTCTGTAACGTTTGAGCCTGATTGAAGCTTTTTTCTGACAAATGGACCCGGAATGATGTGAAATTGTGCTTTGTGCGACATAATTCTGGGTGCCATTTAAAAATCATAAGTGCTAATGACTCCATTTCTTTTTGGGGTTGTAGGGGCTGTTAATTGAAGTACTCTAAAACAAACCTGACCTCTCTAGGACATTCAGAAGAAATGTTATAAGCCCACAAAGGTGTAACTGGACTACTTCTTTAAAGTGACACCAGGCCCGGTGACCTTTGGGACATGGTTTGACCCCCTTAGGAATGTGCTATCATCATGAAACGTTCAGATCACTTACAACTCAATAGATTCTACCTTCTTGTAACGTTTCAGCCTGATTGGACCTTGTTTTCACACAAATGGACCCAGAATGATGTGAAATTGTGCTTCGTGCAACATAATTCTGGGTGCCATTTAAAAACCATAAGTGCTAATGACTCCATTCCTTTTTGTGGTTGTAGGGGCTGTTGATTGGAGTACACTAAAACAAACCTAACCTCTCTAGGACATTCAGAAGCCAAGTTTTAAGCCCACAAAGGTGTAACTGGACTACTTTAAAGTGACACCAGGCCCGGTGACCTTTGGGACATGGTTTTACCCCCTATAGGAATGTGCGATCATCATGAAACGTTCAGATCACGTACAACTCAATAGATTCTACCTTCTTGTAGCATTTCAGCCTGATTGGACCTTGTTTTCACACAAATGGACCCAGAATGATGTGAAACTGTGCTTCGTGCAACATAATTCTGGGTGCCATTTACAAACCATAAGTGCTAATGACTCCATTCCTTTTTGTGGTTGTAGGGGCTGTTTATTGGAGTACACTAAAACAAACCTGATCTCTCTAGGACATTCAGAAGCCAAGTTATAAGCCCGCAAATGTGTAACTGGACTACTTCTTTAAATTGACACCAGATCCGGTGACCTTTGGGACATGGTTTGACCCCCTTAGGAAAGTGCTATCATCATGAAACGTTCAGATCACTTACAACTCAATAGATTCTACCTTCCTAGAATGTTTCAGCCTGATTGGACCTTGTTTTCACACAAATGAACCCAGAATGATGTGAAATTGTGCTTCGTGCAACATAATTCTGGGTGCCATTTAAAAGCCATAAGTGCTAATGACTCCATTCCTTTTTGGGGTAATAGTGGCTGGTAATTGGAGTACTCTAAAACAAACTTGACCTCTCTAGGACATTTAGAAGAAAAGATATAAGCCCACAAATGTGTAACAGGACTACTTCTTTAAAGTGACACCAGGACCGTTGACCTTTGGGACATGGTTTGACCCCATTAGGAATGTGCTATCATCATGAAACATTCAGATCACTTACAACTCAATAGAATCTACCTTCCTGTAGCGTTTCAGCCTTATTGGACCTTGTTTTCACACAAATGGACCCAGAATGATGTGAAATTGTGCTTCGTGCAACATAATTCTGGGTGCCATTTAAAAACCATAAGTGCTAATGACTCCATTCCTTTTTGGGGTTGTAGGGGCTGTTGATTGGAGTACCTTAAAACAAACCTGACCTCTCTGACAAATTCAGAAGCCAAGTTATAAGCCCACAAACGTGTGTTTGGAATACCCCCTATAAGGAACAAGTGATCCGGTGACCTTTATGACCTGATTTGACCCCCTTAGGAATGTGCTATCATCAAGAAACACAGGAATCATTTACAACTCAATAGATTCTACTTTTCCGTGATGTTTCAGCCTGATTGAAGCTTTTTTCTGAGAAATGGACCCGGAATAATGTGAAATTGTGCTTTGTGCGACACAATTCTGGGTGCCATTTAAAAACCATAAGTGCTAATGACTCCATTCCTTTTTGGGGTTGTAGGGGCTGTTAATTGGAGAACTCTAAAACAAACCTGACCTCTCTAGCACATTCAGAAGAAAAGTTATAAGCCCACAAAGGTGTAACTGGACTACTTCTTTAAAGTTACACCAGGCCCGGTGACCTTTATGACCTGATTTGACCCCCTTAGGAAAGTCCTATCATCATGAAACACAGGAATCATTTACAACTCAATAGATTCTACTTTTCTGTGACGTTTCAGCCTGATTGAAGCTTTTTTCTGAGAAATGGACCCGGAATGATGTGAAATTGTGCTTTGTGCGACATAATTCTGGGTGCCATTTAAAAATCATAAGTGCTAATGACTCCATTTCTTTTTGGGGTTGTAGGGGCTGTTAATTGAAGTACTCTAAAACAAACCTGACCTCTCTAGGACATTCAGAAGAAATGCTATAAGCCCACAAAGGTGTAACTGAACTACTTCTTTAAAGTGACACCAGGCCCGGTGACCTTTGGGACATGGTTTGACCCCCTTAGGAATGTGCTATAGTCATGAAACGTTCAGATCACTTACAACTCAATAGATTCTACCTTCTTGTAACGTTTCAGCCTGATTGGACCTTGTTTTCACACAAATGGACCCAGAATGATGTGAAATTGTGCTTCGTGCAACATAATTCTGTGTGCCTTTTAAAAACCATAAGTGCTAATGACTCCATTCCTTTTTGTGGTTGTAGGGGCTGTTGATTGGAGTACACTAAAACAAACCTAACCTCTCTAGGACATTCAGAAGCCAAGTTATAAGCCCACAAAGGTGTAACTGGACTACTTCTTTAAAGTGACACCAGGCCCGGTGACCTTTGGGACATGGTTTTACCCCCTTAGGAAAGTGCTATCATCATGAAACGTTCAGATCACTTACAACTCAATAGATTCTACCTTCTTGTAACGTTTCAGCCTGATTGGACCTTGTTTTCACACAAATGAACCCAGAATGATGTGAAATTGTGCTTCGTGCAACATAATTCTGGGTGCCATTTAAAAACCATAAGTGCTAATGACTCCATTCCTTTTTGGGGTAATGGGGGCTGTTAATTGGAGTATGCTAAAACAAACCTGATCTCTCTAGGACATTCAGAAGCCAAGTTATAAGCCCACAAATGTGTAACTGGACTACTTCTTTAAATTGACACCAGTTCCAGTGACCTTTGGGACATGGTTTGACCCCCTTAGGAAAGTGTTATCATCATGAAATGTTCAGATCACTTACAATGCAATAGATTCTACCTTCCTGTAACGTTTCAGCCTGATTGGACCTTGTTTTCACACAAATGAACCCAGAATGATGTGAAATTGTGCTTCGTGCAACATAATTCTGGTTGCCATTTAAAAACCATGCTACTGACTCCATTCCTTTTTGTGGTTGTAGGGGCTGTTGATTGGAGTACACTAAAACAAACCTGATCGCTCTTGGACATTCAGAAGCCAAGTTATAAGCCCACAAATGTGTAACTGGACTACTTCTTTAAATTGACACCAGATCCGGTGACCTTTGGGACATGGTTTGACCCCCTTAGGAAAGCGCTATCATCATGAAACGTTCAGATCACTTACAACTCAATAGATTCTACCTTCCTGTCACGTTTCAGCCTGATTGGACCTTTTTTTTCCACACAAATGAACCCAGAATGATGTGAAATTGTGCTTCGTGCAACATAATTCTGGGTGCCATTTAAAAACCATAAGTGCTAATGACTCCATTCCTTTTTGTGGTTGTAGGGGCTGTTGATTGGAGTATACTAAAACAAACCTGATCTCTCTAGGACATTCAGAAGCCAAGTTATAAGCCCACAAATGTGTAACTGGACTACTTCTTTAAATTGACACCAGATCCGGTGACCTTTGGGACATGGTTTGACCCCCTTATGAAAGTGCTATCATCATGAAACATTCAGATCACTTACAACTCAATAGATTCTACCTTCCTGTAACGTTTCAGCCTGATTGGACCTTGCTTTCACACAAATGGAGCCAGAATGATGTGAAATTGTGCTTCGTGCAACATAATTCTGGGTGCCATTTACAAACCATAAGTGCTAATGACTCCATTCATTTTTGTGGTTGTAGGGGCTGTTGATTGGAGTACACTAAAATAAACCTGATCTCTCTAGGACATTCAGAAGCCAAGTTATAAGCCCACAAATGTGTAACTGGACTACTTCTTTAAATTGACACCAGATCCGGTGACCTTTGGGACATAGTTTGACCCCCTTAGGAAAGTGCTATCATCATGAAACATTCAGATCACTTACAACTCAATATATTCTACCTTCCTGTAACGTTTCAGCCTGATTGGACCTTGTTTTCACACAAATGAACCCAGAATGATGTGAAATTGTGCTTCGTGCAACACAATTCTGGGTGCCATTTACAAACCATAAGTGCTAATGACTCCATTCCTTTTTGTGGTTGTAGGGGCTGTTGATTGGAGTACACTAAAACAAACCTGACCTCTCTAGGAAATTCAGAAGCCAAGTTATAAGCCCACAAAGTTGTAACTGGACTACTTCTTTAAAGTGACACCAGGCCCGGTGACCTTTGGGACATGGTTTTACCCCCTATAGGAATGTGCGATCATCTTGAAACTTTCAGATCACTTACAACTCAATAGATTCTACCTTCTTGTAACGTTTCAGCCTGATTGGACCTTGTTTTCACACAAATGGACCCAGAATGATGTGAAATTGTGCTTCGTGACACATAATTCTGGGTGCCATTTACAAACCATAAGTGCTAATGACTTCATTCCTTTTTGTGGTTGTAGGGGCTGTTGATTGGAGTACATTAAAACAAACCTGATCTCTCTTGGACATTCAGAAGCCAAGTTATAAGCCCACAAATGTGTAACTGGACTACTTCTTTAAATTGACCACAGATCCGGTGACCTTTGGGACATGGTTTGACCCCTTAGGAAAGTGCTATCATCATGAAACATTCAGATCAATTACAACTCAATATATTCTAGCTTCCTGTAACGTTTCAGCCTTATTGGACCTTGTTTTCACACAAATGAACCCAGAATGATTTGAAATTGTGCTTTGTGCAACATAATTCTGGGTGCCATTTAAAAACCATAAGTGCTAATGACTCCATTCCTTTTTGTGGTTGTAGGGGCTGTTGATTGGAGTACACTAAAACAAACCTAACCTCTCTTGGACATTCAGAAGCCAAGTTATAAGCCCACAAAGGTGTAACTGGACTACTTCTTTAAAGTGACACCAGGCCCGGTGACCTTTGGGACATGGTTTTACCCCCTGTAGGAATGTGCGATCATCTTGAAACGTCCAGATCACGTACAACTCAATAGATTCTACCTTCTTGTAGAGTTTCAGCCTGATTGGACCTTGTTTTCACACAAATGGACCCAGAATGATGTGAAATTGTGCTTCGTGCAACATAATTCTGGGTGCCATTTACAAACCATAAGTGCTAATGACTCCATTCCTTTTTGTGGTTGTAGGGGCTGTTTATTGGAGTACACTAAAACAAACCTGATCTCTCTAGGACATTCAGAAGCCAAGTTATAAGCCCACAAATGTGTAACTGGACTACTTCTTTAAATTGACACCAGTTCCGGTGACCTTTGGGACATGGTTTGACCCCCTTAGGAAAGTGCTATCATCATGAAACGTTCAGATCACTTACAACGCAATAGATTCTACCTTCCTGTAACGTTTCAGCCTGATTGGACCTTGTTTTCACACAAATGAACCCAGAATGATGTGAAATTGTGCTTCGTGCAACATAATTCTGGTTGCCATTTAAAAACCATGCTAATGACTCCATTCCTTTTGTGGTTGTAGGGGCTGTTGATTGGAGTACACTAAAACAAACCTGATCGCTCTAGGACATTCAGAAGCCAAGTTATAAACCCACAAATGTGTAACTGGACTACTTCTTTAAATCGACACCAGATCTGGTGACCTTTGGGACATGGTTTGACCCCCTTAGGAAAGCGCTATCATCATGAAACATTCAGATCACTTACAACTCAATAGATTCTACCTTCCTGTAACGTTTCAGCCTGATTGGACCTTTTTTTCCACACAAATGAACCCAGAATGATGTGAAATTGTGCTTCGTGCAACATAATTCTGGGTGCCATTTAAAAACCATAAGTGCTAATGACTCCATTCCTTTTTGTGGTTGTAGGGGCTGTTGATTGGAGTATACTAAAACAAACCTGATCTCTCTAGGACATTCAGAAGCCAAGTTATAAGCCCACAAATGTGTAACTGGACTACTTCTTTAAATTGACACCAGATCCGGTGACCTTTGGGACATGGTTTGACCCCCTTAGGAAAGTGCTATCATCATGAAACGTTCAGATCACTTACAACTCAATATATTCTACCTTCCTGTAACGTTTCAGCCTGATTGGACCTTGTTTTCACACAAATGAACCCAGAATGATGTGAAATTGTGCTTCGTGCAACACAATTCTGGGTGCCATTTAAAAACCATAAGTGCTAATGACTCCATTCCTTTTTGTGGTTGTAGGGGCTGTTGATTGGAGTACACTAAAACAAACCTGACCTCTCTAGGAAATTCAGAAGCCAAGTTATAAGCCCACAAAGGTGTAACTGGACTACTTCTTTAAAGTGACAACAGGCCCGGTGACCTTTGGGACATGGTTTTACCCCCTATAGGAATGTGCGATCATCTTGAAACTTTCAGATCACTTACAACTCAATAGATTCTACCTTCTTGTAACGTTTCAGCCTGATTGGACCTTGTTTTCACACAAATGGACCCAGAATGATGTGAAATTGTGCTTCGTGACACATAATTCTGGGTGCCATTTACAAACCATAAGTGCTAATGACTCCATTCCTTTTTGTGGTTGTAGGGGCTGTTGATTGGAGTACATTAAAACAAACCTGATCTCTCTTGGACATTCAGAAGCCAAGTTATAAGCCCACAAATGTGTAACTGGACTACTTCTTTAAATTGACAACAGATCCGGTGACCTTTGGGACATGGTTTGACCCCCTTAGGAAAGTGCTATCATCATGAAACATTCAGATCAATTACAACTCAATAGATTCTAGCTTCCTGTAACGTCTCAGCCTGATTGGACCTTGTTTTCACACAAATGAACCCAGAATGATTTGAAATTGTGCTTCGTGCAACATAATTCTGGGTGCCATTTAGAAACCATAAGTGCTAATGACTCCATTCCTTTTTGTGGTTGTAGGGGCTGTTGATTGGAGTAAACTAAAACAAACCTAACCTCTCTAGGACATTCAGAAGCCAAGTTATAAGCCCACAAAGGTGTAACTGGACTACTTCTTTAAAGTGACACCAGGCCCGGTGACCTTTGGGACATGGTTTGAACCCCATAGGAATGTGCGATCATCTTGAAACGTTAAGATCACTTACAACTCAATAGATTCTACCTTCTTGTAGCGTTTCAGCCTGATTGGACCTTGTTTTCACACAAATGGACCCAGAATGATGTGAAATTGTGCTTCGTGCAACATAATTCTGGGGGCCATTTACAAACCATAAGTGCTAATTACTCCATTCCTTTTTGTGGTTGTAGGGGCTGTTGATTTGAGTACATTAAAACAAACCTGATCTCTGTAGGACATTCAGAAGCCAAGTTATAAGCCCACAAATGTTTAACTGGACTACTTCTTTAAATTGACACCAGATCCGGTGACCTTTGGGACATGGTTTGACCCCCTTAGGAAAGTGCTATCATCATGAAACGTTAAGATCACTTACAACTCAATAGATTCTACCTTCCTGTAACGTTTCAGCCTGATTGGACCTTGTTTTCACACAAATGAACCCAGAATGATGTGAAATTGTGCTTCGTGCAACACAATTCTGGGTGCCATTTAAAAACCATAAGTGCTAATGACTCCATTCCTTTTTGTGGTTGTAGTGGCTGTTGATTGGAGTACACTAAAACAAACCTGACCTCTCTAGGACATTCAGAAGCCAAGTTATAAGCCCACAAAGGTGTAACTGGACTACTTCTTTAAAGTGACACCAGGCCCGGTGACCTTTGGGACATGGTTTGACCCCCTATAGGAATGTGCGATCATCATGAAACGTTCAGATCACTTACAACTCAATAGATTCTACCTTCTTGTAACGTTTCAGCCTGATTGGACCTTGTTTTCACACAAATGAACCCAGAATGATATGAAATTGTGCTTCGTGCAACATAATTCTGGGTGCCATTTACAAACCATAAGTGCTAATGACTCCATTCCTTTTTCTGGTTGTAGGGGCTGTTGATTGGAGTACACTAAAACAAACCTGACCTCTCTAGGACATTCAGAAGCCAAGTTATAAGCCCACAAATGTGTAACTGGACTACTTCTTTAAAAAGACACCAGATCCGGTGACCTTTGGGACATGGTTTGACCCCCTTAGGAAAGTGCTATCATCATGAAACGTTCAGATCACTTACAACTCAATAGATTCTACCTTCCTGTAACGTTTCAGCCTGATTGGACCTTGTTTTCACACAAATGAACCCAGAATGATGTGAAATTGTGCTTCGTGCAACATAATTCTGGGTGCCATTTAAAAACCATAAGTGCTAATGACTCCATTCCTTTTTGTGGTTGTAGGGGCTGTTGATTGGAGTATACTAAAACAAACCTGATCTCTCTAGGACATTCAGAAGCCAAGTTATAAGCCCACAAATGTGTAACTGGACTACTTCTTTAATTGACACCAGATCCGGTGACCTTTGGGACATGGTTTGACCCCCTTAGGAAAGTGCTATCATCATGAAACGTTCAGATCACTTACAACTCAATAGATTCTACCTTCCTGTAACGTTTCAGCCTGATTGGACTTTTTTTCACACAAATGAACCCAGAATGATGTGAAATTGTGCTTCGTGCAACATAATTCTGGGTGCCATTTAAAAGCCATAAGTGCTAATGACTCCATTCCTTTTTGTGGTTGTAGGGGCTGTTGACTGGAGTTTACTAAAACAAACCTGATCTCTCTAGGACATTCAGAAGCCAAGTTATAAGCCCACAAATGTGTAACTGGACTACTTCTTTAAATTGACACCAGATCCGGTGACCTTTGGGACATGGTTTTACCCCCTATAGGAATGTGCGATCATCTTGAAACGTTCAGATCACGTACAACTCAATAGATTCTACCTTCTTGTAGCATTTCAGCCTGATTGGACCTTGTTTTCACACAAATGGACCCAGAATGATGTGAAATTGTGCTTCGTGCAACATAATTCTGGGTGCCATTTACAAACCATAAGTGCTAATGACTCCATTCCTTTTTGTGGTTGTAGGGGCTGTTTATTGGAGTACACTAAAACAAACCTGATCTCTCTAGGACATTCAGAAGCCAAGTTATAAGCCCACAAATGTGTAACTGGACTACTTCTTTAAATTGACACCAGATCCGGTGACCTTTGGGACATGGTTTGACCCCCTTAGGAAAGTGCTATCATCATGAAACGTTCAGATCACTTACAACTCAATAGATTCTACCTTCCTAGAATGTTTCAGCCTGATTGGACCTTGTTTTCACACAAATGAACCCAGAATGATGTGAAATTGTGCTTCGTGCAACATAATTCTGGGTGCCATTTAAAAGCCATAAGTGCTAATGACTCCATTCCTTTTTGGGGTAATAGTGGCTGGTAATTGGAGTACTCTAAAACAAACTTGACCTCTCTAGGACATTTAGAAGAAAAGATATAAGCCCACAAATGTGTAACAGGACTACTTCTTTAAAGTGACACCAGGACCGTTGACCTTTGGGACATGGTTTGACCCCATTAGGAATGTGCTATCATCATGAAACGTTCAGATCACTTACAACTCAATAGAATCTACCTTCCTGTAGCGTTTCAGCCTTATTGGACCTTGTTTTCACACAAATGGACCCAGAATGATGTGAAATTGTGCTTCGTGCAACATAATTCTGGGTGCCATTTAAAAACCATAAGTGCTAATGACTCCATTCCTTTTTGGGGTTGTAGGGGCTGTTGATTGGAGTACCTTAAAACAAACCTGACCTCTCTGACACATTCAGAAGCCAAGTTATAAGCCCACAAACGTGTGTTTGGAATACCCCCTATAAGGAACAAGTGATCCGGTGACCTTTATGACCTGATTTGACCCCCTTAGGAATGTGCTATCATCAAGAAACACAGGAATCATTTACAACTCAATAGATTCTACTTTTCCGTGATGTTTCAGCCTGATTGAAGCTTTTTTCTGAGAAATGGACCCGGAATAATGTGAAATTGTGCTTTGTGCGACACAATTCTGGGTGCCATTTAAAAACCATAAGTGCTAATGACTCCATTCCTTTTTGGGGTTGTAGGGGCTGTTAATTGGAGAACTCTAAAACAAACCTGACCTCTCTAGCACATTCAGAAGAAAAGTTATAAGCCCACAAAGGTGTAACTGGACTACTTCTTTAAAGTTACACCAGGCCCGGTGACCTTTATGACCTGATTTGACCCCCTTAGGAAAGTCCCATCATCATGAAACACAGGAATCATTTACAACTCAATAGATTCTACTTTTCTGTGACGTTTCAGCCTGATTGAAGCTTTTTTCTGAGAAATGGACCCGGAATGATGTGAAATTGTGCTTTGTGCGACATAATTCTGGGTGCCATTTAAAAATCATAAGTGCTAATGACTCCATTTCTTTTTGGGGTTGTAGGGGCTGTTAATTGAAGTACTCTAAAACAAACCTGACCTCTCTAGGACATTCAGAAGAAATGCTATAAGCCCACAAACGTGTAACTGAACTACTTCTTTAAAGTGACACCAGGCCCGGTGACCTTTGGGACATGGTTTGACCCCCTTAGGAATGTGCTATCATCATGAAACGTTCAGATCACTTACAACTCAATAGATTCTACCTTCTTGTAACGTTTCAGCCTGATTGGACCTTGTTTTCACACAAATGGACCCAGAATGATGTGAAATTGTGCTTCGTGCAACATAATTCTGGGTGCCATTTAGAAACCATAAGTGCTAATGACTCCATTCCTTTTTGTGGTTGTAGGGGCTGTTGATTGGAGTACACTAAAACAAACCTAACCTCTCTAGGACATTCAGAAGCCAAGTTATAAGCCCACAAAGGTGTAACTGGACTACTTCTTTAAAGTGACACCAGGCCCGGTGACCTTTGGGACATGGTTTGACCCCCTTAGGAAAGTGCTATCATCATGAAACGTTAAGATCACTTACAACTCAATAGATTCTACCTTCCTGTAACGTTTCAGCCTGATTGGACCTTGTTTTCACACAAATGAACCCAGAATGATGTGAAATTGTGCTTCGTGCAACACAATTCTGGGTGCCATTTAAAAACCATAAGTGCTAATGACTCCATTCCTTTTTGTGGTTGTAGTGGCTGTTGATTGGAGTACACTAAAACAAACCTGACCTCTCTAGGACATTCAGAAGCCAAGTTATAAGCCCACAAAGGTGTAACTGGACTACTTCTTTAAAGTGACACCAGGCCCGGTGACCTTTGGGACATGGTTTGACCCCCTATAGGAATGTGCGATCATCATGAAACGTTCAGATCACTTACAACTCAATAGATTCTACCTTCTTGTAAAGTTTCAGCCTGATTGGACCTTGTTTTCACACAAATGAACCCAGAATGATATGAAATTGTGCTTCGTGCAACATAATTCTGGTGCCATTTACAAACCATAAGTGCTAATGACTCCATTCCTTTTTCTGGTTGTAGGGGCTGTTGATTGGAGTACACTAAAACAAACCTGACCTCTCTAGGACATTCAGAAGCCAAGTTATAAGCCCACAAATGTGTAACTGGACTACTTCTTTAAAAAGACACCAGATCCGGTGACCTTTGGGACATGGTTTGACCCCCTTAGGAAAGTGCTATCATCATGAAACGTTCAGATCACTTACAACTCAATAGATTCTACCTTCCTGTAACGTTTCAGCCTGATTGGACCTTGTTTTCACACAAATGAACCCAGAATGATGTGAAATTGTGCTTCGTGCAACATAATTCTGGGTGCCATTTAAAAACCATAAGTGCTAATGACTCCATTCCTTTTTGTGGTTGTAGGGGCTGTTGATTGGAGTATACTAAAACAAACCTGATCTCTCTAGGACATTCAGAAGCCAAGTTATAAGCCCACAAATGTGTAACTGGACTACTTCTTTAATTGACACCAGATCCGGTGACCTTTGGGACATGGTTTGACCCCCTTAGGAAAGTGCTATCATCATGAAACGTTCAGATCACTTACAACTCAATAGATTCTACCTTCCTGTAACGTTTCAGCCTGATTGGACTTTTTTTCACACAAATGAACCCAGAATGATGTGAAATTGTGCTTCGTGCAACATAATTCTGGGTGCCATTTAAAAGCCATAAGTGCTAATGACTCCATTCCTTTTTGTGGTTGTAGGGGCTGTTGACTGGAGTTTACTAAAACAAACCTGATCTCTCTAGGACATTCAGAAGCCAAGTTATAAGCCAACAAATGTGTAACTGGACTACTTCTTTAAATTGACACCAGATCCGGTGACCTTTGGGACATGGTTTTACCCCCTATAGGAATGTGCGATCATCTTGAAACGTTCAGATCACTTACAACTCAATAGATTCTACCTTCTTGTAGCATTTCAGCCTGATTGGACCTTGTTTTCACACAAATGGACCCAGAATGATGTGAAATTGTGCTTCGTGCAACATAATTCTGGGTGCCATTTACAAACCATAAGTGCTAATGACTCCATTCCTTTTTGTGGTTGTAGGGGCTGTTTATTGGAGTACACTAAAACAAACCTGATCTCTCTAGGACATTCAGAAGCCAAGTTATAAGCCCGCAAATGTGTAACTGGACTACTTCTTTAAATTGACACCAGATCCGGTGACCTTTGGGACATGGTTTGACCCCCTTAGGAAAGTGCTATCATCATGAAACGTTCAGATCACTTACAACTCAATAGATTCTACCTTCCTAGAATGTTTCAGCCTGATTGGACCTTGTTTTCACACAAATGAACCCAGAATGATGTGAAATTGTGCTTCGTGCAACATAATTCTGGGTGCCATTTAAAAGCCATAAGTGCTAATGACTCCATTCCTTTTTTGGGTAATAGTGGCTGGTAATTGGAGTACTCTAAAACAAACTTGACCTCTCTAGGACATTTAGAAGAAAAGATATAAGCCCACAAATGTGTAACAGGACTACTTCTTTAAAGTGACACCAGGACCGTTGACCTTTGGGACATGGTTTGACCCCATTAGGAATGTGCTATCATCATGAAACGTTCAGATCACTTACAACTCAATAGAATCTACCTTCCTGTAGCGTTTCAGCCTTATTGGACCTTGTTTTCACACAAATGGACCCAGAATGATGTGAAATTGTGCTTCGTGCAACATAATTCTGGGTGCCATTTAAAAACCATAAGTGCTAATGACTCCATTCCTTTTTGGGGTTGTAGGGGCTGTTGATTGGAGTACCTTAAAACAAACCTGACCTCTCTGACACATTCAGAAGCCAAGTTATAAGCCCACAAACGTGTGTTTGGAATACCCCCTATAAGGAACAAGTGATCCGGTGACCTTTATGACCTGATTTGACCCCCTTAGGAATGTGCTATCATCAAGAAACACAGGAATCATTTACAACTCAATAGATTCTACTTTTCCGTGATGTTTCAGCCTGATTGAAGCTTTTTTCTGAGAAATGGACCCGGAATAATGTGAAATTGTGCTTTGTGCGACACAATTCTGGGTGCCATTTAAAAACCATAAGTGCTAATGACTCCATTCCTTTTTGGGGTTGTAGGGGCTGTTAATTGGAGAACTCTAAAACAAACCTGACCTCTCTAGCACATTCAGAAGAAAAGTTATAAGCCCACAAAGGTGTAACTGGACTACTTCTTTAAAGTTACACCAGGCCCGGTGACCTTTATGACCTGATTTGACCCCCTTAGGAAAGTCCTATCATCATGAAACACAGGAATCATTTACAACTCAATAGATTCTACTTTTCTGTGACGTTTCAGCCTGATTGAAGCTTTTTTCTGAGAAATGGACCCGGAATGATGTGAAATTGTTCTTTGTGCGACATAATTCTGGGTGCCATTTAAAAATCATAAGTGCTAATGACTCCATTTCTTTTTGGGGTTGTAGGGGCTGTTAATTGAAGTACTCTAAAACAAACCTGACCTCTCTAGGACATTCAGAAGAAATGCTATAAGCCCACAAAGGTGTAACTGAACTACTTCTTTAAAGTGACACCAGGCCCGGTGACCTTTGGGACATGGTTTGACCCCCTTAGGAATGTGCTATCATCATGAAACGTTCAGATCACTTACAACTCAATAGATTCTACCTTCTTGTAACGTTTCAGCCTGATTGGACCTTGTTTTCACACAAATGGACCCAGAATGATGTGAAATTGTGCTTCGTGCAACATAATTCTGGGTGCCATTTAGAAACCATAAGTGCTAATGACTCCATTCCTTTTTGTGGTTGTAGGGGCTGTTGATTGGAGTACACTAAAACAAACCTAACCTCTCTAGGACATTCAGAAGCCAAGTTATAAGCCCACAAAGGTGTAACTGGACTACTTCTTTAAAGTGACACCAGGCCCGGTGACCTTTGGGACATGGTTTGACCCCCTTAGGAAAGTGCTATCATCATGAAACGTTAAGATCACTTACAAATCAATAGATTCTACCTTCCTGTAACGTTTCAGCCTGATTGGACCTTGTTTTCACACAAATGAACCCAGAATGATGTGAAATTGTGCTTCGTGCAACACAATTCTGGGTGCCATTTAAAAACCATAAGTGCTAATGACTCCATTCCTTTTTGTGGTTGTAGTGGCTGTTGATTGGAGTACACTAAAACAAACCTGACCTCTCTAGGACATTCAGAAGCCAAGTTATAAGCCCACAAAGGTGTAACTGGACTACTTCTTTAAAGTGACACCAGGCCCGGTGACGTTTGGGACATGGTTTGACCCCCTATAGGAATGTGCGATCATCATGAAACGTTCAGATCACTTACAACTCAATAGATTCTACCTTCTTGTAAAGTTTCAGCCTGATTGGACCTTGTTTTCACACAAATGAACCCAGAATGATATGAAATTGTGCTTCGTGCAACATAATTCTGGGTGCCATTTACAAACCATAAGTGCTAATGACTCCATTCCTTTTTCTGGTTGTAGGGGCTGTTGATTGGAGTACACTAAAACAAACCTGACCTCTCTAGGACATTCAGAAGCCAAGTTATAAGCCCACAAATGTGTAACTGGACTACTTCTTTAAAAAGACACCAGATCCGGTGACCTTTGGGACATGGTTTGACCCCCTTAGGAAAGTGCTATCATCATGAAACGTTCAGATCACTTACAACTCAATAGATTCTACCTTCCTGTAACGTTTCAGCCTGATTGGACCTTGTTTTCACACAAATGAACCCAGAATGATGTGAAATTGTGCTTCGTGCAACATAATTCTGGGTGCCATTTAAAAACCATAAGTGCTAATGACTCCATTCCTTTTTGTGGTTGTAGGGGCTGTTGATTGGAGTATACTAAAACAAACCTGATCTCTCTAGGACATTCAGAAGCCAAGTTATAAGCCCACAAATGTGTAACTGGACTACTTCTTTAATTGACACCAGATCCGGTGACCTTTGGGACATGGTTTGACCCCCTTAGGAAAGTGCTATCATCATGAAACGTTCAGATCACTTACAACTCAATAGATTCTACCTTCCTGTAACGTTTCAGCCTGATTGGACTTTTTTTCACACAAATGAACCCAGAATGATGTGAAATTGTGCTTCGTGCAACATAATTCTGGGTGCCATTTAAAAGCCATAAGTGCTAATGACTCCATTCCTTTTTGTGGTTGTAGGGGCTGTTGACTGGAGTTTACTAAAACAAACCTGATCTCTCTAGGACATTCAGAAGCCAAGTTATAAGCCCACAAATGTGTAACTGGACTACTTCTTTAAATTGACACCAGATCCGGTGACCTTTGGGACATGGTTTTACCCCCTATAGGAATGTGCGATCATCTTGAAACGTTCAGATCACGTACAACTCAATAGATTCTACCTTCTTGTAGCATTTCAGCCTGATTGGACCTTGTTTTCACACAAATGGACCCAGAATGATGTGAAATTGTGCTTCGTGCAACATAATTCTGGGTGCCATTTACAAACCATAAGTGCTAATGACTCCATTCCTTTTTGTGGTTGTAGGGGCTGTTTATTGGAGTACACTAAAACAAACCTGATCTCTCTAGGACATTCAGAAGCCAAGTTATAAGCCCACAAATGTGTAACTGGACTACTTCTTTAAATTGACACCAGATCCGGTGACCTTTGGGACATGGTTTGACCCCCTTAGGAAAGTGCTATCATCATGAAACGTTCAGATCACTTACAACTCAATAGATTCTACCTTCCTAGAATGTTTCAGCCTGATTGGACCTTGTTTTCACACAAATGAACCCAGAATGATGTGAAATTGTGCTTCGTGCAACATAATTCTGGGTGCCATTTAAAAGCCATAAGTGCTAATGACTCCATTCCTTTTTGGGGTAATAGTGGCTGGTAATTGGAGTACTCTAAAACAAACTTGACCTCTCTAGGACATTTAGAAGAAAAGATATAAGCCCACAAATGTGTAACAGGACTACTTCTTTAAAGTGACACCAGGACCGTTGACCTTTGGGACATGGTTTGACCCCATTAGGAATGTGCTATCATCATGAAACGTTCAGATCACTTACAACTCAATAGAATCTACCTTCCTGTAGCGTTTCAGCCTTATTGGACCTTGTTTTCACACAAATGGACCCAGAATGATGTGAAATTGTGCTTCGTGCAACATAATTCTGGGTGCCATTTAAAAACCATAAGTGCTAATGACTCCATTCCTTTTTGGGGTTGTAGGGGCTGTTGATTGGAGTACCTTAAAACAAACCTGACCTCTCTGACACATTCAGAAGCCAAGTTATAAGCCCACAAACGTGTGTTTGGAATACCCCCTATAAGGAACAAGTGATCCGGTGACCTTTATGACCTGATTTGACCCCCTTAGGAATGTGCTATCATCAAGAAACACAGGAATCATTTACAACTCAATAGATTCTACTTTTCCGTGATGTTTCAGCCTGATTGAAGCTTTTTTCTGAGAAATGGACCCGGAATAATGTGAAATTGTGCTTTGTGCGACACAATTCTGGGTGCCATTTAAAAACCATAAGTGCTAATGACTCCATTCCTTTTTGGGGTTGTAGGGGCTGTTAATTGGAGAACTCTAAAACAAACCTGACCTCTCTAGCACATTCAGAAGAAAAGTTATAAGCCCACAAAGGTGTAACTGGACTACTTCTTTAAAGTTACACCAGGCCCGGTGACCTTTATGACCTGATTTGACCCCCTTAGGAAAGTCCCATCATCATGAAACACAGGAATCATTTACAACTCAATAGATTCTACTTTTCTGTGACGTTTCAGCCTGATTGAAGCTTTTTTCTGAGAAATGGACCCGGAATGATGTGAAATTGTGCTTTGTGCGACATAATTCTGGGTGCCATTTAAAAATCATAAGTGCTAATGACTCCATTTCTTTTTGGGGTTGTAGGGGCTGTTAATTGAAGTACTCTAAAACAAACCTGACCTCTCTAGGACATTCAGAAGAAATGCTATAAGCCCACAAACGTGTAACTGAACTACTTCTTTAAAGTGACACCAGGCCCGGTGACCTTTGGGACATGGTTTGACCCCCTTAGGAATGTGCTATCATCATGAAACGTTCAGATCACTTACAACTCAATAGATTCTACCTTCTTGTAACGTTTCAGCCTGATTGGACCTTGTTTTCACACAAATGGACCCAGAATGATGTGAAATTGTGCTTCGTGCAACATAATTCTGGGTGCCATTTAGAAACCATAAGTGCTAATGACTCCATTCCTTTTTGTGGTTGTAGGGGCTGTTGATTGGAGTACACTAAAACAAACCTAACCTCTCTAGGACATTCAGAAGCCAAGTTATAAGCCCACAAAGGTGTAACTGGACTACTTCTTTAAAGTGACACCAGGCCCGGTGACCTTTGGGACATGGTTTGACCCCCTTAGGAAAGTGCTATCATCATGAAACGTTAAGATCACTTACAACTCAATAGATTCTACCTTCCTGTAACGTTTCAGCCTGATTGGACCTTGTTTTCACACAAATGAACCCAGAATGATGTGAAATTGTGCTTCGTGCAACACAATTCTGGGTGCCATTTAAAAACCATAAGTGCTAATGACTCCATTCCTTTTTGTGGTTGTAGTGGCTGTTGATTGGAGTACACTAAAACAAACCTGACCTCTCTAGGACATTCAGAAGCCAAGTTATAAGCCCACAAAGGTGTAACTGGACTACTTCTTTAAAGTGACACCAGGCCCGGTGACCTTTGGGACATGGTTTGACCCCCTATAGGAATGTGCGATCATCATGAAACGTTCAGATCACTTACAACTCAATAGATTCTACCTTCTTGTAAAGTTTCAGCCTGATTGGACCTTGTTTTCACACAAATGAACCCAGAATGATATGAAATTGTGCTTCGTGCAACATAATTCTGGTGCCATTTACAAACCATAAGTGCTAATGACTCCATTCCTTTTTCTGGTTGTAGGGGCTGTTGATTGGAGTACACTAAAACAAACCTGACCTCTCTAGGACATTCAGAAGCCAAGTTATAAGCCCACAAATGTGTAACTGGACTACTTCTTTAAAAAGACACCAGATCCGGTGACCTTTGGGACATGGTTTGACCCCCTTAGGAAAGTGCTATCGTCATGAAACGTTCAGATCACTTACAACTCAATAGATTCTACCTTCCTGTAACGTTTCAGCCTGATTGGACCTTGTTTTCACACAAATGAACCCAGAATGATGTGAAATTGTGCTTCGTGCAACATAATTCTGGGTGCCATTTAAAAACCATAAGTGCTAATGACTCCATTCCTTTTTGTGGTTGTAGGGGCTGTTGATTGGAGTATACTAAAACAAACCTGATCTCTCTAGGACATTCAGAAGCCAAGTTATAAGCCCACAAATGTGTAACTGGACTACTTCTTTAATTGACACCAGATCCGGTGACCTTTGGGACATGGTTTGACCCCCTTAGGAAAGTGCTATCATCATGAAACGTTCAGATCACTTACAACTCAATAGATTCTACCTTCCTGTAACGTTTCAGCCTGATTGGACTTTTTTTCACACAAATGAACCCAGAATGATGTGAAATTGTGCTTCGTGCAACATAATTCTGGGTGCCATTTAAAAGCCATAAGTGCTAATGACTCCATTCCTTTTTGTGGTTGTAGGGGCTGTTGACTGGAGTTTACTAAAACAAACCTGATCTCTCTAGGACATTCAGAAGCCAAGTTATAAGCCCACAAATGTGTAACTGGACTACTTCTTTAAATTGACACCAGATCCGGTGACCTTTGGGACATGGTTTTACCCCCTATAGGAATGTGCGATCATCTTGAAACGTTCAGATCACTTACAACTCAATAGATTCTACCTTCTTGTAGCATTTCAGCCTGATTGGACCTTGTTTTCACACAAATGGACCCAGAATGATGTGAAATTGTGCTTCGTGCAACATAATTCTGGGTGCCATTTACAAACCATAAGTGCTAATGACTCCATTCCTTTTTGTGGTTGTAGGGGCTGTTTATTGGAGTACACTAAAACAAACCTGATCTCTCTAGGACATTCAGAAGCCAAGTTATAAGCCCGCAAATGTGTAACTGGACTACTTCTTTAAATTGACACCAGATCCGGTGACCTTTGGGACATGGTTTGACCCCCTTAGGAAAGTGCTATCATCATGAAACGTTCAGATCACTTACAACTCAATAGATTCTACCTTCCTAGAATGTTTCAGCCTGATTGGACCTTGTTTTCACACAAATGAACCCAGAATGATGTGAAATTGTGCTTCGTGCAACATAATTCTGGGTGCCATTTAAAAGCCATAAGTGCTAATGACTCCATTCCTTTTTTGGGTAATAGTGGCTGGTAATTGGAGTACTCTAAAACAAACTTGACCTCTCTAGGACATTTAGAAGAAAAGATATAAGCCCACAAATGTGTAACAGGACTACTTCTTTAAAGTGACACCAGGACCGTTGACCTTTGGGACATGGTTTGACCCCATTAGGAATGTGCTATCATCATGAAACGTTCAGATCACTTACAACTCAATAGAATCTACCTTCCTGTAGCGTTTCAGCCTTATTGGACCTTGTTTTCACACAAATGGACCCAGAATGATGTGAAATTGTGCTTCGTGCAACATAATTCTGGGTGCCATTTAAAAACCATAAGTGCTAATGACTCCATTCCTTTTTGGGGTTGTAGGGGCTGTTGATTGGAGTACCTTAAAACAAACCTGACCTCTCTGACACATTCAGAAGCCAAGTTATAAGCCCACAAACGTGTGTTTGGAATACCCCCTATAAGGAACAAGTGATCCGGTGACCTTTATGACCTGATTTGACCCCCTTAGGAATGTGCTATCATCAAGAAACACAGGAATCATTTACAACTCAATAGATTCTACTTTTCCGTGATGTTTCAGCCTGATTGAAGCTTTTTTCTGAGAAATGGACCCGGAATAATGTGAAATTGTGCTTTGTGCGACACAATTCTGGGTGCCATTTAAAAACCATAAGTGCTAATGACTCCATTCCTTTTTGGGGTTGTAGGGGCTGTTAATTGGAGAACTCTAAAACAAACCTGACCTCTCTAGCACATTCAGAAGAAAAGTTATAAGCCCACAAAGGTGTAACTGGACTACTTCTTTAAAGTTACACCAGGCCCGGTGACCTTTATGACCTGATTTGACCCCCTTAGGAAAGTCCTATCATCATGAAACACAGGAATCATTTACAACTCAATAGATTCTACTTTTCTGTGACGTTTCAGCCTGATTGAAGCTTTTTTCTGAGAAATGGACCCGGAATGATGTGAAATTGTTCTTTGTGCGACATAATTCTGGGTGCCATTTAAAAATCATAAGTGCTAATGACTCCATTTCTTTTTGGGGTTGTAGGGGCTGTTAATTGAAGTACTCTAAAACAAACCTGACCTCTCTAGGACATTCAGAAGAAATGCTATAAGCCCACAAAGGTGTAACTGAACTACTTCTTTAAAGTGACACCAGGCCCGGTGACCTTTGGGACATGGTTTGACCCCCTTAGGAATGTGCTATCATCATGAAACGTTCAGATCACTTACAACTCAATAGATTCTACCTTCTTGTAACGTTTCAGCCTGATTGGACCTTGTTTTCACACAAATGGACCCAGAATGATGTGAAATTGTGCTTCGTGCAACATAATTCTGGGTGCCATTTAGAAACCATAAGTGCTAATGACTCCATTCCTTTTTGTGGTTGTAGGGGCTGTTGATTGGAGTACACTAAAACAAACCTAACCTCTCTAGGACATTCAGAAGCCAAGTTATAAGCCCACAAAGGTGTAACTGGACTACTTCTTTAAAGTGACACCAGGCCCGGTGACCTTTGGGACATGGTTTGACCCCCTTAGGAAAGTGCTATCATCATGAAACGTTAAGATCACTTACAAATCAATAGATTCTACCTTCCTGTAACGTTTCAGCCTGATTGGACCTTGTTTTCACACAAATGAACCCAGAATGATGTGAAATTGTGCTTCGTGCAACACAATTCTGGGTGCCATTTAAAAACCATAAGTGCTAATGACTCCATTCCTTTTTGTGGTTGTAGTGGCTGTTGATTGGAGTACACTAAAACAAACCTGACCTCTCTAGGACATTCAGAAGCCAAGTTATAAGCCCACAAAGGTGTAACTGGACTACTTCTTTAAAGTGACACCAGGCCCGGTGACGTTTGGGACATGGTTTGACCCCCTATAGGAATGTGCGATCATCATGAAACGTTCAGATCACTTACAACTCAATAGATTCTACCTTCTTGTAAAGTTTCAGCCTGATTGGACCTTGTTTTCACACAAATGAACCCAGAATGATATGAAATTGTGCTTCGTGCAACATAATTCTGGGTGCCATTTACAAACCATAAGTGCTAATGACTCCATTCCTTTTTCTGGTTGTAGGGGCTGTTGATTGGAGTACACTAAAACAAACCTGACCTCTCTAGGACATTCAGAAGCCAAGTTATAAGCCCACAAATGTGTAACTGGACTACTTCTTTAAAAAGACACCAGATCCGGTGACCTTTGGGACATGGTTTGACCCCCTTAGGAAAGTGCTATCATCATGAAACGTTCAGATCACTTACAACTCAATAGATTCTACCTTCCTGTAACGTTTCAGCCTGATTGGACCTTGTTTTCACACAAATGAACCCAGAATGATGTGAAATTGTGCTTCGTGCAACATAATTCTGGGTGCCATTTAAAAACCATAAGTGCTAATGACTCCATTCCTTTTTGTGGTTGTAGGGGCTGTTGATTGGAGTATACTAAAACAAACCTGATCTCTCTAGGACATTCAGAAGCCAAGTTATAAGCCCACAAATGTGTAACTGGACTACTTCTTTAATTGACACCAGATCCGGTGACCTTTGGGACATGGTTTGACCCCCTTAGGAAAGTGCTATCATCATGAAACGTTCAGATCACTTACAACTCAATAGATTCTACCTTCCTGTAACGTTTCAGCCTGATTGGACTTTTTTTCACACAAATGAACCCAGAATGATGTGAAATTGTGCTTCGTGCAACATAATTCTGGGTGCCATTTAAAAGCCATAAGTGCTAATGACTCCATTCCTTTTTGTGGTTGTAGGGGCTGTTGACTGGAGTTTACTAAAACAAACCTGATCTCTCTAGGACATTCAGAAGCCAAGTTATAAGCCCACAAATGTGTAACTGGACTACTTCTTTAAATTGACACCAGATCCGGTGACCTTTGGGACATGGTTTTACCCCCTATAGGAATGTGCGATCATCTTGAAACGTTCAGATCACGTACAACTCAATAGATTCTACCTTCTTGTAGCATTTCAGCCTGATTGTACCTTGTTTTCACACAAATGGACCCAGAATGATGTGAAATTGTGCTTCGTGCAACATAATTCTGGGTGCCATTTACAAACCATAAGTGCTAATGACTCCATTCCTTTTTGTGGTTGTAGGGGCTGTTTATTGGAGTACACTAAAACAAACCTGATCTCTCTAGGACATTCAGAAGCCAAGTTATAAGCCCGCAAATGTGTAACTGGACTACTTCTTTAAATTGACACCAGATCCGGTGACCTTTGGGACATGGTTTGACCCCCTTAGGAAAGTGCTATCATCATGAAACGTTCAGATCACTTACAACTCAATAGATTCTACCTTCCTAGAATGTTTCAGCCTGATTGGACCTTGTTTTCACACAAATGAACCCAGAATGATGTGAAATTGTGCTTCGTGCAACATAATTCTGGGTGCCATTTAAAAGCCATAAGTGCTAATGACTCCATTCCTTTTTTGGGTAATAGTGGCTGGTAATTGGAGTACTCTAAAACAAACTTGACCTCTCTAGGACATTTAGAAGAAAAGATATAAGCCCACAAATGTGTAACAGGACTACTTCTTTAAAGTGACACCAGGACCGTTGACCTTTGGGACATGGTTTGACCCCATTAGGAATGTGCTATCATCATGAAACGTTCAGATCACTTACAACTCAATAGAATCTACCTTCCTGTAGCGTTTCAGCCTTATTGGACCTTGTTTTCACACAAATGGACCCAGAATGATGTGAAATTGTGCTTCGTGCAACATAATTCTGGGTGCCATTTAAAAACCATAAGTGCTAATGACTCCATTCCTTTTTGGGGTTGTAGGGGCTGTTGATTGGAGTACCTTAAAACAAACCTGACCTCTCTGACACATTCAGAAGCCAAGTTATAAGCCCACAAACGTGTGTTTGGAATACCCCCTATAAGGAACAAGTGATCCGGTGACCTTTATGACCTGATTTGACCCCCTTAGGAATGTGCTATCATCAAGAAACACAGGAATCATTTACAACTCAATAGATTCTACTTTTCCGTGATGTTTCAGCCTGATTGAAGCTTTTTTCTGAGAAATGGACCCGGAATAATGTGAAATTGTGCTTTGTGCGACACAATTCTGGGTGCCATTTAAAAACCATAAGTGCTAATGACTCCATTCCTTTTTGGGGTTGTAGGGGCTGTTAATTGGAGAACTCTAAAACAAACCTGACCTCTCTAGCACATTCAGAAGAAAAGTTATAAGCCCACAAAGGTGTAACTGGACTACTTCTTTAAAGTTACACCAGGCCCGGTGACCTTTATGACCTGATTTGACCCCCTTAGGAAAGTCCCATCATCATGAAACACAGGAATCATTTACAACTCAATAGATTCTACTTTTCTGTGACGTTTCAGCCTGATTGAAGCTTTTTTCTGAGAAATGGACCCGGAATGATGTGAAATTGTGCTTTGTGCGACATAATTCTGGGTGCCATTTAAAAATCATAAGTGCTAATGACTCCATTTCTTTTTGGGGTTGTAGGGGCTGTTAATTGAAGTACTCTAAAACAAACCTGACCTCTCTAGGACATTCAGAAGAAATGCTATAAGCCCACAAACGTGTAACTGAACTACTTCTTTAAAGTGACACCAGGCCCGGTGACCTTTGGGACATGGTTTGACCCCCTTAGGAATGTGCTATCATCATGAAACGTTCAGATCACTTACAACTCAATAGATTCTACCTTCTTGTAACGTTTCAGCCTGATTGGACCTTGTTTTCACACAAATGGACCCAGAATGATGTGAAATTGTGCTTCGTGCAACATAATTCTGGGTGCCATTTAGAAACCATAAGTGCTAATGACTCCATTCCTTTTTGTGGTTGTAGGGGCTGTTGATTGGAGTACACTAAAACAAACCTAACCTCTCTAGGACATTCAGAAGCCAAGTTATAAGCCCACAAAGGTGTAACTGGACTACTTCTTTAAAGTGACACCAGGCCCGGTGACCTTTGGGACATGGTTTGACCCCCTTAGGAAAGTGCTATCATCATGAAACGTTAAGATCACTTACAACTCAATAGATTCTACCTTCCTGTAACGTTTCAGCCTGATTGGACCTTGTTTTCACACAAATGAACCCAGAATGATGTGAAATTGTGCTTCGTGCAACACAATTCTGGGTGCCATTTAAAAACCATAAGTGCTAATGACTCCATTCCTTTTTGTGGTTGTAGTGGCTGTTGATTGGAGTACACTAAAACAAACCTGACCTCTCTAGGACATTCAGAAGCCAAGTTATAAGCCCACAAAGGTGTAACTGGACTACTTCTTTAAAGTGACACCAGGCCCGGTGACCTTTGGGACATGGTTTGACCCCCTATAGGAATGTGCGATCATCATGAAACGTTCAGATCACTTACAACTCAATAGATTCTACCTTCTTGTAAAGTTTCAGCCTGATTGGACCTTGTTTTCACACAAATGAACCCAGAATGATATGAAATTGTGCTTCGTGCAACATAATTCTGGGTGCCATTTACAAACCATAAGTGCTAATGACTCCATTCCTTTTTCTGGTTGTAGGGGCTGTTGATTGGAGTACACTAAAACAAACCTGACCTCTCTAGGACATTCAGAAGCCAAGTTATAAGCCCACAAATGTGTAACTGGACTACTTCTTTAAAAAGACACCAGATCCGGTGACCTTTGGGACATGGTTTGACCCCCTTAGGAAAGTGCTATCATCATGAAACGTTCAGATCACTTACAACTCAATAGATTCTACCTTCCTGTAACGTTTCAGCCTGATTGGACCTTGTTTTCACACAAATGAACCCAGAATGATGTGAAATTGTGCTTCGTGCAACATAATTCTGGGTGCCATTTAAAAACCATAAGTGCTAATGACTCCATTCCTTTTTGTGGTTGTAGGGGCTGTTGATTGGAGTATACTAAAACAAACCTGATCTCTCTAGGACATTCAGAAGCCAAGTTATAAGCCCACAAATGTGTAACTGGACTACTTCTTTAATTGACACCAGATCCGGTGACCTTTGGGACATGGTTTGACCCCCTTAGGAAAGTGCTATCATCATGAAACGTTCAGATCACTTACAACTCAATAGATTCTACCTTCCTGTAACGTTTCAGCCTGATTGGACTTTTTTTCACACAAATGAACCCAGAATGATGTGAAATTGTGCTTCGTGCAACATAATTCTGGGTGCCATTTAAAAGCCATAAGTGCTAATGACTCCATTCCTTTTTGTGGTTGTAGGGGCTGTTGACTGGAGTTTACTAAAACAAACCTGATCTCTCTAGGACATTCAGAAGCCAAGTTATAAGCCCACAAATGTGTAACTGGACTACTTCTTTAAATTGACACCAGATCCGGTGACCTTTGGGACATGGTTTTACCCCCTATAGGAATGTGCGATCATCTTGAAACGTTCAGATCACTTACAACTCAATAGATTCTACCTTCTTGTAGCATTTCAGCCTGATTGGACCTTGTTTTCACACAAATGGACCCAGAATGATGTGAAATTGTGCTTCGTGCAACATAATTCTGGGTGCCATTTACAAACCATAAGTGCTAATGACTCCATTCCTTTTTGTGGTTGTAGGGGCTGTTTATTGGAGTACACTAAAACAAACCTGATCTCTCTAGGACATTCAGAAGCCAAGTTATAAGCCCGCAAATGTGTAACTGGACTACTTCTTTAAATTGACACCAGATCCGGTGACCTTTGGGACATGGTTTGACCCCCTTAGGAAAGTGCTATCATCATGAAACGTTCAGATCACTTACAACTCAATAGATTCTACCTTCCTAGAATGTTTCAGCCTGATTGGACCTTGTTTTCACACAAATGAACCCAGAATGATGTGAAATTGTGCTTCGTGCAACATAATTCTGGGTGCCATTTAAAAGCCATAAGTGCTAATGACTCCATTCCTTTTTTGGGTAATAGTGGCTGGTAATTGGAGTACTCTAAAACAAACTTGACCTCTCTAGGACATTTAGAAGAAAAGATATAAGCCCACAAATGTGTAACAGGACTACTTCTTTAAAGTGACACCAGGACCGTTGACCTTTGGGACATGGTTTGACCCCATTAGGAATGTGCTATCATCATGAAACGTTCAGATCACTTACAACTCAATAGAATCTACCTTCCTGTAGCGTTTCAGCCTTATTGGACCTTGTTTTCACACAAATGGACCCAGAATGATGTGAAATTGTGCTTCGTGCAACATAATTCTGGGTGCCATTTAAAAACCATAAGTGCTAATGACTCCATTCCTTTTTGGGGTTGTAGGGGCTGTTGATTGGAGTACCTTAAAACAAACCTGACCTCTCTGACACATTCAGAAGCCAAGTTATAAGCCCACAAACGTGTGTTTGGAATACCCCCTATAAGGAACAAGTGATCCGGTGACCTTTATGACCTGATTTGACCCCCTTAGGAATGTGCTATCATCAAGAAACACAGGAATCATTTACAACTCAATAGATTCTACTTTTCCGTGATGTTTCAGCCTGATTGAAGCTTTTTTCTGAGAAATGGACCCGGAATAATGTGAAATTGTGCTTTGTGCGACACAATTCTGGGTGCCATTTAAAAACCATAAGTGCTAATGACTCCATTCCTTTTTGGGGTTGTAGGGGCTGTTAATTGGAGAACTCTAAAACAAACCTGACCTCTCTAGCACATTCAGAAGAAAAGTTATAAGCCCACAAAGGTGTAACTGGACTACTTCTTTAAAGTTACACCAGGCCCGGTGACCTTTATGACCTGATTTGACCCCCTTAGGAAAGTCCTATCATCATGAAACACAGGAATCATTTACAACTCAATAGATTCTACTTTTCTGTGACGTTTCAGCCTGATTGAAGCTTTTTTCTGAGAAATGGACCCGGAATGATGTGAAATTGTGCTTTGTGCGACATAATTCTGGGTGCCATTTAAAAATCATAAGTGCTAATGACTCCATTTCTTTTTGGGGTTGTAGGGGCTGTTAATTGAAGTACTCTAAAACAAACCTGACCTCTCTAGGACATTCAGAAGAAATGCTATAAGCCCACAAAGGTGTAACTGAACTACTTCTTTAAAGTGACACCAGGCCCGGTGACCTTTGGGACATGGTTTGACCCCCTTAGGAATGTGCTATCATCATGAAACGTTCAGATCACTTACAACTCAATAGATTCTACCTTCTTGTAACGTTTCAGCCTGATTGGACCTTGTTTTCACACAAATGGACCCAGAATGATGTGAAATTGTGCTTCGTGCAACATAATTCTGGGTGCCATTTAGAAACCATAAGTGCTAATGACTCCATTCCTTTTTGTGGTTGTAGGGGCTGTTGATTGGAGTACACTAAAACAAACCTAACCTCTCTAGGACATTCAGAAGCCAAGTTATAAGCCCACAAAGGTGTAACTGGACTACTTCTTTAAAGTGACACCAGGCCCGGTGACCTTTGGGACATGGTTTGACCCCCTTAGGAAAGTGCTATCATCATGAAACGTTAAGATCACTTACAAATCAATAGATTCTACCTTCCTGTAACGTTTCAGCCTGATTGGACCTTGTTTTCACACAAATGAACCCAGAATGATGTGAAATTGTGCTTCGTGCAACACAATTCTGGGTGCCATTTAAAAACCATAAGTGCTAATGACTCCATTCCTTTTTGTGGTTGTAGTGGCTGTTGATTGGAGTACACTAAAACAAACCTGACCTCTCTAGGACATTCAGAAGCCAAGTTATAAGCCCACAAAGGTGTAACTGGACTACTTCTTTAAAGTGACACCAGGCCCGGTGACGTTTGGGACATGGTTTGACCCCCTATAGGAATGTGCGATCATCATGAAACGTTCAGATCACTTACAACTCAATAGATTCTACCTTCTTGTAAAGTTTCAGCCTGATTGGACCTTGTTTTCACACAAATGAACCCAGAATGATATGAAATTGTGCTTCGTGCAACATAATTCTGGGTGCCATTTACAAACCATAAGTGCTAATGACTCCATTCCTTTTTCTGGTTGTAGGGGCTGTTGATTGGAGTACACTAAAACAAACCTGACCTCTCTAGGACATTCAGAAGCCAAGTTATAAGCCCACAAATGTGTAACTGGACTACTTCTTTAAAAAGACACCAGATCCGGTGACCTTTGGGACATGGTTTGACCCCCTTAGGAAAGTGCTATCATCATGAAACGTTCAGATCACTTACAACTCAATAGATTCTACCTTCCTGTAACGTTTCAGCCTGATTGGACCTTGTTTTCACACAAATGAACCCAGAATGATGTGAAATTGTGCTTCGTGCAACATAATTCTGGGTGCCATTTAAAAACCATAAGTGCTAATGACTCCATTCCTTTTTGTGGTTGTAGGGGCTGTTGATTGGAGTATACTAAAACAAACCTGATCTCTCTAGGACATTCAGAAGCCAAGTTATAAGCCCACAAATGTGTAACTGGACTACTTCTTTAATTGACACCAGATCCGGTGACCTTTGGGACATGGTTTGACCCCCTTAGGAAAGTGCTATCATCATGAAACGTTCAGATCACTTACAACTCAATAGATTCTACCTTCCTGTAACGTTTCAGCCTGATTGGACTTTTTTTCACACAAATGAACCCAGAATGATGTGAAATTGTGCTTCGTGCAACATAATTCTGGGTGCCATTTAAAAGCCATAAGTGCTAATGACTCCATTCCTTTTTGTGGTTGTAGGGGCTGTTGACTGGAGTTTACTAAAACAAACCTGATCTCTCTAGGACATTCAGAAGCCAAGTTATAAGCCCACAAATGTGTAACTGGACTACTTCTTTAAATTGACACCAGATCCGGTGACCTTTGGGACATGGTTTTACCCCCTATAGGAATGTGCGATCATCTTGAAACGTTCAGATCACGTACAACTCAATAGATTCTACCTTCTTGTAGCATTTCAGCCTGATTGTACCTTGTTTTCACACAAATGGACCCAGAATGATGTGAAATTGTGCTTCGTGCAACATAATTCTGGGTGCCATTTACAAACCATAAGTGCTAATGACTCCATTCCTTTTTGTGGTTGTAGGGGCTGTTTATTGGAGTACACTAAAACAAACCTGATCTCTCTAGGACATTCAGAAGCCAAGTTATAAGCCCGCAAATGTGTAACTGGACTACTTCTTTAAATTGACACCAGATCCGGTGACCTTTGGGACATGGTTTGACCCCCTTAGGAAAGTGCTATCATCATGAAACGTTCAGATCACTTACAACTCAATAGATTCTACCTTCCTAGAATGTTTCAGCCTGATTGGACCTTGTTTTCACACAAATGAACCCAGAATGATGTGAAATTGTGCTTCGTGCAACATAATTCTGGGTGCCATTTAAAAGCCATAAGTGCTAATGACTCCATTCCTTTTTTGGGTAATAGTGGCTGGTAATTGGAGTACTCTAAAACAAACTTGACCTCTCTAGGACATTTAGAAGAAAAGATATAAGCCCACAAATGTGTAACAGGACTACTTCTTTAAAGTGACACCAGGACCGTTGACCTTTGGGACATGGTTTGACCCCATTAGGAATGTGCTATCATCATGAAACGTTCAGATCACTTACAACTCAATAGAATCTACCTTCCTGTAGCGTTTCAGCCTTATTGGACCTTGTTTTCACACAAATGGACCCAGAATGATGTGAAATTGTGCTTCGTGCAACATAATTCTGGGTGCCATTTAAAAACCATAAGTGCTAATGACTCCATTCCTTTTTGGGGTTGTAGGGGCTGTTGATTGGAGTACCTTAAAACAAACCTGACCTCTCTGACACATTCAGAAGCCAAGTTATAAGCCCACAAACGTGTGTTTGGAATACCCCCTATAAGGAACAAGTGATCCGGTGACCTTTATGACCTGATTTGACCCCCTTAGGAATGTGCTATCATCAAGAAACACAGGAATCATTTACAACTCAATAGATTCTACTTTTCCGTGATGTTTCAGCCTGATTGAAGCTTTTTTCTGAGAAATGGACCCGGAATAATGTGAAATTGTGCTTTGTGCGACACAATTCTGGGTGCCATTTAAAAACCATAAGTGCTAATGACTCCATTCCTTTTTGGGGTTGTAGGGGCTGTTAATTGGAGAACTCTAAAACAAACCTGACCTCTCTAGCACATTCAGAAGAAAAGTTATAAGCCCACAAAGGTGTAACTGGACTACTTCTTTAAAGTTACACCAGGCCCGGTGACCTTTATGACCTGATTTGACCCCCTTAGGAAAGTCCTATCATCATGAAACACAGGAATCATTTACAACTCAATAGATTCTACTTTTCTGTGACGTTTCAGCCTGATTGAAGCTTTTTTCTGAGAAATGGACCCGGAATGATGTGAAATTGTGCTTTGTGCGACATAATTCTGGGTGCCATTTAAAAATCATAAGTGCTAATGACTCCATTTCTTTTTGGGGTTGTAGGGGCTGTTAATTGAAGTACTCTAAAACAAACCTGACCTCTCTAGGACAGTCAGAAGAAATGCTATAAGCCCACAAAGGTGTAACTGAACTACTTCTTTAAAGTGACACCAGGCCCGGTGACCTTTGGGACATGGTTTGACCCCCTTAGGAATGTGCTATCATCATGAAACGTTCAGATCACTTACAACTCAATAGATTCTACCTTCTTGTAACGTTTCAGCCTGATTGGACCTTGTTTTCACACAAATGGACCCAGAATGATGTGAAATTGTGCTTCGTGCAACATAATTCTGTGTGCCTTTTAAAAACCATAAGTGCTAATGACTCAATTCCTTTTTGTGGTTGTAGGGGCTGTTGATTGGAGTACACTAAAACAAACCTAACCTCTCTAGGACATTCAGAAGCCAAGTTATAAGCCCACAAAGGTGTAACTGGACTACTTCTTTAAAGTGACACCAGGCCCGGTGACCTTTGGGACATGGTTTTACCCCCTATAGGAATGTGCGATCATCTTGAAACGTTCAGATCACGTACAACTCAATAGATTCTACCTTCTTGTAGCGTTTCAGCCTGATTGGACCTTGTTTTCACACAAATGGACCCAGAATGATGTGAAATTGTGCTTCGTGCAACATAATTCTGGGTGCCATTTACAAACCATAAGTGCTAATGACTCCATTCCTTTTTGTGGTTGTAGGGGCTGTTGATTGGAGTACACTAAAACAAACCTGATCTCTCTAGGACATTCAGAAGCCAAGTTATAAGCCCACAAATGTGTAACTGGACTACTTCTTTAAATTGACACCAGATCCGGTGACCTTTGGGACATGGTTTGACCCCCTTAGGAAAGTGCTATCATCATGAAACGTTCAGATCACTTACAACTCAATAGATTCTACCTTCCTAGAACGTTTCAGCCTGATTGGACCTTGTTTTCACACAAATGAACCCAGAATGATGTGAAATTGTGCTTCGTGCAACATAATTCTGGGTGCATTTTAAAAACCATAAGTGCTAATGACTCCATTCCTTTTTGGGGTAATGGGGGCTGTTAATTGGAGTATGCTAAAACAAACCTGATCTCTCTAGGACATTCAGAAGCCAAGTTATAAGCCCACAAATGTGTAACTGGACTACTTCTTTAAATTGACACCAGTTCCAGTGACCTTTGGGACATGGTTTGACCCCCTTAGGAAAGTGTTATCATCATGAAATGTTCAGATCACTTACAACGCAATAGATTCTACCTTCCTGTAACGTTTCAGCCTGATTGGACCTTGTTTTCACACAAATAAACCCAGAATGATGTGAAATTGTGCTTCGTGCAACATAATTCTGGTTGCCATTTAAAAACCATGCTACTGACTCCATTCCTTTTTGTGGTTGTAGGGGCTGTTGATTGGAGTACACTAAAACAAACCTGATCGCTCTTGGACATTCAGAAGCCAAGTTATAAGCCCACAAATGTGTAACTGGACTATATCTTTAAATCGACACCAGATCCGGTGACCTTTGGGACATGGTTTGACCCCCTTAGGAAAGCGCTATCATCATGAAACGTTCAGATCACTTACAACTCAATAGATTCTACCTTCCTGTCACGTTTCAGCCTGATTGGACCTTTTTTTTCCACACAAATGAACCCAGAATGATGTGAAATTGTGCTTCGTGCAACATAATTCTGGGTGCCATTTAAAAACCATAAGTGCTAATGACTCCATTCCTTTTTGTGGTTGTAGGGGCTGTTGATTGGAGTATACTAAAACAAACCTGATCTCTCTAGGACATTCAGAAGCCAAGTTATAAGCCCACAAATGTGTAACTGGACTACTTCTTTAAATTGACACCAGATCCGGTGACCTTTGGGACATGGTTTGACCCCCTTATGAAAGTGCGATCATCATGAAACGTTCAGATCACTTACAACTCAATAGATTCTACCTTCCTGTAACGTTTCAGCCTGATTGGACCTTGCTTTCACACAAATGGAGCCAGAATGATGTGAAATTGTGCTTCGTGCAACATAATTCTGGGTGCCATTTACAAACCATAAGTGCTAATGACTCCATTCATTTTTGTGGTTGTAGGGGCTGTTGATTGGAGTACACTAAAATAAACCTGATCTCTCTAGGACATTCAGAAGCCAAGTTATAAGCCCACAAATGTGTAACTGGACAACTTCTTTAAATTGACACTAGATCCGGTGACCTTTGGGACATAGTTTGACCCCCTTAGGAAAGTGCTATCATCATGAAACATTCAGATCACTTACAACTCAATATATTCTACCTTCCTGTAACGTTTCAGCCTGATTGGACCTTGTTTTCACACAAATGAACCCAGAATGATGTGAAATTGTGCTTCGTGCAACACAATTCTGGGTGCCATTTAAAAACCATAAGTGCTAATGACTCCATTCCTTTTTGTGGTTGTAGGGGCAGTTGATTGGAGTACACTAAAACAAACCTAACCTCTCTTGGACATTCAGAAGCCAAGTTATAAGCCCACAAAGGTGTAACTGGACTACTTCTTTAAAGTGACACCAGGCCCGGTGACCTTTGGGACATGGTTTTACCCCCTGTAGGAATGTGCGATAATCTTGAAACGTTCAGATCACGTACAACTCAATAGATTCTACCTTCTTGTAGAGTTTCAGCCTGATTGGACCTTGTTTTCACACAAATGGACCCAGAATGATGTGAAATTGTGCTTCGTGCAACATAATTCTGGGTGCCATTTACAAACCATAAGTGCTAATGACTCCATTCCTTTTTGTGGTTGTAGGGGCTGTTTATTGGAGTACACTAAAACAAACCTGATCTCTCTAGGACATTCAGAAGCCAAGTTATAAGCCCACAAATGTGTAACTGGACTACTTCTTTAAATTGACACCAGATCCAGTGACCTTTGGGACATGGTTTGACCCCCTTAGGAAAGTGCTATCATCATGAAACGTTCAGATCACTTACAACTCAATAGATTCTACCTTCCTAGAATGTTTCAGCCTGATTGGACCTTGTTTTCACACAAATGAACCCAGAATGATGTGAAATTGTGCTTCGTGCAACATAATTCTGGGTGCCATTTAAAAGCCATAAGTGCTAATGACTCCATTCCTTTTTGGGGTAATAGGGGCTGGTAATTGGAGTACTCTAAAACAAACTTGACCCCTCTAGGACTTTTAGAAGAAAAGATATAAGCCCACAAATGTGTAACAGGACTACTTCTTTAAAGTGACACCAGGACCGTTGACCTTTGGGACATGGTTTGACCCCATTAGGAATGTGCTATCATCATGAAACGTTCAGATCACTTACAACTCAATAGAATCTACCTTCCTGTAGCGTTTCAGCCTTATTGGACATTGTTTTCACACAAATGGACCCAGAATGATGTGAAATTGTGCTTTGTGCAACATAATTCTGGGTGCCATTTAAAAACCATAAGTGCTAATGACTCCATTCCTTTTTGGGGTTGTAGGGGCTGTTGATTGGAGTACCTTAAAAAAAACCTGACCTCTCTGACACATTCAGAAGCCAAGTTATAAGCCCACAAACGTGTGTTTGGAATACCCCCTATAAGGAACAAGTGATCCGGTGACCTTTATGACCTGATTTGACCCCCTTAGGAATGTGCTATCATCAAGAAACACAGGAATCATTTACAACTCAATAGATTCTACTTTTCCGTGATGTTTCAGCCTGATTGAAGCTTTTTTCTGAGAAATGGACCCGGAATAATGTGAAATTGTGCTTTGTGCGACACAATTCTGGGTGCCATTTAAAAACCATAAGTGCTAATGACTCCATTCCTTTTTGGGGTTGTAGGGGCTGTTAATTGGAGAACTCTAAAACAAACCTGACCTCTCTAGCACATTCAGAAGAAAAGTTATAAGCCCACAAAGGTGTAACTGGACTACTTCTTTAAAGTTACACCAGGCCCGGTGACCTTTATGACCTGATTTGACCCCCTTAGGAAAGTCCTATCATCATGAAACACAGGAATCATTTACAACTCAATAGATTCTACTTTTCTGTGACGTTTCAGCCTGATTGAAGCTTTTTTCTGAGAAATGGACCCGGAATGATTTGAAATTGTGCTTTGTGCGACATAATTCTGGGTGCCATTTAAAAATCATAAGTGCTAATGACTCCATTTCTTTTTGGGGTTGTAGGGGCTGTTAATTGAAGTACTCTAAAACAAACCTGACCTCTCTAGGACATTCAGAAGAAATGTTATAAGCCCACAAAGGTGTAACTGAACTACTTCTTTAAAGTGACACCAGGCCCGGTGACTTTTGGGACATGGTTTGACCCCCTTAGGAATGTGCTATCATCATGAAACGTTCAGATCACTTACAACTCAATAGATTCTACCTTCTTGTAACGTTTCAGCCTGATTGGACCTTGTTTTCACACAAATGGACCCAGAATGATGTGAAATTGTGCTTCGTGCAACATAATTCTGGGTGCCATTTACAAACCATAAGTGCTAATGACTCCATTCCTTTTTGTGGTTGTAGGGGCTGTTGATTGGAGTACACTAAAACAAACCTGATCTCTCTAGGACATTCAGAAGCCAAGTTATAAGCCCACAAATGTGTAACTGGACTACTTCTTTAAATTGACACCAGATCCGGTGACCTTTGGGACATGGTTTGACCCCCTTAGGAAAGTGCTATCATCATGAAACGTTCAGATCACTTACAACTCAATAGATTCTACCTTCCTAGAACGTTTCAGCCTGATTGGACCTTGTTTTCACACAAATGAACCCAGAATGATGTGAAATTGTGCTTCGTGCAACATAATTCTGGGTGCCATTTAAAAACCATAAGTGCTAATGACTCCATTCCTTTTTGGGGTAATGGGGGCTGTTAATTGGAGTATGCTAAAACAAACCTGATCTCTCTAGGACATTCAGAAGCCAAGTTATAAGCCCACAAATGTGTAACTGGACTACTTCTTTAAATTGACACCAGTTCCAGTGACCTTTGGGACATGGTTTGACCCCCTTAGGAAAGTGCTATCATCATGAAACGTTCAGATCACTTACAACGCAATAGATTCTACCTTCCTGTAACGTTTCAGCCTGATTGGACCTTGTTTTCACACAAATGAACCCAGAATGATGTGAAATTGTGCTTCGTGCAACATAATTCTGGGTGCCATTTAGAAACCATAAGTGCTAATGACTCCATTCCTTTTTGTGGTTGTAGGGGCTGTTGATTGGAGTACACTAAAACAAACCTAACCTCTCTAGGACATTCAGAAGCCAAGTTATAAGCCCACAAAGGTGTAACTGGACTACTTCTTTAAAGTGACACCAGGCCCGGTGACCTTTGGGACATGGTTTGACCCCCATAGGAATGTGCGATCATCTTGAAATGTTCAGATCACTTACAACTCAATAGATTCTACCTTCTTGTAGCGTTTCAGCCTGATTGGACCTTGTTTTCACACAAATGGACCCAGAATGATGTGAAATTGTGCTTCGTGCAGCATAATTCTGGGGGCCATTTACAAACCATAAGTGCTAATTACTCCATTACTTTTTGTGGTTGTAGGGGCTGTTGATTTGAGTACATTAAAACAAACCTGATCTCTGTAGGACATTCAGAAGCCAAGTTATAAGCCCACAAATGTGTAACTGGACTACTTCTTTAAATTGACACCAGATCCGGTGACCTTTGGGACATGGTTTGACCCCCTTAGGAAAGTGCTATCATCATGAAACGTTAAGATCACTTACAACTCAATAGATTCTACCTTCCTGTAACGTTTCAGCCTGATTGGACCTTGTTTTCACACAAATGAACCCAGAATGATGTGAAATTGTGCTTCGTGCAACACAATTCTGGGTGCCATTTAAAAACCATAAGTGCTAATGACTCCATTCCTTTTTGTGGTTGTAGTGGCTGTTGATTGGAGTACACTAAAACAAACCTGACCTCTCTAGGACATTCAGAAGCCAAGTTATAAGCCCACAAAGGTGTAACTGGACTACTTCTTTAAAGTGACACCAGGCCCGGTGACCATTGGGACATGGTTTGACCCCCTATAGGAATGAGCGATCATCATGAAACGTTCAGATCACTTACAACTCAATAGATTCTACCTTCTTGTAACGTTTCAGCCTGATTGGACCTTGTTTTCACACAAATGAACCCAGAATGATATGAAATTGTGCTTCGTGCAACATAATTCTGGGTGCCATTTACAAACCATAAGTGCTAATGACTCCATTCCTTTTTCTGGTTGTAGGGGCTGTTGATTGGAGTACACTAAAACAAACCTGACCTCTCTAGGACATTCAGAAGCCAAGTTATAAACCCACAAATGTGTAACTGGACTACTTCTTTAAAAAGACACCAGATCCGGTGACCTTTGGGACATGGTTTGACCCCCTTAGGAAAGTGCTATCATCATGAAACGTTCAGATCACTTACAACTCAATAGATTCTACCTTCCTGTTACGTTTCAGCCTGATTGGACCTTGTTTTCACACAAATGAACCCAGAATGATGTGAAATTGTGCTTCGTGCAACATAATTCTGGGTGCCATTTAAAAACCATAAGTGCTAATGACTCCATTCCTTTTTGTGGTTGTAGGGGCTGTTGATTGGAGTATACTAAAACAAACATGATCTCTCTAGGACATTCAGAAGCCAAGTTATAAGCCCACAAATGTGTAACTGGACTACTTCTTTAATTGACACCAGATCCGGTGACCTTTGGGACATGGTTTGACCCCCTTAGGAAAGTGCTATCATCATGAAACGTTCAGATCACTTACAACTCAATAGATTCTACCTTCCTGTAACGTTTCAGCCTGATTGGACTTTTTTTCACACAAATGAACCCAGAATGATGTGAAATTGTGCTTCGTGCAACATAATTCTGGGTGCCATTTAAAAGCCATAAGTGCTAATGACTCCATTCCTTTTTGTGGTTGTAGGGGCTGTTGACTGGAGTTTACTAAAACAAACCTGATCTCTCTAGGACATTCAGAAGCCAAGTTATAAGCCCACAAATGTGTAACTGGACTACTTCTTTAAATTGACACCAGATCCGGTGACCTTTGGGACATGGTTTGACCCCCTTAGGAAAGTGCTATCATCATGAAACGTTCAGATCACTTACAACTCAATAGATTCTACCTTCCTGTAACGTTTCAGCCTGATTGGACCTTGTTTTCACACAAATGGACCCAGAATGATGTGAAATTGTGCGTCGTGCAACATAATTCTGGGTGCCATTTACAAACCATGAGTGCTAATGACTCCATTCCTTTTTGAGGTTGTAGGGGCTGTTGATTGGAGTACACTAAAACAAACCTGATCTCTCTAGGACATTCAGAAGCCAAGTTATAAGCCCACAAATGTGTAACTGGACTACTTCTTTAAATTGACACCAGATCCGGTGACCTTTGGGACATAGTTTGACCCCCTTAGGAAAGTGCTATCATCATGAAACGTTAAGATCACTTACAACTCAATAGATTCTACCTTCCTGTAACGTTTCAGCCTGATTGGACCTTGTTTTCACACAAATGAACCCAGAATGATGTGAAATTGTGCTTCGTGCAACACAATTCTGGGTGCCATTTAAAAACCATAAGTGCTAATGACTCCATTCCTTTTTGTGGTTGTAGTGGCTGTTGATTGGAGTACACTAAAACAAACCTGACCTCTCTAGGACATTCAGAAGCCAAGTTATAAGCCCACAAAGGTGTAACTGGACTACTTCTTTAAAGTGACACCAGGCCCGGTGACCTTTGGGACATGGTTTGACCCCCTATAGGAATGAGCGATCATCATGAAACGTTCAGATCACTTACAACTCAATAGATTCTACCTTCTTGTAACGTTTCAGCCTGATTGGACCTTGTTTTCACACAAATGAACCCAGAATGATATGAAATTGTGCTTCGTGCAACATAATTCTGGGTGCCATTTACAAACCATAAGTGCTAATGACTCCATTCCTTTTTCTGGTTGTAGGGGCTGTTGATTGGAGTACACTAAAACAAACCTGACCTCTCTAGGACATTCAGAAGCCAAGTTATAAGCCCACAAATGTGTAACTGGACTACTTCTTTAAAAAGACACCAGATCCGGTGACCTTTGGGACATGGTTTGACCCCCTTAGGAAAGTGCTATCATCATGAAACGTTCAGATCACTTACAACTCAATAGATTCTACCTTCCTGTAACGTTTCAGCCTGATTGGACCTTGTTTTCACACAAATGAACCCAGAATGATGTGAAATTGTGCTTCGTGCAACATAATTCTGGGTGCCATTTAAAAACCATAAGTGCTAATGACTCCATTCCTTTTTGTGGTTGTAGGGGCTGTTGATTGGAGTATACTAAAACAAACCTGATCTCTCTAGGACATTCAGAAGCCAAGTTATAAGCCCACAAATGTGTAACTGGACTACTTCTTTAATTGACACCAGATCCGGTGACCTTTGGGACATGGTTTGACCCCCTTAGGAAAGTGCTATCATCATGAAACGTTCAGATCACTTACAACTCAATAGATTCTACCTTCCTGTAACGTTTCAGCCTGATTGGACTTTTTTTCACACAAATGAACCCAGAATGATGTGAAATTGTGCTTCGTGCAACATAATTCTGGGTGCCATTTAAAAGCCATAAGTGCTAATGACTCCATTCCTTTTTGTGGTTGTAGGGGCTGTTGACTGGAGTTTACTAAAACAAACCTGATCTCTCTAGGACATTCAGAAGCCAAGTTATAAGCCCACAAATGTGTAACTGGACTACTTCTTTAAATTGACACCAGATCCGGTGACCTTTGGGACATGGTTTGACCCCCTTAGGAAAGTGCTATCATCATGAAACGTTCAGATCACTTACAACTCAATAGATTCTACCTTCCTGTAACGTTTCAGCCTGATTGGACCTTGTTTTCACACAAATGGACCCAGAATGATGTGAAATTGTGCGTCGTGCAACATAATTCTGGGTGCCATTTACAAACCATGAGTGCTAATGACTCCATTCCTTTTTGAGGTTGTAGGGGCTGTTGATTGGAGTACACTAAAACAAACCTGATCTCTCTAGGACATTCAGAAGCCAAGTTATAAGCCCACAAATGTGTAACTGGACTACTTCTTTAAATTGACACCAGATCCGGTGACCTTTGGGACATAGTTTGACCCCCTTAGGAAAGTGCTATCATCATGAAACGTTCAGATCACTTACAACTCAATATATTCTACCTTCCTGTAACGTTTCAGCCTGATTGGACCTTTTTTTCACACAAATGAACCCAGAATGATGTGAAATTGTGCTTCATGCAACACAATTCTGGGTGCCATTTAAAAACCATAAGTGCTAATGACTCCATTCCTTTTTGTGGTTGTAGGGGCTGTTGATTGGAGTACACTAAAACAAACCTGACCTCTCTAGGAAATTCAGAAGCCAAGTTATAAGCCCACAAAGGTGTAACTGGACTACTTCTTTAAAGTGACACCAGGCCCGGTGACCTTTGGGACATGGTTTTACACCCTATAGGAATGTGCGATCATCTTGAAACGTTCAGATCACTTACAACTCAATAGATTCTACCTTCTTGTAACGTTTCAGCCTGATTGGACCTTGTTTTCACACAAATGGACCCAGAATGATGTGAAATTGTGCTTCGTGACACATAATTCTGGGTGCCATTTACAAACCATAAGTGCTAATGACTCCATTCCTTTTTGTGGTTGTAGGGGCTGTTGATTTGAGTACATTAAAACAAACCTGATCTCTGTAGGACATTCAGAAGCCAAGTTATAAGCCCACAAATGTGTAACTGGACTACTTCTTTAAATTGACACCAGATCCGGTGACCTTTGGGACATGGTTTGACCCCCTTAGGAAAGTGCTATCATCATGAAACGTTAAGATCACTTACAACTCAATAGATTCTACCTTCCTGTAACGTTTCAGCCTGATTGGACCTTGTTTTCACACAAATGAACCCAGAATTATGTGAAATTGTGCTTCGTGCAACACAATTCTGGGTGCCATTTAAAAACCATAAGTGCTAATGACTCCATTCCTTTTTGTGGTTGTAGTGGCTGTTGATTGGAGTACACTAAAACAAACCTGACCTCTCTAGGACATTCAGAAGCCAAGTTATAAGCCCACAAAGGTGTAACTGGACTACTTCTTTAAAGTGACACCAGGCCCGGTGACCTTTGGGACATGGTTTGACCCCCTATAGGAATGTGCGATCATCATGAAATGTTCAGATCACTTACAACTCAATAGATTCTACCTTCTTGTAACGTTTCAGCCTGATTGGACCTTGTTTTCACACAAATGAACCCAGAATGATATGAAATTGTGCTTCGTGCAACATACAGGTGCTGGCCAGTAAATTAGAATATCATCAAAAGGTTGAAAATATTTCAGTAATTCCATTCAAAACGTGAAACTTGTACATTATATTCATGCAATGCACACAGACCAATGTAGTTCCGATGTTTATTACGTTTAATTTTGATATTTATAGGTGACAACCAATGAAAACATCAAATCTGGTATCTCAGAAAATTAGAATATTCTAAAGGCCAATGAAAAAATGTTTGTTTCTCTAATGTTGGCCAACTGAAAAGAATGAACATGAAAAGAATGTGCATGTATAGCACTCAATACTTAGTCGGGGCTCCTTTTGCCTCAATAACTGCAGTAATGCGGCGTGGCATGGACTCGATCAGTCTGTGGCACTGCTCAGGTGTTATGAGAGCCCAGGTTGCTCTGATAGTCGTCTTCAGCTCCTCTGCATTGTTGGGTCTAGCGTATTGCATCCTCCGCTTCACAATACCCCATAGATTTTCTATGGGGTTAAGGTCAGGCGAGTTTGCTGGCCAGTCAAGGACAGGGATACCATGGTCCTTGAACCAGGTGCTGGTGGTTTTGGCACTGTGTGCAGGTGCCAAGTCCTGTTGAAAGGTGAAGTCTGCATCCCCATAAAGTTGGTCAGCAGCAGGAAGCATGAAGTGCTCTAAAACTTCCTGGTAGACGGCTGCATTGACCCTGGACCTCAGGAAACAGAGTGGGCCAACACCGGCAGAGGACATGGCACCCCACACCATCACTGACGGTGGAAACTTTACACTGGACCTCATGCAACGTGGATTCTGTGCTTCTCCGCTCTTCCTCCAGACTCTGGGTCCTTGATTTCCAAAGGAAATGCAGAACTTGCTTTCATCAGAAAACATAACTTTGGACCACTCAGCATCAGTCCAGTCCTTTTTGTCCTTGGCCCAGGCGAGACGCTTCTTGCGCTGTTTCTTGTTCAAGAGTGGCTTGACACACGGAATGCGACACCTGAATCCCATGTCTTTCATGAGTCTCCTCGTGGTGGTTCTTGAAGCGCTGACTCCAGCTGCAGTCCACTCTTTGTGGATCTCCCCCACATTTTTGAATGGGTTTGTCGTCACAATTCTCTGCAGGGTGCGGTTATCCCTAGAGCTTGTACACTTTTTTCTACCACATTTTTTCCGTCCCTTCGCCTGTCTGTTAATGTGCTTGGACACAGAGCTCTGCGAACAGCCAGCTTCTTTAGCAATCACCTTTTGTGTCTTGCCCTCCTTGTGCAAGGTGTCAATGATTGTCTTTTGGACAGCTGTTAAGTCAGAAGTCTTCCCCATGATTGTGGTGCCTTCAAAGCAAGACTGAGGGACCTTTTAAAGGCCTTTGCAGGTGTTTTGAGTAAATCAGCTGATTAGAGTGGCAGCAGGTGTCTTCTATATTCAGCCTTTTCAGAATATTCTAATTTTTTGAGATACCAAATTTGGAGTTTTCATTAGTTGTCACTTATGAATATCAAATTTAAATGTAATGAACATTGGAAATACATTGGTCTGTGTGCATTGCATGAATATAATGTACAAGTTTCACGTTTTGAATGGAATTACTGAAATATTTTCAACCTTTTGATGATATTCTAATTTACTGGCCAGCACCTGTAATTCTGGGTGCCATTTACAAACCATAAGTGCTAATGACTCCATTCCTTTTTGTGGTTGTAGGGGCTGTTGATTGGAGTACACTAAAACAAACCTGACCTCTCTAGGACATTCAGAAGCCAAGTTATAAGCCCACAAATGTGTAACTGGACTACTTCTTTAAAAAGACACCAGATCCGGTGACCTTTGGGACATGGTTTGACCCCCTTAGGAAAGCGCTATCATCATGAAACGTTCAGATCACTTACAACTCAATAGATTCTACCTTCCTGTAACGTTTCAGCCTGATTGGACCTTTTTTCACACAAATGAACCCAGAATGATGTGAAATTGTGCTTCGTGCAACATAATTCTGGGTGCCATTTAAAAACCATAAGTGCTAATGACTCCATTCCTTTTTGTGGTTGTAGGGGCTGTTGATTGGAGTATACTAAAACAAACCTGATCTCTCTAGGACATTCAGAAGCCAAGTTATAAGCCCACAAATGTGTAACTGGACTACTTCTTTAATTGACACCAGATCCGGTGACCTTTGGGACATGGTTTGACCCCCTTAGGAAAGTGCTATCATCATGAAACGTTCAGATCACTTACAACTCAATAGATTCTACCTTCCTGTAACGTTTCAGCCTGATTGGACTTTTTTTCACACAAATGAACCCAGAATGATGTGAAATTGTGCTTCGTGCAACATAATTCTGGGTGCCATTTAAAAGCCATAAGTGATAATGACTCCATTCCTTTTTGTGGTTGTAGGGGCTGTTGATTGGAGTTTACTAAAACAAACCTGATCTCTCTAGGACATTCAGAAGCCAAGTTATAAGCCCACAAATGTGTAACTGGACTACTTCTTTAAATTGACACCAGATCCGGTGACCTTTGGGACATGGTTTGACCCCCTTAGGAAAGTGCTATCATCATGAAACGTTCAGATCACTTACAACTCAATAGATTCTACCTTCCTGTAACGTTTCAGCCTGATTGGACCTTGTTTTCACACAAATGGACCCAGAATGATGTGAAATTGTGCGTCGTGCAACATAATTCTGGGTGCCATTTACAAACCATGAGTGCTAATGACTCCATTCCTTTTTGAGGTTGTAGGGGCTGTTGATTGGAGTAACTAAAACAAACCTGATCTCTCTAGGACATTCAGAAGCCAAGTTATAAGCCCACAAATGTGTAACTGGACTACTTCTTTAAATTGACACCAGATCCGGTGACCTTTGGGACATAGTTTGACCCCCTTAGGAAAGTGCTATCATCATGAAACGTTCAGATCCCTTACAACTCAATATATTCTACCTTCCTGTAACGTTTCAGCCCGATTGGACCTTTTTTTCACACAAATGAACCCAGAATGATGTGAAATTGTGCTTCATGCAACACAATTCTGGGTGCCATTTAAAAACCATAAGTGCTAATGACTCCATTCCTTTTTGTGGTTGTAGGGGCTGTTGATTGGAGTACACTAAAACAAACCTGACCTCTCTAGGAAATTCAGAAGCCAAGTTATAAGCCCACAAAGGTGTAACTGGACTACTTCTTTAAAGTGACACCAGGCCCGGTGACCTTTGGGACATGGTTTTACACCCTATAGGAATGTGCGATCATCTTGAAACGTTCAGATCACTTACAACTCAATAGATTCTACCTTCTTGTAACGTTTCAGCCCGATTGGACCTTGTTTTCACACAAATGGACCCAGAATGATGTGAAATTGTGCTTCGTGACACATAATTCTGGGTGCCATTTACAAACCATAAGTGCTAATGACTCCATTCCTTTTTGTGGTTGTAGGGGCTGTTGATTTGAGTACATTAAAACAAACCTGATCTCTGTAGGACATTCAGAAGCCAAGTTATAAGCCCACAAATGTGTAACTGGACTACTTCTTTAAAATGACACCAGATCCGGTGACCTTTGGGACATGGTTTGACCCCCTTAGGAAAGTGCTATCATCATGAAACGTTAAGATCACTTACAACTCAATAGATTCTACCTTCCTGTAACGTTTCAGCCTCATTGGACCTTGTTTTCACACAAATGAACCCAGAATAATGTGAAATTTTGCTTCGTGCAACACAATTCTGGGTGCCATTTAAAAACCATAAGTGCTAATGACTCCATTCCTTTTTGTGGTTGTAGGGGCTGTTGATTGGAGTACACTAAAAAAACCTGATCTCTCTAGGACATTCAGAAGCCAAGTTATAAGCCCACAAATGTGTAACTGGACTACTACTTTAAATTGACACCAATTCCGGTGACCTTTGGGACATGGTTTGACCCCCTTAGGAAAGTGCGATCATCATGAAACGTTCAGATCACTTACAACGCAATAGATTCTACCTTCCTGTAACGTTTTAGCCTGATTGGACCTTGTTTTCACACAAATGAACCCAGAATGATGTGAAATTGTGCTTCGTGCAACATAATTCTGGTTGCCATTTAAAAACCATAAGTGCTAATGACTCCATTCCTTTTTGTGGTTGTAGGGGCTGTTGATTGGAGTACACTAAAACAAACCTGACCTCTCTAGGACATTCAGAAGCCAAGTTATAAGCCCACAAATGTGTAACTGGACTACTTCTTTAAAGTGACACCAGATCCGGTGACCTTTGGGACATGGTTTGACCCCCTTAGGAAAGTGCTATCATCATGAAACGTTCAGATCACTTACAACTCAATAGATTCTACCTTCCTGTAACGTTTCAGCCTGATTGGACCTTGTTTTCACACAAATGAACCCAGAATGATGTGAAATTGTGCTTCGTGCAACATAATTCTGGGTGCCATTTACAAACCATAAGTGCTAATGACTCCATTCCTTTTTGTGGTTGTAGGGGCTGTTGATTGGAGTACACTAAAACAAACCTAACCTCTCTAGGACATTCAGAAGCCAAGTTATAAGCCCACAAAGGTGTAAATGGACTACTTCTTTAAAGTGACACCAGATCCGGTGACCTTTGGGACACTGTTTGACCCCCTTAGAAAAGTGCTATCATCATGAAACGTTCAGATCACTTACAACTCAATAGATTCTACCTTCCTGTAACGTTTCAGCCTGATTGGACCTTGTTTTCACACAAATGAACCCAGAATGATGTGAAATTGTGCTTCGTGCAACATAATTCTGGGTGCCATTTACAAACCATAAGTGCTAATGACTCCATTCCTTTTTGTGGTTGTAGGGGCTGTTGATTGGAGTACACTAAAACAAACCTAACCTCTCTAGGACATTCAGAAGCCAAGTTATAAGCCCACAAAGGTGTAACTGGACTACTTCTTTAAAGTGACACCAGGCCCGGTGACCTTTGGGACATGGTTTTACCCCCTATAGGAATGTGCGATCGCCTTGAAATGTTCAGATCACTTACAACTCAATAGATTCTACCTTCTTGTAGCGTTTCAGCCTGATTGGACCTTTTTTTCACACAAATGGACCCAGAATGATGTGAAATTGAGCTTCGTGCAACATAATTCTTGGTGCCATTTACAAACCATAAGTGCTAATGACTCCATTCCTTTTTGTGGTTGTAGGGGCTGTTGATTGGAGTACACTAAAATAAACCTGATCTCTCTAGGACATTTAGAAGCCAAGTTATAAGCCCACAAATGTGTAACTGGACTACTTTAAATTGACACCAGATCCGGTGACCTTTGGGACATGGTTTGACCCCCTTAGGAAAGTGCTATCATCATGAAACATTCAGATCACTTACAACTCAATAGATTCTACCTTCCTGTAACGTTTCAGCCTAATTGGACCTTGTTTTCACACAAATGAACCCAGAATGATGTGAAATTGTGCTTCGTGCAACATAATTCTGGGTGCCATTTAAAAACCATAAGTGCTAATGACTCCATTCCTTTTTGGGGTAATGGGGGCTGTTAATTGGAGTACGCTAAAACAAACCTGATCTCTCTAGGACATTCAGAAGCCAAGTTATAAGCCCACAAATGTGTAACTGGACTACTTCTTTAAATTGACACCAGTTCCGTTGACCTTTGTGACAGGGTTTGACCCCCTTAGGAAAGTGCGATCATCATGAAACGTTCAGATCACTTACAACGCAATAGATTCTACCTTCCTGTAATGTTTCAGCCTGACTGGACCTTGTTTTCACACAAATGAACCCAGAATGATGTGAAATTGTGCTTCGTGCAACATAATTCTGGTTGCCATTTAAAATCCATAAGTGCTAATGACTCCATTCCTTTTTGTGGTTGTAGGGGCTGTTGATTGGAGTACACTAAAACAAACCTGACCTCTCTAGGAGATTCAGAAGCCAAGTTATAAGCCCACAAATGTGTAACTGGACTACTTTAAATTGACACCAGATCCGGTGACCTTTGGGACATGGTTTGACCCCCTTAGGAAAGTGCTCTCATCATGAAACGTTCAGATCACTTACAACTCAATAGATTCTACCTTCCTGTAACATTTCAGCCTGATTGGACCTTGTTTTCACACAAATGAACCCAAAATGAAGTGAAATTGTGCTTCGTGCAACATAATTCTGGGTGCCATTTAAAAACCATAAGTGCTAATGACTCCATTCCTTTTTGGGGTAATGGGAGCTGTTAATTGGAGTACGCTAAAACAAACCTGATCTCTCTAGGACATTCAGAAGCCAAGTTATAAGCCCACAAATGTGTAACTGGACTACTTCTTTAAATTGACACCAGTTCCGGTGACCGTTGGGACATGGTTTGACCCCCTTAGGAAAGTGCTATCATCATGAAACGTTCAGATCACTTACAACTCAATAGATTCTACCTTCCTGTAACGTTTCAGCCTGATTGGACCTTGTTTTCACACAAATGAACCCAGAATGATGTGAAATTGTGCTTCGTGCAACATAATTCTGGTTTACATTTAAAAACCATAAGTGCTAATTACTCCATTCCTTTTTGTGGTTGTAGGGGCTGTTGATTGGAGTACACTAAAACAAACCTGATCGCTCTAGGACATTCAGAAGCCAAGTTATAATCCCACAAATGTGTAACTGGACTATTTCTTTGAATTGACACCAGATCCGGTGACCTTTGGGACATGGTTTGACCCCCTTAGGAAAGCGCTATCATCATGAAACGTTCAGATCACTTACAACTCAATAGATTCTACCTTCCTGTAACGTTTCAGCCTGATTGGACCTTGTTTTCACACAAATGAACCCAGAATGATGTGAAATTGTGCTTCGTGCAGCATAATTCTGGTTTCCATTTAAAAACCATAAGTGCTAATGACTCCATTCCTTTTTGTGGTTGTAGGGGCTGTTGATTGGAGTACAATAAAACAAACCTGATCGCTCTAGGACATTCAGAAGCCAAGTTATAATCCCACAAATGTGTAACTGGACTACTTCTTTGAATTGACACCAGATCCGGTGACCTTTGGGACATGGTTTGACCCCCTTAGGAAAGCGCTATCATCATGAAACGTTCAGATCACTTACAACTCAATAGATTCTACCTTCCTGTAACGTTTCAGCCTGATTGGACCTTGTTTTCACATAAATGGACCCAGAATGATGTGAAATTGTGCTTCGTGCAACATAATTCTGGGTGCCATTTACAAACCATAAGTGCTAATGACTCCTTTCCTTTTTGTGGTTGTAGGGGCTGTTGATTGGAGTACACTAAAACAAAACTGACCTCTCTAGGACATTCAGAAGCCAAGTTACAAGCCCACAAAGGTGTAACTGGACTACTTCTTTAAATGATGATAGCACTTTCCTAAGGAGGTCAAACCATGTCCCAAAGGTCACCGGATCTAGTGTCAATTTGTGGGCTTATAACTTGGCTTCTGAATGTCCTAGAGAGATCAGGTTTGTTTTAATGTACTCCAATCAACAGCCCCTACAACCACAAAAAGGAATGGAGTCATTAGCACTTATGGGTTGTAAATGGCACCCAGAATCATGTTGCACGAAGCACAATTTCACATCATTCTGGGTCCATTTGTGTGAAAACAAGGTCCAATCCGGCTGAAACGCTACAAGAAGGTAGCATCTAGTGAGTTGTAAGTGATCTGAACGTTTCAAGATGATCGCACATTCCTATAGGGGGTAAAACCATGTCCCAAAGGTCACCGGGCCTGGTGTCACTTTAAAGAAGTAGTCCAGTTACACCTTTGTGGGCTTATAACTTGGCTTCTGAATGTCCTAGAGAGGTTAGGTTTGTTTTAGTGTACTCCAATCAACAGCCCCTACAACCAAAAAAAGGAATGGAGCCATTAGCACTTATGGTTTCTAAATGGCACCCAGAATTATGTTGCACGAAGCACAATTTCACATAATTCTGGGTTCATTTGTGTGAAAACAAGGTCCAATCAGGCTGATACGTTACAGGAAGGTAGAATCTATTGAGTTGTAAGTGATCTGAATGTTTCATGATGATTGCACATTCCTAACAGGGTCAAACCATGTCCCAAAGGTCACCGGATCTGGTGTCAATTTAAAGAAGTAGTCCAGTTACACATTTTTGGGCTTATAACTTGGCTTCTTATTGTCCTAGAGAGATCAGGTTTGTTTTAGTGTACTCCAATCAACAACCCTTGTAAGTGATCTGAACGTTTCATGATGATCGCACATTCCTATAGGGGGTCAAACCATGTCCCAAAGGTCACCGGGCCTGGTGTCACTTTAAAGAAGTAGTCCAGTCACACCTTTGTGGGCTTATAACTTGGCTTCTGAATGTCGTAGAGAGGTCAGGTTTGTTTTAGTGTACTCCAATCAACAGCCCCTACAACCACAAAAAGGAATGGAGTCATTAGCACTTATGGTTTTTAAATGGCACCCAGAATTATGCTGCACTAAGCACAATTTCACATAATTCTGGGTTCATTTGTGTGAAAACAAGGTCAAATCAGGCTGAAACGTTACAGGAAGGTAGAATCTATTGAGTTGTAAGTGATCTGAACGTTTCATGATGATAGCAATTTCCTAAGGGGGTCAAACCATGTCCAAAAGGTCACTGGATCTGGTGTAAATTTAAAGAAGTAGTCCAGTTACACATTTGTGGGCTTATAACTTGGGTTCTGAATGACCTAGAGAGATCAGGTTTGTTTTAGTGTACTCCAATCAACAGCCCCTACAACCACAAAAAGGAATGGAGTCATTAGCACTTATGGTCTTTAAATGGCACCCAGAATTATGTTGCACGAAGCACAATTTCACATCATTCTGGGTCCATTTGTGTGAAAACAAGGTCCAATCAGGCTGAAACGTTACAAGAAGGTAGAATCTATTGAGTTGTAAGTGATCTGAACGTTTCATGATGATCGCACATTCCTAAGGGGGTCAAACCATGTCCCAAAGGTCACCGGATCTGGTGTCAATTTAAAGAAGTAGTCCAGTTACACATTTGTGGGCTTATAACTTGGCTTCTGAATGTTCTAGAGAGATCAGGTTTGTTTTAATGTACTCCAATCAACAGCCCCTACAACCACAAAAAGGAATGGAGTCATTAGCACTTATGGTTTGTAAATGGCACCCAGAATTATGTTGCACGGAGCACAATTTCACATCATTCTGGGTCTATTTGTGTGAAAACAAGGTCCAATCAGGCTGAAACGTTACAGGAATGTAGAATCTATTGAGTTGTAAGTGGTCTGAACGTTTCATGATGATAGCACATTCCTAAGGGGGTCAAACCATGTCACAAAGGTCACCGGATCTGGTGTCAATTTAAAGAAGTAGTCCAGTTACACATTTGTGGGCTTATAACTTGGCTTCTGAATGTCCTAGAAAGATCAAGTTTGTTTTAATGTACTCCAATCAACAGCCCCTACAATCACAAAAAGGAATGGAGTCATTAGCACTTATGGTTTGTAAATGGCACCCAGAATTATGTTGCACGAAGCACAATTTCACATCATTCTGGGTCCATTTGTGAGAAAACAAGGTCCAATCAGGCTGAAACGTTACAGGAAGGTAGAATCTATTGAGTTGTAAGTGATCTGAACGTTTCAAGATGATCGCACATTCCTATAGGGGGTCAAACCATGTCCGAAAGGTCACCGGGCCTGGTGTCACTTTAAAGAAGTAGTCCAGTTACACCTTTGTGGCCTTATAACTTGGCGTCTGAATATCCTAGAGAGGTCAGGTTTGTTTTAGAGTACTCCAATTAACAGCCCCCATTACCCCCAAAAGGAATGGAGTCATTAGCACTTATGTTTTTTAAATGGCACCCAGAATTATGCTGCACGAAGCACAATTTCACATCATTCTGGGTTCATTTGTGTGAAAAGTAGGTCCAATCAGGCTGAAACGTTACAGGAAGGTAGAATCTATGGAGTTGTAAGTGATCTGAACGTTTCATGATGATAGTACTTTCCTAAGGGGGTCAAACCATGTCCCAAAGGTCACCGGATCTGGTGTCAATTTAAAGAAGTAGTCCAGTTACACATTTGTCGGCTTATAACTTGGCTTCTTAATGTTCTAGAGAGATCAGGTTTGTTTTAGTGTACTCCAATCAACAGCCCCTACAACCACAAAAAAGGAATGGAATCATTAGCACTTATGGCTTGTAAATGGCACCCAGAATTATGTTGCACGAAGCACAATTTCACTTCATTCTGGGTCCATTTGTGTGAAAACAATGTCCAATCAGGCTGAAACGTTACAGGAAGGTAGAATCTATTGAGTTGTAAGTGAACTGAACATTTCATGATGATAGCACTTTCCTAAGGGGGTCAAACCATGTCCCAAAGGTCACTGGGCCTGGTGTCACTTTAAAGAAGTAGTCCAGTTACACATTTGTGGGCTTATAACTTGGCTTCTGAATGTCCTAGAGAGATCAGGTTTGTTTTAGTGTACTCCAATCAACAACCCCTACAACCTCAAAAAGGAATGGAGTCATTAGCACTTATGGTTTGTAAATGGCACCCAGAATTATGTTGCACGAAGCACAATTTCACATCATTCTGGGTCCATTTGTGTGAAAACAAGGTCCAATCAGGCTGAAACGTTACAAGAAGGTAGAATCTATTGAGTTGTAAGTGATCTGAACGTTTCAAGTTATTCGCACATTCCTAAGGGGGTAAAACCATGTCCCAAAGGTCACCGGGCCTGGTGTCACTTTAAAGAAGTAGTCCAGTTACACCTTTGTGGGCTTATAACTTGGCTTCTGAATGTCCTAGAGAGGTCAGGTTTGTTTTACTGTACTCCAATCAACAGCCCCTAAAACCACAAAAAGGAATGGAGTCATTAGCACTTATGGTTTTTACATGACACCCAGAATTATGTTGCACGAAGCACAATTTCACATCATTCTGGGTTCATTTGTGTGAAAACAAGGTCCAGTCAGGCTGAAACGTTACAGGAAGGTAGAATCTACTGAGTTGTAAGTGATCTGAACGTTTCATGATGATAGCACTTTCGTAAGGGGGTCAAACCATGTCCCAAAGGTCACCGGATCTGGTGTCAATTTAAAGAAGTAGTCCAGTTACACATTTGTGGGCTTGTAACTTGGCTTCTGAATGTCCTAGAGAGATCAGGTTTGTTTTAGTGTACTCCAATCAACAGCCCCTACAACCACAAAAAGGAATGGAGTCATTAGCACTTATGGTTTGTAAATGGCAACCAGAATTATGTTGCACGAAGCACAATTTCACATCATTCTGGGTCCATTTGTGTGAAACCAAAGTCCAATCAGGCTGAAACGTTACAAGAAGGTAGAATCTATTGAGTTGTAAGTGATCTGAACGTTTCATGATGATCGCACATTCCTATAGAGGGTCAAACCATGTCCCAAAGGTCACCGGGCCTGGTGTCACTTTAAAGAAGTAGTCCAGTTACACATTTGTGGGCTTATAACTTGGCTTCTGAATATCCTAGAGAGGTCAGGTTTGTTTTAAAGTACTCCAATTAACAGCCCCCATTACCCAAAAAAGGAATGGAGTCATTAGCACTTATGGTTTGTAAATGGCACCCAGAATTATGTTGCACGAAGCACAATTTCACATCATTCTGGGTTCATTTGTGTGAAAACAAGGTCCAATCAGGCTGAAACGTTACAGGTAGGTAGAATCTATTGAGTTGTAAGTGATCTGAACGTTTCATGATGATCGCACAGTCCTAACAGGGTCAAACCATGTCCCAAAGGTCACCAGGATCTGGTGTCAATTTAAAGAAGTAGTCCAGTTACACATTTTTGGGCTTATAACTTGGCTTCTGAATGTCCTAGAGAGATCAGGTTTGTTTTAGTGTACTCGAATCAACAACCCTTGTAAGTGATCTGAACGTTTCATGATGATCGCACATTCCTATAGGGGGTCAAACCATGTCCCAAAGGTCACCGGGCCTGTTGTCACTTTAAAGAAGTAGTCCAGTTACACCTTTGTGGGCTTATAACTTGGCTTCTGAATGTCCTAGAGAGGTCAGGTTTGTTTTAGTGTACTCCAGTCAACAGCCCCTACAACCACAAAAATGAATGGAGTCATTAGCCCTTATGGTTTTTAAATGGCACCCAGAATTATGCTGCACTAAGCACAATTTCACATAATTCTGGGTTCATTTGTGTGAAAACAAGGTCAAATCAGGCTGAAACGTTACAGGAAGGTAGAATCTATTGAGTTGTAAGTGATCTGAACGTTTCATGATGATAGCACTTTCCTAAGGGGGTCAAACCATGTCCCAAAGGTCACTGGATCTGGTGTAAATTTAAAGAAGTAGTCCAGTTACACATTTGTGAGCTTATAACTTGGGTTCTGAATGTCCTAGAGAGATCAGGTTTGTTTTAGTATACTCCAATCAACAGCCCCTACAACCACAAAAAGGAATGGAGTCATTAGCACTTCTGGTCTTCAAATGGCACCCAGAATTATGTTGCACGAAGCACAATTTCACATCATTCTGGGTCCATTTGTGTGAAAACAAGGTCCAATCAGGCTGAAACGTTACAAGAAGGTAGAATCTATTGAGTTGTAAGTGATCTGAACGTTTCATGATGATCGCACATTCCTATAGAGGGTCAAACCATGTCCCAAAGGTCACCGGGCCTGATGTCACTTTAAAGAAGTAGTCCAGTTACACATTTGTGGGCTTATATCTTGGCTTCTGAATATCCTAGAGAGGTCAGGTTTGTTTTAAAGTACTCCAATTAACAGCCCCCATTACCCAAAAAAGGAATGGAGTCATTAGCACTTATGGTTTGTAAATGGCACCCAGAATTATGTTGCAGGAAGCACAATTTCACATCATTCTGGGTTCATTTGTGTGAAAACAAGGTCCAATCAGGCTGAAACGTTACAGGTAGGTAGAATCTATTGAGTTGTAAGTGATCTGAACGTTTCATGATGATCGCACAGTCCTAACAGGGTCAAACCATGTCCCAAAGGTCACCAGGATCTGGTGTCAATTTAAAGAAGTAGTCCAGTTACACATTTTTGGGCTTATAACTTGGCTTCTGAATGTCCTAGAGAGATCAGGTTTGTTTTAGTGTACTCCAATCAACAACCCTTGTAAGTGATCTGAACGTTTCATGATGATCGCACATTCCTATAGGGGGTCAAACCATGTCCCAAAGGTCACCGGGCCTGTTGTCACTTTAAAGAAGTAGTCCAGTTACACCTTTGTGGGCTTATAACTTGGCTTCTGAATGTCCTAGAGAGGTCAGGTTTGTTTTAGTGTACTCCAGTCAACAGCCCCTACAACCACAAAAATGAATGGTGTCATTAGCCCTTATGGTTTTTAAATGGCACCCAGAATTATGCTGCACTAAGCACAATTTCACATAATTCTGGGTTCATTTGTGTGAAAACAAGGTCAAATCAGGCTGAAACGTTACAGGAAGGTAGAATCTATTGAGTTGTAAGTGATCTGAACGTTTCATGATGATAGCACTTTCCTAAGGGGGTCAAACCATGTCCCAAAGGTCACTGGATCTGGTGTAAATTTAAAGAAGTAGTCCAGTTACACATTTGTGGGCTTATAACTTGGGTTCTGAATGTCCTAGAGAGATCAGGTTTGTTTTAGTATACTCCAATCAACAGCCCCTACAACCACAAAAAGGAATGGAGTCATTAGCACTTCTGGTCTTCAAATGGCACCCAGAATTATGTTGCACGAAGCACAATTTCACATCATTCTGGGTCCATTTGTGTGAAAACAAGGTCCAATCAGGCTGAAACGTTACAAGAAGGTAGAATCTATTGAGTTGTAAGTGATCTGAACGTTTCATGATGATCACACATTCCTATAGGGGGTCAAACCATGTCCCAAAGGTCACCGGGCCTGGTGTCACTTTAAAGAAGTAGTCCAGTTACACCTTTGTGGGCTTATAACTTGGCTTCTGAATGTCCTAGAGAGGTCAGGTTTGTTTTAGTGTACTCCAATCAACAGCCCCTACAACCACAAAAAGGAAGGGAGTCATTAGCCCTTATGGTTTGTAAATGGCACCCAGAATTATGTTGCACGAAGCACAATTTAACATCATTCTGGGTCCATTTTTGTGAAAACAAGGTCCAGTCAGGCTGAAACATTACAGGAATGTAGAATCTATTGAGTTGTAAGTGATCTGAACGTTTCATGATGATAGCACATTCCTAAGGGGGTCAAACCATGTCCCAAAGGTCACCGGATCTGGTGTCAATTTAAAGAAGTAGTCCAGTTACACATTTGTGGGCTTATAACTTGGCTTCTGAATGTCCTAGAGAGATCAGGTTTGTTTTAATGTACTCCAATCAAAAGCCCCTACAACCACAAAAAGGAATGGAGTCATTAGCACTTATGGTTTGTAAATGGCACCCAGAATTATGTTGCACGAAGCACAATTTCACATCATTCTGGGTCCATTTGTGAGAAAACAACGTCCAATCAGGCTGAAACGTTACAGGAAGGTAGAATCTATTGATTTGTAAGTGATCTGAACGTTTCAAGATGATCAAACATTCCTATAGGGGGTCAAACCATGTCCCAAAGGTCACCGGGCCTGGTGTCACTTTAAAGAAGTAGTCCAGTTACACCTTTGTGGGCTTATAACTTGGCTTCTGAATATCCTAGAGAGGTCAGGTTTGTTTTAGAGTACTCCAATTAACAGCCCCCATTACCCCCAAAAGGAATGGAGTCATTAGCACTTATGTTTTTTAAATGGCACCCAGAATTATGCTGCACGAAGCACAATTTCACATCATTCTGGGTTCATTTGTGTGAAAAGTAGGTCCAATCAGGCTGAAACGTTACAGGAAGGTAGAATCTATTGAGTTGTAAGTGATCTGAACGTTTCATGATGATAGCACTTTCCTAAGGGGGTCAAACCATGTCCCAAAGGTCACCGGATCTGGTGTCAATTTAAAGAAGTAGTCCAGTTACACATTTGTCGGCTTATAACTTGGCTTCTTAATGTTCTAGAGAGATCAGGTTTGTTTTAGTGTACTCCAATCAACAGCCCCTACAACCACAAAAAAGGAATGGAATCATTAGCACTTATGGCTTGTAAATGGCACCCAGAATTATGTTGCACGAAGCACAATTTCACTTCATTCTGGGTCCATTTGTGTGAAAACAAGGTCCAATCAGGCTGAAACGTTACAGGAAGGTAGAATCTATTGAGTTGTAAGTGAACTGAACATTTCATGATGATAGCACTTTCCTAAGGGGGTCAAACCATGTCCCAAAGGTCACCGGGCCTGGTGTCACTTTAAAGAAGTAGTCCAGTTACACCTTTGTGGGCTTATAACTTGGCTTCTGAATGTCCTAGAGAGATCAGGTTTGTTTTAGTGTACTCCAATCAACAACCCCTACAACCTCAAAAAGGAATGGGGTCATTAGCACTTATGGTTTGTAAATGGCACCCAGAATTATGTTGCACGAAGCACAATTTCACATCATTCTGGGTCCATTTGTGTGAAAACAAGGTCCAATCAGGCTGAAACGTTACAAGAAGGTAGAATCTATTGAGTTGTAAGTGATCTGAACGTTTCATGATGATCGCACATTCCTATAGGGGGTCAAACCATGTCCCAAAGGTCACCGGGCCTGTTGTCACTTTAAAGAAGTAGTCCAGTTACACCTTTGTGGGCTTATAACTTGGCTTCTGAATGTCCTAGAGAGGTCAGGTTTGTTTTAGTGTACTCCAGTCATCAGCCCCTACAACCACAAAAATGAATGGAGTCATTAGCCCTTATGGTTTTTAAATGGCACCCAGAATTATGCTGCACTAAGCACAATTTCACATAATTCTGGGTTCATTTGTGTGAAAACAAGGTCCAATCAGGCTGAAACGTTACAGGAAGGTAGAATCTATTGAGTTGTAAGTGATCTGAACGTTTCATGATGATAGCACTTTCGTAAGGGTGTCAAACCATGTCCCAAAGGTCACCGGATCTGGTGTCAATTTAAAGAAGTAGTCCAGTTACACATTTGTGGGCTTATAACTTGGCTTCTGAATGTCCTAGAGAGATCAGGTTTGTTTTAGTAAACTCCAGTCAACAGCCCCTACAACCACAAAAAGGAATGGAGTCATTAGCACTTATGGCTTTTAAATGGCACCCAGAATTATGTTGCACGAAGCACAATTTCACATCATTCTGGGTTCATTTGTGTGAAAACAAGGTCCAATCAGGCTGAAACGTTACAGGAAGGTAGAATCTATTGAGTTGTAAGTGATCTGAACGTTTCATGATGATAGCACTTTCCTAAGGGGGTAAAACCATGTCCCAAAGGTCACCGGATCTGGTGTCTTTTTAAAGAAGTAGTCCAGTTACACATTTGTGGGCTTGTAACTTGGCTTCTGAATGTCCTAGAGAGATCAGGTTTGTTTTAGTGTACTCCAATCAACAGCCCATACAACCACAAAAAGGAATGGAGTCATTAGCACTTATGGTTTGTAAATGGCAACCAGAATTATGTTGCACGAAGCACAATTTCACATCATTCTGGGTCCATTTGTGTGAAATCAAGGTCCAATCAGGCTGAAACGTTACAAGAAGGTAGAATCTATTGAGTTGTAAGTGATCTGAACGTTTCATGATGATCGCACATTCCTATAGAGGGTCAAACCATGTCCCAAAGGTCACCGGGCCTGGTGTCACTTTAAAGAAGTAGTCCAGTTACACATTTGTGGGCTTATAACTTGGCTTCTGAATATCCTAGAGAGGTCAGGTTTGTTTTAAAGTACTCCAATTAACAGCCCCCATTACCCCAAAAAGGAATGGAGTCATTAGCACTTATGGTTTGTAAATGGCACCCAGAATTATGTTGCACGAAGCACAATTTCACATCATTCTGGGTTCATTTGTGTGATAACAAGGTCCAATCAGGCTGAAACGTTACAGGTAGGTAGAATCTATTGAGTTGTAAGTGATCTGAACGTTTCATGATGATCGCACAGTCCTAACAGGGTCAAACCATGTCCCAAAGGTCACCAGGATCTGGTGTCAATTTAAAGAAGTAGTCCAGTTACACATTTTTGGGCTTATAACTTGGCTTCTGAATGTCCTAGAGAGATCAGGTTTGTTTTAGTGTACTCCAATCAACAACCCTTGTAAGTGATCTGAACGTTTCATGATGATCGCACATTCCTATAGGGGGTCAAACCATGTCCCAAAGGTCACCGGGCCTGTTGTCACTTTAAAGAAGTAGTCCAGTTACACCTTTGTGGGCTTATAACTTGGCTTCTGAATGTCCTAGAGAGGTCAGGTTTGTTTTAGTGTACTCCAGTCAACAGCCCCTACAACCACAAAAATGAATGGAGTCATTAGCCCTTATGGTTTTTAAATGGCACCCAGAATTATGCTGCACTAAGCACAATTTCACATAATTCTGGGTTCATTTGTGTGAAAACAAGGTCAAATCAGGCTGAAACGTTACAGGAAGGTAGAATCTATTGAGTTGTAAGTGATCTGAACGTTTCATGATGATAGCACTTTCCTAAGGGGGTCAAACCATGTCCCAAAGGTCACCGGATCTGGTGTCAATTTAAAGAAGTTGTCCAGTTACACCTTTGTGGGCTTATAACTTGGCTTCTGAATGTCCTAGAGAGGTCAGGTTTGTTTTAGTGTACTCCAATCAACAGCCCCTACAACCACAAAAAGGAATGGAGTCATTAGCCCTTATGGTTTGTAAATGGCACCCAGAATTATGTTGCACGAAGCACAATTTCACATCATTCTGGGTCCATTTTTGTGAAAACAAGGTCCAGTCAGGCTGAAACATTACAGAAATGTAGAATCTATTGAGTTGTAAGTGATCTGAACGTTTCATGATGATAGCACTTTCCTAAGGGGGTCAAACCATGTCCCAAAGGTCACCGGATCTGGTGTCAATTTAAAGAAGTAGTCCAGTTACACATTTGTGGGCTTATAACTTGGCTTCTGAATGTCCTAGAGAGATCAGGTTTGTTTTAATGTACTCCAATCAACAGCCCCTACAACCACAAAAAGGAATGGAGTCATTAGCACTTATGGTTTGTAAATGGCACCCAGAATTATGTTGCACGAAGCACAATTTCACATCATTCTGGGTCCATTTGTGAGAAAACAACGTCCAATCAGGCTGAAACGTTACAGGAAGGTAGAATCTATTGAGTTGTAAGTGATCTGAACGTTTTAAGATGATCAAACATTCCTATAGGGGGTCAAACCATGTCCCAAAGGTCACCGGGCCTGGTGTCACTTTAAAGAAGTAGTCCAGTTACACCTTTGTGGGCTTATAACTTGGCTTCTGAATGTCCTAGAGAGGTCAGGTTTGTTTTAGTGTACTCCAATCAACAGCCCCTACAACCAGAAAAAGGAATGGAGTCATTAGCACTTATGTTTTTTAAATGGCACCCAGAATTATGCTGCACGAAGCACAATTTCACATCATTCTGGGTTCATTTGTGTGAAAAGTAGGTCCAATCAGGCTGAAACGTTACAGGAAGGTAGAATCTATTGAGTTGTAAGTGATCTGAACGTTTCATGATGATAGCACTTTCCTAAGGGGGTCAAACCATGCCCCAAAGGTCACCGGATCTGGAGTCAATTTAAAGAAGTAGTCCAGTTACACATTTGTCGGCTTATAACTTGGCTTCTTAATGTTCTAGAGAGATCAGGTTTGTTTTAGTGTACTCCAATCAACAGCCCCTACAACCACAAAAAAGGAATGAATCATTAGCACTTATGGCTTGTAAATGGCACCCAGAATTATGTTGCACGAAGCACAATTTCACTTCATTCTGGGTCCATTTGTGTGAAAACAAGGTCCAATCAGGCTGAAACGTTACAGGAAGGTAGAATCTATTGAGTTGTAATTGAACTGAACATTTCATGATGATAGCACTTTCCTAAGGGGGTCAAACCATGTCCCAAAGGTCACCGGGCCTGGTGTCACTTTAAAGAAGTAGTCCAGTTACACCTTTGTGGGCTTATAACTTGGCTTCTGAATGTCCTAGAGAGATCAGGTTTATTTTAGTGTACTCCAATCAACAACCCCTACAACCTCAAAAAGGAATGGGGTCATTAGCACTCATGGTTTGTAAATGGCACCCAGAATTATGTTGCACGAAGCACAATTTCACATCATTCTGGGTCCATTTGTGTGAAAACAAGGTCCAATCAGGCTGAAACGTTACAAGAAGGTAGAATCTATTGAGTTGTAAGTGATCTGAACGTTTCAAGATGATCGCACATTCCTAAGGGGGTAAAACCATGTCCCAAAGGTCACCGGGCCTGGTGTCACTTTAAAGAAGTAGTCCAGTTACACCTTTGTGGGCTTATAACTTGGCTTCTGAATGTCCTAGAGAGGTCAGGTTTGTTTTAGGGTACTCCAATCATCAGCTCCTACAACCACAAAAAGGAATGGAGTCATTAGCACTTATGGTTTTTACATGACACCCAGAATTATGTTGCACGAAGCACAATTTCACATCATTCTGGGTTCATTTGTGTGAAAACAAGGTCCAATCAGGCTGAAACGTTACAGGAAGGTAGAATCTATTGAGTTGTAAGTGATCTGAACGTTTCATGATGATAGCACTTTCGTAAGGGGGTCAAACCATGTCCCAAAGGTCACCGGATCTGGTGTCAATTTAAAGAAGTAGTCCAGTTACACATTTGTGGGCTTGTAACTTGGCTTCTGAATGTCTTAGAGAGATCAGGTTTGTTTTAGTGTACTCCAATCAACAGCCCCTACAACCACAAAAAGGAATGGAGTCATTAGCACTTATGGTTTGTAAATGGCAACCAGAATTATGTTGCACGAAGCACAATTTCACATCATTCTGGGTCCATTTGTGTGAAACCAAGGTCCAATCAGGCTTAAACGTTACAAGAAGGTAGAATCTATTGAGTTGTAAGTGATCTGAACGTTTCATGATGATCGCACATTCCTATAGAGGGTCAAACCATGTCCCAAAGGTCACCGGGCCTGGTGTCACTTTAAAGAAGTAGTCCAGTTACACATTTGTGGGCTTATAACTTGGTTTCTGAATATCCTAGAGAGATCATGTTTGTTTTAGTGTACTCCAATCAACAACCCCTACAACCTCAAAAAGGAATGGGGTCATTAGCACTTATGGTTTGTAAATGGCACCCAGAATTATGTTGCACGAAGCACAATTTCACATCATTCTGGGTCCATTTGTGTGAAAACAAGGTCCAATCAGGCTGAAACGTTACAAGAAGGTAGAATATATTGAGTTGTAAGTGATCTGAACGTTTCAAGATGATCGCACATTCCTAAGGGGGTAAAACCATGTCCCAAAGGTCACCGGGCCTGGTGTCACTTTAAAGAAGTAGTCCAGTTACACCTTTGTGGGCTTATAACTTGGCTTCTGAATGTCCTAGAGAGGTCAGGTTTGTTTTAGTGTACTCCAATCAACAGCCCCTACAACCACAAAAAGGAATGGAGTCATTAGCACTTATGGTTTTTACATGACACCCAGAATTATGTTGCACGAAGCACAATTTCACATCATTCTGGGTTCATTTGTGTGAAAACAAGGTCCAATCAGGTTGAAACGTTACAGGAAGGTAGAATCTATTGAGTTGTAAGTGATCTGAACGTTTCATGATGATAGCACTTTCGTAAGGGGGTCAAACCATGTCCCAAAGGTCACCGGATCTGGTGTCAATTTAAAGAAGTAGTCCAGTTACACATTTGTGGGCTTGTAACTTGGCTTCTGAATGTCCTAGAGAGATCAGGTTTGTTTTAGTGTACTCCAATCAACAGCCCCTACAACCACAAAAAGGAATGGAGTCATGAGCACTTATGGTTTGTAAATGGCAACCAGAATTATGTTGCACGAAGCACAATTTCACATCTTTCTGGGTCCATTTGTGTGAAACCAAGGTCCAATCAGGCTGAAACGTTACAAGAAGGTAGAATCTATTGAGTTGTAAGTGATCTGAACGTTTCATGATGATCGCACATTCCTATAGAGGGTCAAACCATGTCCCAAAGGTCACCGGGCCTGGTGTCACTTTAAAGAAGTAGTCCAGTTACACATTTGTGGGCTTATAACTTGGCTTCTGAATATCCTAGAGAGGTCAGGTTTGTTTTACAGTACTCCAATTAACAGCCCCCATTACCCCAAAAAGGAATGGAGTCATTAGCACTTATGGTTTGTAAATGGCACCCAGAATTATGTTGCACGAAGCACAATTTCACTTCATTCTGGGTCCATTTGTGTGAAAACAAGGTCCAATCAGGCTGAAACGTTACAAGAAGGTAGAATCTATTGAGTTGTAAGTGATCTGAACGTTTCAAGATGATCGCACATTCCTATAGGGGGTCAAACCATGTCCCAAAGCTCACCGGGCCTGGTGTCACTTTAAAGAAGTAGTCCAGTTACACCTTTGTGGGCTTATAACTTGGCTTCTGAATGTCCTAGAGAGGTCAGGTTTGTTTTAGTGTACTCCAATCAACAGCCCCTACAACCACAAAAAGGAATGGAGTCATTAGCACTCATGGTTTGTAAATGGCACCCAGAATTATGTTGCACGAAGCACAATTTCACATCATTCTGGGTCCATTTGTGTGAAAACAAGGTCCAATCAGTATGAAACGTTACAAGAAGGTTGAATCTATTGAGTTGTAAGTGATCTGAACGTTTCATGATGATCGCACATTCCTATAGGGGGTCAAACCATGTCCCAAAGGTCACCGGGCCTGGTGTCACTTTAAAGAAGTAGTCCAGTTACACATTTGTGGGCATATAACTTGGCTTCTGAATATCCTAGAGAGGTCGGGTTTGTTTTAGAGTACTCCAATTAACAGCCCCCATTACCCCAAACAGGAATGGAGTCATTAGCACTTATGGTTTTTACATGGCACCCAGAATTATGTTGCACGAAGCACAATTTCACATCATTCTGGGTTCATTTGTGTGAAAACAAGGTCCAATCAGGCTGAAACGTTACAGGAAGGTAGAATCTATTGAGTTGTAAGTGATCTGAACGTTTCATGATGATAGCACTTTCCTAAGGGGGTCAAACCATGTCCCAAAGGTCAACGGATCTGGTGTCAATTTAAAGAAGTAGTCCAGTTACACATTTGTGGGCTTGTAACTTGGCTTCTGAATTTCATAGAGAGATCAGGTTTGTTTTAGTGTACTCCAATCAACAGCCCCTACAACCACAAAAGGAATGGAGTCATTAGCACTTATGGTTTGTAAATGGCAACCAGAATTATGTTGCACGAAGCACAATTTCACATCATTCTGGGTCCATTTGTGTGAAAACAAGGTCCAATCAGGCTGAAACGTTACAAGAAGGTAGAATCTATTGAGTTGTAAGTGATCTGAACGTTTCATGATGATCGCACATTCCTATAGGGGGTCAAACCATGTCCCAAAGGTCACCGGGCCTGGTGTCACTTTAGAGAAGTAGTCCAGTTACACATTTGTGGGCTTATAACTTGGCTTCTGAATATCCTAGAGAGGTCAGGTTTGTTTTAAAGTACTCCAATTAACAGCCCCCATTACCCCAAAAAGGAATGGAGTCATTAGCACTTATGGTTTGTAAATGGCACCCAGAATTATGTTGCACGAAGCACGATTTCACTTCATTCTGGGTCCATTTGTGTGAAAACAAGGTCCAATCAGGCTGAAACGTTACAAGAAGGTAGAATCTATTGAGTTGTAAGTGATCTGAACGTTTCAAGATGATCGCACATTCCTAAGCGGGTAAAACCATGTCCCAAAGGTCACCGGGCCTGGTGTCACTTTAAAGAAGTAGTCCAGTTACACCTTTGTGGGCTTATAACTTGGCTTCTGAATGTCCTAGAGAGGTCAGGTTTGTTTTAGTGTACTCCAATCAACAGCCCCTACAACCACAAAAAGGAATGGAGTCATTAGCACTTATGGTTTGTAAATGGCACCCAGAATTATGTTGCACGAAGCACAATTTCACATCATTCTGGGTCCATTTGTGTGAAAACAAGGTCCAATCAGTATGAAACGTTACAAGAAGGTTGAATCTATTGAGTTGTAAGTGATCTGAACGTTTCATGAAGATCGCACATTCCTATAGGGGGTCAAACCATGTCCCAAAGGTCACCGGGCCTGGTGTCACTTTAAAGAAGTAGTCCAGTTTCACATTTGTGGGCTTATAACTTGGCTTCTGAATATCCTAGAGAGGTCGGGTTTGTTTTAGAGTACTCCAATTAACAGCCCCCATTACCCCAAAAAGGAATGGAGTCATTAGCACATATGGTTTGTAAATGGCAACCAGAATTATGTTGCACGAAGCACAATTTCACATCATTCTGGGTCCATTTGTGTGAAAACAAGGTCCAATCAGGCTGAAACTTTACAAGAAGGTAGAATCTATTGAATTGAAAGTGATCTGAACGTTTCATGATGATCGCACATTCCTATAGGGGGTCAAACCATGTCCCAAAGGTCACCGGGCCTGGTGTCACTTTAAAGAAGTAGTCCAGTTACACATTTGTCGGCTTATAACTTGGCTTCTTAATGTTCTAGAGAGATCAGGTTTGTTTTAGTGTACTCCAATCAACAGCCCCTACAACCACAATAAAAGGAATGGAATCATTAGCACTTATGGCTTGTAAATGGCACCCAGAATTATGTTGCACGAAGCACAATTTCACTTCATTCTGGGTCCATTTGTGTGAAAACAAGGTCCAATTAGGCTTAAACGTTACAGGAAGGTAGAATCTAATGAGTTGTAAGTGAACTGAACATTTCATGATGATAGCACTTTCCTAAGGGGGTCAAACCATGTCCCAAAGTTCACCGGGCCTGGTGTCACTTTAAAGAAGTAGTCCAGTTACACCTTTGTGGGCTTATAACTTGGCTTCTGAATGTCCTAGAGAGATCAGGTTTGTTTTAGTGTACTCCAATCAACAACCCCTACAACCTCAAAAAGGAATGGGGTCATTAGCACTTATGGTTTGTAAATGGCACCCAGAATTATGTTGCACGAAGCACAATTTCACATCATTCTGGGTCCATTTGTGTTAAAACAAGGTCCAATCAGGCTGAAACGTTACAAGAAGGTAGAATCTATTGAGTTGTAAGTGATCTGAACGTTTCAAGATGATCGCACATTCCTAAGGGGGTAAAACCATGTCCCAAAGGTCACCGGGCCTGGTGTCACTTTAAAGAAGTAGTCCAGTTACTCCTTTGTGTGCTTATAACTTGGCTTCTGAATGTCCTAGAGAGGTCAGGTTTGTTTTAGTGTACTCCAATCAACAGCCCCTACAACCACAAAAAGGAATGGAGTCATTAGCACTTATGGTTTTTACATGACACCCAGAATTATGTTGCACGAAGCACAATTTCACATCATTCTGGGTTCATTTGTGTGAAAACAAGGTCCAATCAGGCTGAAACGTTACAGGAAGGTAGAATCTATTGAGTTGTAAGTGATCTGAACGTTTCATGATGATAGCACTTTCGTAAGGGGGTCAAACCATGTCCCAAAGGTCACCGGATCTGGTGTCAATTTAAAGAAGTAGTCCAGTTACACATTTGTGGGCTTGTAACTTGGCTTCTGAATGTCCTAGAGAGATCAGGTTTGTTTTAGTGTACTCCAATCAACAGCCCCTACAACCACAAAAAGGAATGGAGTCATTAGCACTTATGGTTTGTAAATGGCAACCAGAATTATGTTGCACGAAGCACAATTTCACATCATTCTGGGTCCATTTGTGTGAAACCAAGGTCCAATCAGGCTGAAACGTTACAAGAAGGTAGAATCTATTGAGTTGTAAGTGATCTGAACGTTTCTTGATGATCGCACATTCCTATAGAGGGTCAAACCATGTCCCAAAGGTCACCGGGCCTGGTGTCACTTTAAAGAAGTAGTCCAGTTACACATTTGTGGGCTTATAACTTGGCTTCTGAATATCCTAGAGAGGTCAGGTTTGTTTTAAAGTACTCCAATTAACAGCCCCCATTACCCCAAAAAGGAATGGAGTCATTAGCACTTATGGTTTGTAAATGGCACCCAGAATTATGTTGCACGAAGCACAATTTCACTTCATTCTGGGTCCATTTGTGTGAAAACAAGGTCCAATCAGGCTGAAACGTTACAAGAAGGTAGAATCTATTGAGTTGTAAGTGATTTGAACGTTTCAAGATGATCGCACATTCCTAAGGGGGTAAAACCATGTCCCAAAGGTCACCGGGCCTGGTGTCACTTTAAAGAAGTAGTCCATTTACACCTTTGTGGGCTTATAACTTGGCTTCTGAATGTCCTAGAGAGGTCAGGTTTGTTTTAGTGTACTCCAATCAACAGCCCCTACAACCACAAAAAGGAATGGAGTCATTAGCACTTATGGTTTGTAAATGGCACCCAGAATTATGTTGCACGAAGCCCAATTTCACATCATTCTGGGTCCATTTGTGTGAAAACAAGGTCCAATCAGTATGAAACGTTACAAGAAGGTTGAATCTATTGAGTTGTAAGTGATCTGAACGTTTCATGATGATCGCACATTCCTATAGGGGGTCAAACCATGTCCCAAAGGTCACCGGGCCTGGTGTCACTTTAAAGAAGTAGTCCAGTTACACATTTGTGGGCTTGTAACTTGGCTTCTGAATTTCCTAGAGAGATCAGGTTTGTTTTAGTGTACTCCAATCAACAGCCCCTACATCCACAAAAGGAATGGAGTCATTAGCACTTATGGTTTGTAAATGGCAACCAGAATTATGTTGCACGAAGCACAATTTCACATCATTCTGGGTCCATTTGTGTGAAAACAAGGTCCAATCAGGCTGAAACGTTACAAGAAGGTAGAATCTATTGAGTTGTAAGTGATCTGAACGTTTCATGATGATCGCACATTCCTATAGGGGGTCAAACCATGTCCCAAAGGTCACCGGGCCTGGTGTCACTTTAAAGAAGTAGTCCAGTTACACATTTGTGGGCTTATAACTTGGCTTCTGAATATCCTAGAGAGGTCAGGTTTGTTTTAAAGTACTCCAATTAACAGCCCCCATTACCCCAAAAAGGAATGGAGTCATTAGCACTTATGGTTTTTAAATGGCACCCAGAATTATGTTGCACAAAGCACAATTTCACATCATTCTGGGTCCATTTGTGTGAAAACAAGGTCCAATCAGGCTGAAACGTTACAGGAAGGTAGAATCTATTGAGTTGTAAGTGATCTGACAGTTTCATGATGATAGCACTTTCCTAAGGGGGTCAAACCATGTCCCAAAGGTCACCAGATCTGGTGTCAATTGAAAGAAGTAGTCCAGTTACACATCTGTGGGCTTATAACTTGGCTTCTGAATGTCCTAGAGAGATCAGGTTTGTTTTAGTGTACTCCAATCAAAAGCCCCTACAACCACAAAAAAGGAATCGAGTCATTAGCACTTATGGTTTGTAAATGGCACCCAGAATTATGTTGCACGAAGCACAATTTCACATCATTCTGGGTCCATTTGTGTGAAAACAAGGTCCAATCAGGCTGAAACGTTACAAGAAGGTAGAATCTATTGAGTTGTAAGTGATCTGAACGTTTCATGATGATCACACATTCCTATAGGGGGTCAAACCATGTCCCAAAGGTCACCGGGCCTGGTGTCACTTTAAAGAAGTAGTCCAGTTACACCTTTGTGGGCTTATAACTTGGCTTCTGAATGTCCTAGAGAGGTCAGGTTTGTTTTAGTGTACTCCAATCAACAGCCCCTACAACCACAAAAAGGAATGGAGTCATTAGCCCTTATGGTTTGTAAATGGCACCCAGAATTATGTTGCACGAAGCACAATTTCACATCATTCTGGGTCCATTTGTGTGAAAACAAGGTCCAGTCAGGCTGAAACATTACAGGAATGTAGAATCTATTGAGTTCTAAGTGATCTGAACGTTTCATGATGATAACACATTCCTAAGGGGGTCAAACCATGTCCCAAAGGTCACCGGATCTGGTGTTAATTTAAAGAAGTTGTCCAGTTACACATTTGTGGGCTTATAACTTGGCTTCTGAATGTCCTAGAGAGATCAGGTTTGTTTTAATGTACTCCAATCAACAGCCCCTACAACCACAAAAAGGAATGGAGTCATTAGCACTTATGGTTTGTAAATGGCACCCAGAATTATGTTGCACGAAGCACAATTTCACATCATTCTGGGTCCATCTGTGTGAAAACAAGGTCCAATCAGGCTGAAACGTTACAGGAAGGTAGAATCTATTGAGTTGTAAGTGATCTGAACGTTTCATGATGATCGCACATTCCTATAGGGGGTCAAACAATGTCCCAAAGGTCACCGGGCCTGGTGTCACTTTAAAGAAGTAGTCCAGTTACACCTTTGTGGGCTTATAACTTGGCTTCTGAATATCCTAGAGAGGTCAGGTTTGTTTTAGAGTACTCCAATTAACAGCCCCCATTACCCCAAAAAGGAATGGAGTCATTAGCACTTATGGTTTTTACATGGCACCCAGAATTATGTTGCACGAAGCACAATTTCACATCATTCTGGGTTCATTTGTGTGAAAACAAGGTCCAATCAGGCTGAAACGTTACAGGAAGGTAGAATCTATTGAGTTGTAAGTGATCTGAACGTTTCATGATGATAGCACTTTCCTAAGGGGGTCAAACCATGTCCCAAAGGTCACCGGATCTGGTGTCAATTTAATGAAGTAGTCCAGTTACACATTTGTGGGCTTGTAACTTGGCTTCTGAATGTCCTAGAGAGACCAGGTTTGTTTTAGTGTACTCCAATCAACAGCCCCTACAACCACAAAAGGAATGGAGTCATTAGCACTTATGGTTTGTAAATGGCAACCAGAATTATGTTGCACAAAGCACAATTTCACATCATTCTGGGTCCATTTGTGTGAAAACAAGGTCCAATCAGGCTGAAACGTTACAAGAAGGTAGAATCTATTGAGTTGAAAGTGATCTGAACGTTTCATGATGATCGCACATTCCTATAGGGGGTCAAACCATGTCCCAAAGGTCACCGGGCCTGGTGTCACTTTAAAGAAGTAGTCCAGTTACACATTTGTGGGCTTATAACTTGGCTTCTTAATGTTCTAGAGAGATCAGGTTTGTTTTAGTGTACTCCAATCAACAGCCCCTACAACCACAAAAAAGGAATGGAATCATTAGCACTTATGGCTTGTAAATGGCACCCAGAATTATGTTGCACGAAGCACAATTTCACTTCATTCTGGGTCCATTTGTGTGAAAACAAGGTCCAATCAGGCTGAAACGTTACAGGAAGGTAGAATCTAATGAGTTGTAAGTAAACTGAACATTTCATGATGATAGCACTTTCCTAAGGGGGTCAAACCATGTCCCAAAGGTCACCGGGCCTGGTGTCACTTTAAAGAAGTAGTCCAGTTACACCTTTGTGGGCTTATAACTTGGCTTCTGAATGTCCTAGAGAGATCAGGTTTGTTTTAGTGTACTCCAATCAACAACCCCTACAACCTCAAAAAGGAATGGGGTCATTAGCACTTATGGTTTGTAAATGGCACCCAGAATTATGTTGCACGAAGCACAATTTCACATCATTCTGGGTCCATTTGTGTGAAAACAAGGTCCAATCAGGCTGAAACGTTACAAGAAGGTAGAATCTATTGAGTTGTAAGTGATCTGAACGTTTCAAGATGATCGCACATTCCTAAGGGGGTAAAACCATGTCCCAAAGGTCACCGGGCCTGGTGTCACTTTAAAGAAGTAGTCCAGTTACACCTTTGTGGGCTTATAACTTGGCTTCTGAATGTCCTAGAGAGGTCAGGTTTGTTTTAGTGTACTCCAATCAACAGCCCCTACAACCACAAAAAGGAATGGAGTCATTAGCACTTATGGTTTTTACATGACACCCAGAATTATGTTGCACGAAGCACAATTTCACGTCATTCTGCGTTCATTTGTGTGAAAACAAGGTCCAATCAGGCTGAAACGTTACAGGAAGGTAGAATCTATTGAGTTGTAAGTGATCTGAACGTTTCATGATGATAGCACTTTCCTAAGGGGGTCAAACCATGTCCCAAAGGTCACCGGATCTGGTGTCAGTTTAAAGAAGTAGTCCAGTTACACATTTGTGGGCTTGTAACTTGGCTTCTGAATGTCCTAGAGAGATCAGGTTTGTTTTAGTGTACTCCAATCAACAGCCCCTACAACCACAAAAGGAATGGAGTCATTAGCACTTATGGTTTGTAAATGGCACCCAGAATTATGTTGCACGAAGCACAATTTCACATCATTCTGGGTCCATTTGTGTGAAAACAAGGTCCAATCAGTATGAAACGTTACAAGAAGGTTGAATCTATTGAGTTGTAAGTGATCTGAACGTTTCATGATGATCGCACATTCCTATAAGGGGTCAAACCATGTCCCAAAGGTCACCGGGCCTGGTGTCACTTTAAAGAAGTAGTCCAGTTACACATTTGTGGGCTTATAACTTGGCTTCTGAATATCCTATAGAGGTCGGGTTTGTTTTAAGAGTACTCCAATTAACAGCCCCCATTACCCCAAAAAGGAATGGAGTCATTAGCACTTATGGTTTTTACATGGCACCCAGAATTATGTTGCACGAAGCACAATTTCACATCATTCTGGGTTCATTTGTGTGAAAACAAGGTCCGATCAGGCTGAAACGTTACAGGAAGGTAGAATCTATTGAGTTGTAAGTGATCTGAACATTTCATGATGATAGCACTTTCCTAAGGGGGTCAAACCATGTCCCAAAGGTCACCAGATCTGGTGTCAATTGAAAGAAGTAGTCCAGTTACACATTTGTGGGCTTATAACTGGGCTTCTGAATGTCCTAGAGAGATCAGGTTTGTTTTAGTGTACTCCAATCAAAAGCCCCTACAACCACAAAAAAGGAATCGAGTCATTAGCACTTATGGTTTGTAAATGGCACCCAGAATTATGTTGCACGAAGCACAATTTCACATCATTCTGGGTCCATTTGTGTGAAAACAAGGTCCAATCAGGCTGAAACGTTACAAGAAGGTAGAATCTATTGAGTTGTAAGTGATCTGAACGTTTCATGATGATCACACATTCCTATAGGGGGTCAAACCATGTCCCAAAGGTCACCGGGCCTGGTGTCACTTTTAAAGAAGTAGTCCAGTTACACCTTTGTGGGCTTATAACTTGGCTTCTGAGTGTCCTAGAGAGATCAGGTTTATTTTAATGTACTCCAATCAACAGCCCCTACAACCACAAAAAGGAATGGAGTCATTAGCACTTATGGTTTGTAAATGGCACCCAGAATTATGTTGCACGAAGCACAATTTCACATCATTCTGGGTCCATTTGTGTGAAAACAAGGTCCAGTCAGGCTGAAACATTACAGGAATGTAGAATCTATTGAGTTGTAAGTGATCTGAACATTTCATGATGATAGCACATTCCTAAGGGGGTCAAACCATGTCCCAAAGGTCACCGGATCTGGTGTCATTTTAAAGAAGTAGTCCAGTTACACATTTGTCGGCTTATAACTTGGCTTCTTAATGTTCTAGAGAGATCAGGTTTGTTTTAGTGTACTCCAATCAACAGCCCCTACAACCACAAAAAAGGAATGGAATCATTAGCACTTATGGCTTGTAAATGGCACCCAGAATTATGTTGCACAAAGCACAATTTCTCTTCATTCTGGGTCCATTTGTGTGAAAACAAAGTCCAATCAGGCTGAAACATTACAAGAAGGTAGAATCTATTGAGTTGTAAGTGAACTGAACATTTCATGATGATAGCACTTTCCTAAGGGGGTCAAACCATGTCCCAAACGTCACCGGGCCTGGTGTCACTTTAAAGAAGTAGTCCAGTTACACCTTTGTGGGCTTATAACTTGGCTTCCGAATGTCCTAGAGAGATCAGGTTTGTTTTAGTGTACTCCAATCAACAACCCCTACAACCACAAAAAGGAATGGGGTCATTAGCACTTATGGTTTGTAAATGGCACCCAGAATTATGTTGCACGAAGCACAATTTCACATCATTCTGGGTCCATTTGTGTGAAAACAAGGTCCAATCAGGCTGAAACGTTACAAGAAGGTAGAATCTATTGAGTTGTAAGTGATATGAACGTTTCAAGATGATCGCACATTCCTAAGGGGGTAAAACCATGTCCCAAAGGTCACCGGGCCTGGTGTCACTTTAAAGAAGTAGTCCAGTTACACCTTTGTGGGCTTATAACTTGGCTTCCGAATGTCCTAGAGAGATCAGGTTTGTTTTAGTGTACTCCAATCAACAACCCCTACAACCACAAAAAGGAATGGGGTCATTAGCACTTATGGTTTGTAAATGGCACCCAGAATTATGTTGCACGAAGCACAATTTCACATCATTCTGGGTCCATTTGTGTGAAAACAAGGTCCAATCAGGCTGAAACGTTACAAGAAGGTAGAATCTATTGAGTTGTAAGTGATATGAACGTTTCAAGATGATCGCACATTCCTAAGGGGGTAAAACCATGTCCCAAAGGTCACCGGGCCTGGTGTCACTTTAAAGAAGTAGTCCAGTTACACATTTGTGGGCTTATAACTTGGCTTCTGAATGTCCTAGAGAGGTCAGGTTTGTTTTAGTGTACTCCAATCAACAGCCCCTACAACCACAAAAAGGAATGGAGTCATTAGCACTTATGGTTTTTACATGACACCCAGAATTATGTTGCACGAAGCACAATTTCACATCATTCTGTGTTCATTTGTGTGAAAACAAGGTCCAATCAGGCTGAAACATTACAGGAAGGTAGAATCTATTGAGATGTAAGTGATCTGAACGTTTCATGATGATAGCACTTTCGTAATGGGGTCAAACCATGTCCCAAAGGTCACCGGATCTGGTGTCAATTTAAAGAAGTAGTCCAGTTACACATTTGTGGGCTTGTAACTTGGCTTCTGAATGTCCTAGAGAGATCAGGTTTGTTTTAGTGTACTCCAATCAACAGCCCATACAACCACAAAAAGGAATGGAGTCATTAGCACTTATGGTTTGTAAATGGCAACCAGAATTATGTTGCACGAAGCACAATTTCACATCATTCTGGGTCCATTTGTGTGAAACCAAGGTCCAATAAGGCTGAAACGTTACAAGAAGGTAGAATCTATTGAGTTGTAAGTGATCTGAACGTTTCATGATGATCGCACATTCCTATAGAGGGTCAAACCGTGTCCCAAAGGTCACCGGGCCTGGTGTCACTTTAAAGAAGTAGTCCAGTTACACATTTGTGGGCTTATAACTTGGCTTCTGAATATCCTAGAGAGGTCAGGTTTGTTTTAAAGTACTCCAATTAACAGCCCCCATTACCCCAAAAAGGAATGGAGTCATTAGCACTTATGGTTTGTAAATGGCACCCAGAATTATGTTGCACGAAGCACAATTTCACTTCATTCTGGGTCCATTTGTGTGAAGACAAGGTCCAATCAGGCTGAAACGTTACAAGAAGGTAGAATCTATTGAGTTGTAAGTGATCTGAACGTTTCAAGATGATCGCACATTCCTAAGGGGGTAAAACCATGTCCCAAAGGTCACCGGGCCTGGTGTCACTTTAAAGAAGTAGTCCAGTTACACCTTTGTGGGCTTATAACTTGGCTTCTGAATGTCCTAGAGAGGTCAGGTTTGTTTTAGTGTACTCCAATCAACAGCCCCTACAACCACAAAAAGGAATGGAGTCATTAGCACTTATGGTTTGTAAATGGCACCCAGAATTATGTTGCACGAAGCACAATTTCACATCATTCTGGGTCCATTTGTGTGAAAACAAGGTCCAATCAGTATCTATTGAGTTGTAAGTGAACTGAACATTTCATGATGATAGCACTTACCTAAGGGGGTCAAACCATGTCCCAAAGGTCACCGGGCCTGGTGTCACTTTAAAGAAGTAGTCCAGTTACACCTTTGTGGGCCTATAACTTGGCTTCTGAATGTCCTAGAGAGATCAGGTTTGTTTTAGTGTACTCCAATCAACAACCCCTACAACCTCAAAAAGGAATGGGGTCATTAGCACTTATGGTTTGTAAATGGCACCCAGAATTATGTTGCACGAAGCACAATTTCACATCATTCTGGGTCCATTTGTGTGAAAACAAGGTCCAATCAGGCTGAAACGTTACAAGAAGGTAGAATCTATTGAGTTGTAAGTGATCTGAACGTTTCAAGATGATCGCACATTCCTAAGGGGGTAAAACCATGTCCCAAAGGTCACCGGGCCTGGTGTCACTTTAAAGAAGTAGTCCAGTTACACCTTTGTGGGCTTATAACTTGGCTTCTGAATGTCCTAGAGAGGTCAGGTTTGTTTTAGTGTACTCCAATCAACAGCCCCTACAACCACAAAAAGGAATGGAGTCATTAGCACTTATGGTTTTTACATGACACCCAGAATTATGTTGCACGAAGCACAATTTCACATCATTCTGGGTTCATTTGTGTGAAAACAAGGTCCAATCAGGCTGAAACGATACAGGAAGGTAGAATCTATTGAGTTGTAAATGATCTGAACGTTTCATGATGATAGCACTTTCCTAAGGGGGTCAAACCATGTCCCAAAGGTCACCGGATCTGGTGTTAATTTAAAGAAGTAGTCCAGTTACACATTTTTGGGCTTATAACTTGGCTTCTGAAAGTCCTAGAGAGATCAGGTTTGTTTTAGTGTACTCCAATCAACAACCCTTGTAAGTGATCTGAACGTTTCATGATGATCGCACATTCCTATAGGGGGTCAAACCATGTCCCAAAGTTCACCGGGCCTGTTGTCACTTTAAAGAAGTAGTCCAGTTACACCTTTGTGGGCTTATAACTTGGTTTCTGAATGTCCTAGAGAGGTCAGGTTTGTTTTAGTGTACTCCAGTCAACAGCCCCTACAACCACAAAAATGAATGGAGTCATTAGCCCTTATGGTTTTTAAATGGCACCCAGAATTTTACTGCACTAAGCACAATTTCACATAATTCTGGGGTCATTTGTGTGAAAACAAGGTCAAAGCAGGCTGAAACGTTACAGGAAGGTAGAATCTATTGAGTTTTAAGTGATCTGAACGTTTCATGATGATAGCACTTTCCTAAGGGGGTCAAACCATGTCCCAAAGGTCACTGGATCTGGTGTAAATTTAAAGAAGTAGTCCAGTTACACATTTGTGGGCTTATAACTTGGGTTCTGAATGTCCTAGAGAGATCAGGTTTGTTTTAGTATACTCCAATCAACAGCCCCTACAACCACAAAAAGGAATGGAGTCATTAGCACTTATGGTCTTCAAATGGCACCCAGAATTATGTTGCACGAAGCACAATTTCACATCATTCTGGGTCCATTTGTGTGAAAACAAGGTCCTATCAGGCTGAAACGTTACAAGAAGGTAGAATCTATTTAGTTGTAAGTGATCTGAACGTTTCATGATGATCACACATTCCTATAGGGGGTCAAACCATGTCCCAAAGGTCACCGGGCCTGGTGTCACTTTAAAGAAGTAGTCCAGTTACACCTTTGTGGGATTATAACTTGGCTTCTGAATGTCCTAGAGAGGTCAGGTTTGTTTTAGTGTACTCCAATCAACAGCCCCTACAACCACAAAAAGGAATGGAGTCATTAGCACTCATGGTTTGTAAATGGCACCCAGAATTATGTTGCACGAAGCACAATTTCACATCATTCTGGGTCCATTTGTGTGAAAACAAGGTCCAATCAGTATGAAACGTTACAAGAAGGTTGAATCTATTGAGTTGTAAGTGATCTGAACGTTTCATGATGATCGCACATTCCTATAGGGGGTCAAACCATGTCCCAAAGGTCACCGGGCCTGGTGTCACTTTAAAGAAGTAGTCCAGTTACACATTTGTGGGCATATAACTTGGCTTCTGAATATCCTAGAGAGGTCGGGTTTGTTTTAGAGTACTCCAATTAACAGCCCCCATTACCCCAAACAGGAATGGAGTCATTAGCACTTATGGTTTTTACATGGCACCCAGAATTATGTTGCACGAAGCACAATTTCACATCATTCTGCGTTCATTTGTGTGAAAACAAGGTCCAATCAGGCTGAAACGTTACAGGAAGGTAGAATCTATTGAGTTGTAAGTGATCTGAACGTTTCATGATGATAGCACTTTCCTAAGGGGGTCAAACCATGTCCCAAAGGTCACCGGATCTGGTGTCAATTTAAAGAAGTAGTCCAGTTACACATTTGTGGGCTTGTAACTTGGCTTCTGAATTTCCTAGAGAGATCAGGTTTGTTTTAGTGTACTCCAATCAACAGCCCCTACAACCACAAAAGGAATGGAGTCATTAGCACTTATGGTTTGTAAATGGCAACCAGAATTATGTTGCACGAAGCACAATTTCACATCATTCTGGGTCCATTTGTGTGAAAACAAGGTCCAATCAGGCTGAAACGTTACAAGAAGGTAGAATCTATTGAGTTGTAAGTGATCTGAACGTTTCATGATGATCGCACATTCCTATAGGGGGTCAAACCATGTCCCAAAGGTCACCGGGCCTGGTGTCACTTTAGAGAAGTAGTCCAGTTACACATTTGTGGGCTTATAACTTGGCTTCTGAATATCCTAGAGAGGTCAGGTTTGTTTTAAAGTACTCCAATTAAGAGCCCCCATTACCCCAAAAAGGAATGGAGTCATTAGCACTTATGGTTTGTAAATGGCACCCAGAATTATGTTGCACGAAGCACGATTTCACTTCATTCTGGGTCCATTTGTGTGAAAACAAGGTCCAATCAGGCTGAAACGTTACAAGAAGGTAGAATCTATTGAGTTGTAAGTGATCTGAACGTTTCAAGATGATCGCACATTCCTAAGCGGGTAAAACCATGTCCCAAAGGTCACCGGGCCTGGTGTCACTTTAAAGAAGTAGTCCAGTTACACCTTTGTGGGCTTATAACTTGGCTTCTGAATGTCCTAGAGAGGTCAGGTTTGTTTTAGTGTACTCCAATCAACAGCCCCTACAACCACAAAAAGGAATGGAGTCATTAGCACTTATGGTTTGTAAATGGCACCCAGAATTATGTTGCACGAAGCACAATTTCACATCATTCTGGGTCCATTTGTGTGAAAACAAGGTCCAATCAGTATGAAACGTTACAAGAAGGTTGAATCTATTGAGTTGTAAGTGATCTGAACGTTTCATGAAGATCGCACATTCCTATAGGGGGTCAAACCATGTCCCAAAGGTCACCGGGCCTGGTGTCACTTTAAAGAAGTAGTCCAGTTTCACATTTGTGGGCTTATAACTTGGCTTCTGAATATCCTAGAGAGGTCGGGTTTGTTTTAGAGTACTCCAATTAACAGCCCCCATTACCCCAAAAAGGAATGGAGTCATTAGCACATATGGTTTGTAAATGGCAACCAGAATTATGTTGCACGAAGCACAATTTCACATCATTCTGGGTCCATTTGTGTGAAAACAAGGTCCAATCAGGCTGAAACTTTACAAGAAGGTAGAATCTATTGAATTGAAAGTGATCTGAACGTTTCATGATGATCGCACATTCCTATAGGGGGTCAAACCATGTCCCAAAGGTCACCGGGCCTGGTGTCACTTTAAAGAAGTAGTCCAGTTACACATTTGTCGGCTTATAACTTGGCTTCTTAATGTTCTAGAGAGATCAGGTTTGTTTTAGTGTACTCCAATCAACAGCCCCTACAACCACAATAAAAGGAATGGAATCATTAGCACTTATGGCTTGTAAATGGCACCCAGAATTATGTTGCACGAAGCACAATTTCACTTCATTCTGGGTCCATTTGTGTGAAAACAAGGTCCAATTAGGCTTAAACGTTACAGGAAGGTAGAATCTAATGAGTTGTAAGTGAACTGAACATTTCATGATGATAGCACTTTCCTAAGGGGGTCAAACCATGTCCCAAAGTTCACCGGGCCTGGTGTCACTTTAAAGAAGTAGTCCAGTTACACCTTTGTGGGCTTATAACTTGGCTTCTGAATGTCCTAGAGAGATCAGGTTTGTTTTAGTGTACTCCAATCAACAACCCCTACAACCTCAAAAAGGAATGGGGTCATTAGCACTTATGGTTTGTAAATGGCACCCAGAATTATGTTGCACGAAGCACAATTTCACATCATTCTGGGTCCATTTGTGTTAAAACAAGGTCCAATCAGGCTGAAACGTTACAAGAAGGTAGAATCTATTGAGTTGTAAGTGATCTGAACGTTTCAAGATGATCGCACATTCCTAAGGGGGTAAAACCATGTCCCAAAGGTCACCGGGCCTGGTGTCACTTTAAAGAAGTAGTCCAGTTACTCCTTTGTGTGCTTATAACTTGGCTTCTGAATGTCCTAGAGAGGTCAGGTTTGTTTTAGTGTACTCCAATCAACAGCCCCTACAACCACAAAAAGGAATGGAGTCATTAGCACTTATGGTTTTTACATGACACCCAGAATTATGTTGCACGAAGCACAATTTCACATCATTCTGGGTTCATTTGTGTGAAAACAAGGTCCAATCAGGCTGAAACGTTACAGGAAGGTAGAATCTATTGAGTTGTAAGTGATCTGAACGTTTCATGATGATAGCACTTTCGTAAGGGGGTCAAACCATGTCCCAAAGGTCACCGGATCTGGTGTCAATTTAAAGAAGTAGTCCAGTTACACATTTGTGGGCTTGTAACTTGGCTTCTGAATGTCCTAGAGAGATCAGGTTTGTTTTAGTGTACTCCAATCAACAGCCCCTACAACCACAAAAAGGAATGGAGTCATTAGCACTTATGGTTTGTAAATGGCAACCAGAATTATGTTGCACGAAGCACAATTTCACATCATTCTGGGTCCATTTGTGTGAAACCAAGGTCCAATCAGGCTGAAACGTTACAAGAAGGTAGAATCTATTGAGTTGTAAGTGATCTGAACGTTTCTTGATGATCGCACATTCCTATAGAGGGTCAAACCATGTCCCAAAGGTCACCGGGCCTGGTGTCACTTTAAAGAAGTAGTCCAGTTACACATTTGTGGGCTTATAACTTGGCTTCTGAATATCCTAGAGAGGTCAGGTTTGTTTTAAAGTACTCCAATTAACAGCCCCCATTACCCCAAAAAGGAATGGAGTCATTAGCACTTATGGTTTGTAAATGGCACCCAGAATTATGTTGCACGAAGCACAATTTCACTTCATTCTGGGTCCATTTGTGTGAAAACAAGGTCCAATCAGGCTGAAACGTTACAAGAAGGTAGAATCTATTGAGTTGTAAGTGATTTGAACGTTTCAAGATGATCGCACATTCCTAAGGGGGTAAAACCATGTCCCAAAGGTCACCGGGCCTGGTGTCACTTTAAAGAAGTAGTCCATTTACACCTTTGTGGGCTTATAACTTGGCTTCTGAATGTCCTAGAGAGGTCAGGTTTGTTTTAGTGTACTCCAATCAACAGCCCCTACAACCACAAAAAGGAATGGAGTCATTAGCACTTATGGTTTGTAAATGGCACCCAGAATTATGTTGCACGAAGCACAATTTCACATCATTCTGGGTCCATTTGTGTGAAAACAAGGTCCAATCAGTATGAAACGTTACAAGAAGGTTGAATCTATTGAGTTGTAAGTGATCTGAACGTTTCATGATGATCGCACATTCCTATAGGGGGTCAAACCATGTCCCAAAGGTCACCGGGCCTGGTGTCACTTTAAAGAAGTAGTCCAGTTACACATTTGTGGGCTTGTAACTTGGCTTCTGAATTTCCTAGAGAGATCAGGTTTGTTTTAGTGTACTCCAATCAACAGCCCCTACATCCACAAAAGGAATGGAGTCATTAGCACTTATGGTTTGTAAATGGCAACCAGAATTATGTTGCACGAAGCACAATTTCACATCATTCTGGGTCCATTTGTGTGAAAACAAGGTCCAATCAGGCTGAAACGTTACAAGAAGGTAGAATCTATTGAGTTGTAAGTGATCTGAACGTTTCATGATGATCGCACATTCCTATAGGGGGTCAAACCATGTCCCAAAGGTCACCGGGCCTGGTGTCACTTTAAAGAAGTAGTCCAGTTACACATTTGTGGGCTTATAACTTGGCTTCTGAATATCCTAGAGAGGTCAGGTTTGTTTTAAAGTACTCCAATTAACAGCCCCCATTACCCCAAAAAGGAATGGAGTCATTAGCACTTATGGTTTTTAAATGGCACCCAGAATTATGTTGCACAAAGCACAATTTCACATCATTCTGGGTCCATTTGTGTGAAAACAAGGTCCAATCAGGCTGAAATGTTACAGGAAGGTAGAATCTATTGAGTTGTAAGTGATCTGACAGTTTCATGATGATAGCACTTTCCTAAGGGGGTCAAACCATGTCCCAAAGGTCACCAGATCTGGTGTCAATTGAAAGAAGTAGTCCAGTTACACATTTGTGGGCTTATAACTTGGCTTCTGAATGTCCTAGAGAGATCAGGTTTGTTTTAGTGTACTCCAATCAAAAGCCCCTACAACCACAAAAAAGGAATCGAGTCATTAGCACTTATGGTTTGTAAATGGCACCCAGAATTATGTTGCACGAAGCACAATTTCACATCATTCTGGGTCCATTTGTGTGAAAACAAGGTCCAATCAGGCTGAAACGTTACAAGAAGGTAGAATCTATTGAGTTGTAAGTGATCTGAACGTTTCATGATGATCACACATTCCTATAGGGGGTCAAACCATGTCCCAAAGGTCACCGGGCCTGGTGTCACTTTAAAGAAGTAGTCCAGTTACACCTTTGTGGGCTTATAACTTGGCTTCTGAATGTCCTAGAGAGGTCAGGTTTGTTTTAGTGTACTCCAATCAACAGCCCCTACAACCACAAAAAGGAATGGAGTCATTAGCCCTTATGGTTTGTAAATGGCACCCAGAATTATGTTGCACGAAGCACAATTTCACATCATTCTGGGTCCATTTGTGTGAAAACAAGGTCCAGTCAGGCTGAAACATTACAGGAATGTAGAATCTATTGAGTTCTAAGTGATCTGAACGTTTCATGATGATAACACATTCCTAAGGGGGTCAAACCATGTCCCAAAGGTCACCGGATCTGGTGTTAATTTAAAGAAGTTGTCCAGTTACACATTTGTGGGCTTATAACTTGGCTTCTGAATGTCCTAGAGAGATCAGGTTTGTTTTAATGTACTCCAATCAACAGCCCCTACAACCACAAAAAGGAATGGAGTCATTAGCACTTATGGTTTGTAAATGGCACCCAGAATTATGTTGCACGAAGCACAATTTCACATCATTCTGGGTCCATCTGTGTGAAAACAAGGTCCAATCAGGCTGAAACGTTACAGGAAGGTAGAATCTATTGAGTTGTAAGTGATCTGAACGTTTCATGATGATCGCACATTCCTATAGGGGGTCAAACAATGTCCCAAAGGTCACCGGGCCTGGTGTCACTTTAAAGAAGTAGTCCAGTTACACCTTTGTGGGCTTATAACTTGGCTTCTGAATATCCTAGAGAGGTCAGGTTTGTTTTAGAGTACTCCAATTAACAGCCCCCATTACCCCAAAAAGGAATGGAGTCATTAGCACTTATGGTTTTTACATGGCACCCAGAATTATGTTGCACGAAGCACAATTTCACATCATTCTGGGTTCATTTGTGTGAAAACAAGGTCCAATCAGGCTGAAACGTTACAGGAAGGTAGAATCTATTGAGTTGTAAGTGATCTGAACGTTTCATGATGATAGCACTTTCCTAAGGGGGTCAAACCATGTCCCAAAGGTCACCGGATCTGGTGTCAATTTAATGAAGTAGTCCAGTTACACATTTGTGGGCTTGTAACTTGGCTTCTGAATGTCCTAGAGAGACCAGGTTTGTTTTAGTGTACTCCAATCAACAGCCCCTACAACCACAAAAGGAATGGAGTCATTAGCACTTATGGTTTGTAAATGGCAACCAGAATTATGTTGCACAAAGCACAATTTCACATCATTCTGGGTCCATTTGTGTGAAAACAAGGTCCAATCAGGCTGAAACGTTACAAGAAGGTAGAATCTATTGAGTTGAAAGTGATCTGAACGTTTCATGATGATCGCACATTCCTATAGGGGGTCAAACCATGTCCCAAAGGTCACCGGGCCTGGTGTCACTTTAAAGAAGTAGTCCAGTTACACATTTGTGGGCTTATAACTTGGCTTCTTAATGTTCTAGAGAGATCAGGTTTGTTTTAGTGTACTCCAATCAACAGCCCCTACAACCACAAAAAAGGAATGGAATCATTAGCACTTATGGCTTGTAAATGGCACCCAGAATTATGTTGCACGAAGCACAATTTCACTTCATTCTGGGTCCATTTGTGTGAAAACAAGGTCCAATCAGGCTGAAACGTTACAGGAAGGTAGAATCTAATGAGTTGTAAGTAAACTGAACATTTCATGATGATAGCACTTTCCTAAGGGGGTCAAACCATGTCCCAAAGGTCACCGGGCCTGGTGTCACTTTAAAGAAGTAGTCCAGTTACACCTTTGTGGGCTTATAACTTGGCTTCTGAATGTCCTAGAGAGATCAGGTTTGTTTTAGTGTACTCCAATCAACAACCCCTACAACCTCAAAAAGGAATGGGGTCATTAGCACTTATGGTTTGTAAATGGCACCCAGAATTATGTTGCACGAAGCACAATTTCACATCATTCTGGGTCCATTTGTGTGAAAACAAGGTCCAATCAGGCTGAAACGTTACAAGAAGGTAGAATCTATTGAGTTGTAAGTGATCTGAACGTTTCAAGATGATCGCACATTCCTAAGGGGGTAAAACCATGTCCCAAAGGTCACCGGGCCTGGTGTCACTTTAAAGAAGTAGTCCAGTTACACCTTTGTGGGCTTATAACTTGGCTTCTGAATGTCCTAGAGAGGTCAGGTTTGTTTTAGTGTACTCCAATCAACAGCCCCTACAACCACAAAAAGGAATGGAGTCATTAGCACTTATGGTTTTTACATGACACCCAGAATTATGTTGCACGAAGCACAATTTCACGTCATTCTGCGTTCATTTGTGTGAAAACAAGGTCCAATCAGGCTGAAACGTTACAGGAAGGTAGAATCTATTGAGTTGTAAGTGATCTGAACGTTTCATGATGATAGCACTTTCCTAAGGGGGTCAAACCATGTCCCAAAGGTCACCGGATCTGGTGTCAGTTTAAAGAAGTAGTCCAGTTACACATTTGTGGGCTTGTAACTTGGCTTCTGAATGTCCTAGAGAGATCAGGTTTGTTTTAGTGTACTCCAATCAACAGCCCCTACAACCACAAAAGGAATGGAGTCATTAGCACTTATGGTTTGTAAATGGCACCCAGAATTATGTTGCACGAAGCACAATTTCACATCATTCTGGGTCCATTTGTGTGAAAACAAGGTCCAATCAGTATGAAACGTTACAAGAAGGTTGAATCTATTGAGTTGTAAGTGATCTGAACGTTTCATGATGATCGCACATTCCTATAAGGGGTCAAACCATGTCCCAAAGGTCACCGGGCCTGGTGTCACTTTAAAGAAGTAGTCCAGTTACACATTTGTGGGCTTATAACTTGGCTTCTGAATATCCTATAGAGGTCGGGTTTGTTTTAAGAGTACTCCAATTAACAGCCCCCATTACCCCAAAAAGGAATGGAGTCATTAGCACTTATGGTTTTTACATGGCACCCAGAATTATGTTGCACGAAGCACAATTTCACATCATTCTGGGTTCATTTGTGTGAAAACAAGGTCCGATCAGGCTGAAACGTTACAGGAAGGTAGAATCTATTGAGTTGTAAGTGATCTGAACATTTCATGATGATAGCACTTTCCTAAGGGGGTCAAACCATGTCCCAAAGGTCACCAGATCTGGTGTCAATTGAAAGAAGTAGTCCAGTTACACATTTGTGGGCTTATAACTGGGCTTCTGAATGTCCTAGAGAGATCAGGTTTGTTTTAGTGTACTCCAATCAAAAGCCCCTACAACCACAAAAAAGGAATCGAGTCATTAGCACTTATGGTTTGTAAATGGCACCCAGAATTATGTTGCACGAAGCACAATTTCACATCATTCTGGGTCCATTTGTGTGAAAACAAGGTCCAATCAGGCTGAAACGTTACAAGAAGGTAGAATCTATTGAGTTGTAAGTGATCTGAACGTTTCATGATGATCACACATTCCTATAGGGGGTCAAACCATGTCCCAAAGGTCACCGGGCCTGGTGTCACTTTTAAAGAAGTAGTCCAGTTACACCTTTGTGGGCTTATAACTTGGCTTCTGAGTGTCCTAGAGAGATCAGGTTTATTTTAATGTACTCCAATCAACAGCCCCTACAACCACAAAAAGGAATGGAGTCATTAGCACTTATGGTTTGTAAATGGCACCCAGAATTATGTTGCACGAAGCACAATTTCACATCATTCTGGGTCCATTTGTGTGAAAACAAGGTCCAGTCAGGCTGAAACATTACAGGAATGTAGAATCTATTGAGTTGTAAGTGATCTGAACGTTTCAAGATGATCGCACATTCCTATAGGGGGTCAAACAATGTTCCAAAGGTCACCGGGCCTGGTGTCACTTTAAAGTAGTCCAGTTACACCTTTGTGGGCTTATGACTTGGCTTCTGAATATCCTAGAGAGGTCAGGTTTGTTTTAGAGTACTCCAATTAACAGCCCCCATTACCCCCAAAAGGAATGGAGTCATTAGCACTTATGTTTTTTAAATGGCACCCAGAATTATGCTGCACGAAGCACAATTTCACATCATTCTGGGTTCATTTGTGTGAAAAGTAGGTCCAATCAGGCTGAAACGTTACAGGAAGGTAGAATCTATTGAGTTGTAAGTGATCTGAAGGTTTCATGATGATAGCACTTTCCTAAGGGGGTCAAACCATGTCCCAAAGGTCACCGGATCTGGTGTCAATTTAAAGAAGTAGTCCAGTTACACATTTGTCGGCTTATAACTTGGCTTCTTAATGTTCTAGAGAGATCAGGTTTGTTTTAGTGTACTCCAATCAACAGCCCCTACAACCACAAAAAAGGAATGGAATCATTAGCACTTATGGCTTGTAAATGGCACCCAGAATTATGTTGCACGAAGCACAATTTCACTTCATTCTGGGTCCATTTGTGTGAAAACAAGGTCCAATCAGGCTGAAACGTTACAAGAAGGTAGAATCTATTGAGTTGTAAGTGAACTGAACATTTCATGATGATAGCACTTTCCTAAGGGGGTCAAACCATGTCCCAAAGGTCACCGGGCCTGGTGTCACTTTAAAGAAGTAGTCCAGTTACACCTTTGTGGGCTTATAACTTGGCTTCTGAATGTCCTAGAGAGGTCAGGTTTGTTTTAGTGTACTCCAATCAACAACCCCTACAACCACAAAAAGGAATGGAGTCATTAGCACTTATGGTTTTTACATGACACCCAGAATTATGTTGCACGAAGCACAATTTCACTTCATTCTGGGTCCATTTGTGTGAAAACAAGGTCCAAAAAGGCTGCAACGTTACAAGAAGGTAGAATCTATTGAGTTGTAAGTGATCTGAACGTTTCAAGATGATCGCACATTCCTAAGGGGGTAAAACCATGTCCCAAAGGTCACCAGGCCTGGTGTCACTTTAAAGAAGTAGTCCAGTTACACCTTTGTGGGCTTATAACTTGGCTTCTGAATGTCCTAGAGAGGTCAGGTTTGTTTTAGTGTACTCCAATCAACAGCCCCTACAACCACAAAAAGGAATGGAGTCATTAGCACTTATGGTTTGTAAATGGCACCCAGAATTATGTTGCACGAAGCACAATTTCACATCATTCTGGGTCCATTTGTGTGAAAACAAGGTCCAATCAGTATGAAACGTTACAAGAAGGTTGAATCTATTGAGTTGTAAGTGATCTGAACGTTTCATGATGATCGCACATTCCTATCGGGGGTCAAACCATGTCCCAAAGGTCACCGGGCCTGGTGTCACTTTAAAGAAGTAGTCCAGTTACACATTTGTGGGCTTATAACTTGGCTTATGAATATCCTAGAGAGGTCGGGTTTGTTTTAGAGTACTCCAATTAACAGCCCCCATTACCCCAAAAAGGAATGGAGTCATTAGCACTTATGGTTTTTACATGGCACCCAGAATTATGTTGCACGAAGCACAATTTCACATCATTCTGGGTCGATTTGTGTGAAAACAAGGTCCAATCAGGCTGAAACGTTACAGGAAGGTAGAATCTATTGAGTTGTAAGTGATCTGAACGTTTCATGATGATAGCACTTTCCTAAGGGGGTCAAACCATGTCCCAAAGGTCACCGGATCTGGTGTCAATTTAAAGAAGTAGTCCAGTTACACATTTGTGGGCTTGTAACTTGGCTTCTGAATGTCCTAGAGAGATCAGGTTTGTTTTAGTGTACTCCAATCAACAGCCCCTACAACCACAAAAGGAATGGAGTCATTAGCACTTATGGTTTGTAAATGGCAACCAGAATTATGTTGCACGAAGCACAATTTCACATCATTCTGGGTCCATTTGTGTGAAAACAAGGTCCAATCAGGCTGAAACGTTACAAGAAGGTAGAATCTATTGAGTTGTAAGTGATTTGAACGTTTCATGATGATCGCACATTCCTATAGGGGGTCAAACCATGTCCCAAAGGTCACCGGGCCTGGTGTCACTTTAAAGAAGTAGTCCAGTTACACCTTTGTGGGCTTATAACTTGGCTTCTGAGTGTCCTAGAGAGATCAGGTTTATTTTAATGTACTCCAATCAACAGCCCCTACAACCACAAAAAGGAATGGAGTCATTAGCACTTATGGTTTGTAAATGGCACCCAGAATTATGTTGCACGAAGCACAATTTCACATCATTCTGGGTCCATTTGTGTGAAAACAAGGTCCAGTCAGGCTGAAACATTACAGGAATGTAGAATCTATTGAGTTGTAAGTGATCTGAACGTTTCAAGATGACCGCACATTCCTATAGGGGGTCAAACAATGTTCCAAAGGTCACCGGGCCTGGTGTCACTTTAAAGTAGTCCAGTTACACCTTTGTGGGCTTATGACTTGGCTTCTGAATATCCTAGAGAGGTCAGGTTTGTTTTAGAGTACTCCAATTAACAGCCCCCATTACCCCCAAAAGGAATGGAGTCATTAGCACTTATGTTTTTTAAATGGCACCCAGAATTATGTTGCACGAAGCACAATTTCACATCATTCTGGGTTCATTTGTGTGAAAAGTAGGTCCAATCAGGCTGAAACGTTACAGGAAGGTAGAATCTATTGAGTTGTAAGTGATCTGAAGGTTTCATGATGATAGCACTTTCCTAAGGGGGTCAAACCATGTCCCAAAGGTCACCGGATCTGGTGTCAATTTAAAGAAGTAGTCCAGTTACACATTTGTCGGCTTATAACTTGGCTTCTTAATGTTCTAGAGAGATCAGGTTTGTTTTAGTGTACTCCAATCAACAGCCCCTACAACCACAAAAAAGGAATGGAATCATTAGCACTTATGGCTTGTAAATGGCACCCAGAAATATGTTGCACGAAGCACAATTTCACTTCATTCTGGGTCCATTTGTGTGAAAACAAGGTCCAATCACGTTACAAGAAGGTAGAATCTATTGAGTTGTAAGTGAACTGAACATTTCATGATGATAGCACTTTCCTAAGGGGGTCAAACCATGTCCCAAAGGTCACCGGGCCTGGTGTCACTTTAAAGAAGTAGTCCAGTTACACCTTTGTGGGCTTATAACTTGGCTTCTGAATGTCCTAGAGAGGTCAGGTTTGTTTTAGTGTACTCCAATCAACAACCCCTACAACCACAAAAAGGAATGGAGTCATTAGCACTTATGGTTTTTACATGACACCCAGAATTATGTTGCACGAAGCACAATTTCACTTCATTCTGGGTCCATTTGTGTGAAAACAAGGTCCAAAAAGGCTGCAACGTTACAAGAAGGTAGAATCTATTGAGTTGTAAGTGATCTGAACGTTTCAAGATGATCGCACATTCCTAAGGGGGTAAAACCATGTCCCAAAGGTCACCAGGCCTGGTGTCACTTTAAAGAAGTAGTCCAGTTACACCTTTGTGGGCTTATAACTTGGCTTCTGAATGTCCTAGAGAGGTCAGGTTTGTTTTAGTGTACTCCAATCAACAGCCCCTACAACCACAAAAAGGAATGGAGTCATTATCACTTATGGTTTTTAAATGGCACCCAGAATTATGTTGCACGAAGCACAATTTCACATCATTCTGGGTCCATTTGTGTGAAAACAAGGTCCAATCAGTATGAAACGTTACAAGAAGGTTGAATCTATTGAGTTGTAAGTGATCTGAACGTTTCATGATGATCGCACATTCCTATAGGGGGTCAAACCATGTCCCAAAGGTCACCGGGCCTGGTGTCACTTTAAAGAAGTAGTCCAGTTACACATTTGTGGGCTTATAACTTGGCTTCTGAATATCCTAGAGAGGTCAGGTTTGTTTTAAAGTACTCCAATTAACAGCCCCCATTACCCCAAAAAGGAATGGAGTCATTAGCACTTATGGTTTTTAAATGGCACCAGGAATTATGTTGCACAAAGCACAATTTCACATCATTCTGGGTCCATTTGTGTGAAAACATGGTCCAATCAGGCTGAAACGTTACAGGACGGTAGAAGCTATTGAGTTGTAAGTGATCTGAACGTTTCATGATGATAGCTCTTTCCTAAGGGGGTCAAACCATGTCCCAAAGGTCACCAGATCTGGTGTCAATTGAAAGAAGTAGTCCAGTTACACATTTGTGGGCTTGTAACTTGGCTTCTGAATGTCCTAGAGAGATCAGGTTTGTTTTAGTGTACTCCAATCAAAAGCCCCTACAACCACAAAAAAGGAATCGAGTCATTAGCACTTATGGTTTGTAAATGGCACCCAGAATTATGTTGCACGAAGCACAATTTCACATCATTCTGGGTCCATTTGTGTGAAAACAAGGTCCAATCAGGCTGAAACGTTACAAGAAGGTAGAATCTATTGAGTTGTAAGTGATCTGAACGTTTCATGATGATCACACATTCCTATAGGGGGTCAAATTATGTCCCAAAGGTCACCGGGCCTGGTGTCACTTTAAAGAAGTAGTCCAGTTACACCTTTGTGGGCTTATAACTTGGCTTCTGAATGTCCTAGAGAGTTCAGGTTTGTTTTAGTGTACTCCAATCAACAGCCCCTACAACCACAAAAAGGAATGGAGTCATTAGCCCTTATGGTTTGTAAATGGCACCCAGAATTATGTTGCACGAAGCACAATTTCACATCATTCTGGGTCCATTTGTGTGAAAACAAGGTCCAGTCAGGCTGAAACATTACAGGAATGTAGAATCTATTGAGTTGTAAGTGATCTGAACATTTCATGATGATAGCACATTCCTAAGGGGGTCAAACCATGTCCCAAAGGTCACCGGATCTGGTGTCAATTTAAAGAAGTAGTCCAGTTACACATTTGTCGGCTTATAACTTGGCTTCTTAATGTTCTAGAGAGATCAGGTTTGTTTTAGTGTACTCCAATCAACAGCCCCTACAACCACAAAAAAGGAATGGAATCATTAGCACTTATGGCTTGTAAATGGCACCCAGAATTATGTTGCACAAAGCACAATTTCTCTTCATTCTGGGTCCATTTGTGTGAAAACAAAGTCCAATCAGGCTGAAACATTACAAGAAGGTAGAATCTATTGAGTTGTAAGTGAACTGAACATTTCATGATGATAGCACTTTCCTAAGGGGGTCAAACCATGTCCCAAAGGTCACCGGGCCTGGTGTCACTTTAAAGAAGTAGTCCAGTTACACCTTTGTGGGCTTATAACTTGGCTTCCGAATGTCCTAGAGAGATCAGGTTTGTTTTAGTGTACTCCAATCAACAACCCCTACAACCACAAAAAGGAATGGGGTCATTAGCACTTATGGTTTGTAAATGGCACCCAGAATTATGTTGCACGAAGCACAATTTCACATCATTCTGGGTCCATTTGTGTGAAAACAAGGTCCAATCAGGCTGAAACGTTACAAGAAGGTAGAATCTATTGAGTTGTAAGTGATATGAACGTTTCAAGATGATCGCACATTCCTAAGGGGGTAAAACCATGTCCCAAAGGTCACCGGGCCTGGTGTCACTTTAAAGAAGTAGTCCAGTTACACATTTGTGGGCTTATAACTTGGCTTCTGAATGTCCTAGAGAGGTCAGGTTTGTTTTAGTGTACTCCAATCAACAGCCCCTACAACCACAAAAAGGAATGGAGTCATTAGCACTTATGGTTTTTACATGACACCCAGAATTATGTTGCATGAAGCACAATTTCACATCATTCTGTGTTCATTTGTGTGAAAACAAGGTCCAATCAGGCTGAAACATTACAGGAAGGTAGAATCTATTGAGATGTAAGTGATCTGAACGTTTCATGATGATAGCACTTTCGTAATGGGGTCAAACCATGTCCCAAAGGTCACCGGATCTGGTGTCAATTTAAAGAAGTAGTCCAGTTACACATTTGTGGGCTTGTAACTTGGCTTCTGAATGTCCTAGAGAGATCAGGTTTGTTTTAGTGTACTCCAATCAACAGCCCATACAACCACAAAAAGGAATGGAGTCATTAGCACTTATGGTTTGTAAATGGCAACCAGAATTATGTTGCACGAAGCACAATTTCACATCATTCTGGGTCCATTTGTGTGAAACCAAGGTCCAATAAGGCTGAAACGTTACAAGAAGGTAGAATCTATTGAGTTGTAAGTGATCTGAACGTTTCATGATGATCGCACATTCCTATAGAGGGTCAGACCGTGTCCCAAAGGTCACCGGGCCTGGTGTCACTTTAAAGAAGTAGTCCAGTTACACATTTGTGGGCTTATAACTTGGCTTCTGAATATCCTAGAGAGGTCAGGTTTGTTTTAAAGTACTCCAATTAACAGCCCCCATTACCCCAAAAAGGAATGGAGTCATTAGCACTTATGGTTTGTAAATGGCACCCAGAATTATGTTGCACGAAGCACAATTTCACTTCATTCTGGGTCCATTTGTGTGAAGACAAGGTCCAATCAGGCTGAAACGTTACAAGAAGGTAGAATCTATTGAGTTGTAAGTGATCTGAACGTTTCAAGATGATCGCACATTCCTAAGGGGGTAAAACCATGTCCCAAAGGTCACCGGGCCTGGTGTCACTTTAAAGAAGTAGTCCAGTTACACCTTTGTGGGCTTATAACTTGGCTTCTGAATGTCCTAGAGAGGTCAGGTTTGTTTTAGTGTACTCCAATCAACAGCCCCTACAACCACAAAAAGGAATGGAGTCATTAGCACTTATGGTTTGTAAATGGCACCCAGAATTATGTTGCACGAAGCACAATTTCACATCATTCTGGGTCCATTTGTGTGAAAACAAGGTCCAATCAGTATCTATTGAGTTGTAAGTGAACTGAACATTTCATGATGATAGCACTTACCTAAGGGGGTCAAACCATGTCCCAAAGGTCACCGGGCCTGGTGTCACTTTAAAGAAGTAGTCCAGTTACACCTTTGTGGGCCTATAACTTGGCTTCTGAATGTCCTAGAGAGATCAGGTTTGTTTTAGTGTACTCCAATCAACAACCCCTACAACCTCAAAAAGGAATGGGGTCATTAGCACTTATGGTTTGTAAATGGCACCCAGAATTATGTTGCACGAAGCACAATTTCACATCATTCTGGGTCCATTTGTGTGAAAACAAGGTCCAATCAGGCTGAAACGTTACAAGAAGGTAGAATCTATTGAGTTGTAAGTGATCTGAACGTTTCAAGATGATCGCACATTCCTAAGGGGGTAAAACCATGTCCCAAAGGTCACCGGGCCTGGTGTCACTTTAAAGAAGTAGTCCAGTTACACCTTTGTGGGCTTATAACTTGGCTTCTGAATGTCCTAGAGAGGTCAGGTTTGTTTTAGTGTACTCCAATCAACAGCCCCTACAACCACAAAAAGGAATGGAGTCATTAGCACTTATGGTTTTTACATGACACCCAGAATTATGTTGCACGAAGCACAATTTCACATCATTCTGGGTTCATTTGTGTGAAAACAAGGTCCAATCAGGCTGAAACGATACAGGAAGGTAGAATCTATTGAGTTGTAAATGATCTGAACGTTTCATGATGATAGCACTTTCCTAAGGGGGTCAAACCATGTCCCAAAGGTCACCGGATCTGGTGTTAATTTAAAGAAGTAGTCCAGTTACACATTTTTGGGCTTATAACTTGGCTTCTGAAAGTCCTAGAGAGATCAGGTTTGTTTTAGTGTACTCCAATCAACAACCCTTGTAAGTGATCTGAACGTTTCATGATGATCGCACATTCCTATAGGGGGTCAAACCATGTCCCAAAGTTCACCGGGCCTGTTGTCACTTTAAAGAAGTAGTCCAGTTACACCTTTGTGGGCTTATAACTTGGTTTCTGAATGTCCTAGAGAGGTCAGGTTTGTTTTAGTGTACTCCAGTCAACAGCCCCTACAACCACAAAAATGAATGGAGTCATTAGCCCTTATGGTTTTTAAATGGCACCCAGAATTATGCTGCACTAAGCACAATTTCACATAATTCTGGGTTCATTTGTGTGAAAACAAGGTCAAAGCAGGCTGAAACGTTACAGGAAGGTAGAATCTATTGAGTTGTAAGTGATCTGAACGTTTCATGATGATAGCACTTTCCTAAGGGGGTCAAACCATGTCCCAAAGGTCACTGGATCTGGTGTAAATTTAAAGAAGTAGTCCAGTTACACATTTGTGGGCTTATAACTTGGGTTCTGAATGTCCTAGAGAGATCAGGTTTGTTTTAGTATACTCCAATCAACAGCCCCTACAACCACAAAAAGGAATGGAGTCATTAGCACTTATGGTCTTCAAATGGCACCCAGAATTATGTTGCACGAAGCACAATTTCACATCATTCTGGGTCCATTTGTGTGAAAACAAGGTCCTATCAGGCTGAAACGTTACAAGAAGGTAGAATCTATTTAGTTGTAAGTGATCTGAACGTTTCATGATGATCACACATTCCTATAGGGGGTCAAACCATGTCCCAAAGGTCACCGGGCCTGGTGTCACTTTAAAGAAGTAGTCCAGTTACACCTTTGTGGGATTATAACTTGGCTTCTGAATGTCCTAGAGAGGTCAGGTTTGTTTTAGTGTACTCCAATCAACAGCCCCTACAACCACAAAAAGGAATGGAGTCATTAGCCGTTATGGTTTGTAAATGGCACCCAGAATTATGTTGCACGAAGCACAATTTCACATCATTCTGGGTCCATTTGTGAGAAAACAACGTCCAATCAGGCTGAAACGTTACAGGAAGGTAGAATCTATTGAGTTGTAAGTGATCTGAACATTTCAAGATGATCAAACATTCCTATAGGGGGTCAAACCATGTCCCAAAGGTCACCGGGCCTGGTGTCACTTTAAAGAAGTAGTCCAGTTACACCTTTGTGGGCTTATAACTTGGCTTCTGAATATCCTAGAGAGGTCAGGTTTGTTTTAGAGTACTCCAATTAACAGCCCCCATTACCCCCAAAAGGAATGGAGTCATTAGCACTTATGTTTTTTAAATGGCACCCAGAATTATGCTGCACGAAGCACAATTTCACATCATTCTGGGTTCATTTGTGTGAAAAGTAGGTCCAATCAGGCTGAAACGTTACAGGAAGGTAGAATCTATTTAGTTGTAAGTGATCTGAACGTTTCATGATGATAGCACTTTCCTAAGGGGGTCAAACCATGTCCCAAAGGTCACCGGATCGGGTGTCAATTTAAAGAAGTAGTCCAGTTACACATTTGTCGGCTTATAACTTGGCTTCTTAATGTTCTAGAGAGATCAGGTTTGTTTTAGTGTACTCCAATCAACAGCCCCTACAACCACAAAAAAGGAATGGAATCATAAGCACTTATGGCTTGTAAATGGCACCCAGAATTATGTTGCACGAAGCACAATTTCACTTAATTCTGGGTCCATTTGTGTGAAAACAAGGTCCAATCAGGCTGAAACGTTACAGGAAGGTAGAATCTATTGAGTTGTAAGTGAACTGAACATTTCATGATGATAGCACTTACCTAAGGGGGTCAAACCATGTCCCAAAGGTCACCGGGCCTGGTGTCACTTTAAAGAAGTAGTCCAGTTACACCTTTGTGGGCTTATAACTTGGCTTCTGAATGTCCTAGAGAGATCAGGTTTGTTTTAGTGTACTCCAATCAACAACCCCTACAACCTCAAAAAGGAATGGGGTCATTAGCACTTATGGTTTTTACATGACACCCAGAATTATGTTGCACGAAGCACAATTTCACATCATTCTGGGTTCATTTGTGTGAAAACAAGGTCCAATCAGGCTGAAACGATACAGGAAGGTAGAATGTATTGAGTTGTAAGTGATCTGAACGTTTCATGATGATAGCACTTTCGTAAGGGGGTCAAACCATGTCCCAAAGGTCACCGGATCTGGTGTCAATTTAAAGAAGTAGTCCAGTTACACATTTGTGGGCTTGTAACTTGGCTTCTGAATGTCCTAGAGAGATCAGGTTTGTTTTAGTGTACTCCAATCAACAGCCCCTACAACCACAAAAAGGAATGGAGTCATTAGCACTTATGGTTTGTAAATGGCAACCAGAATTATGTTGCACGAAGCACAATTTCACATCATTCTGGGTCCATTTGTGTGAAACCAAGGTCCAATCAGGCTGAAACGTTACAAGAAGGTAGAATCTATTGAGTTGTAAGTGATCTGAACGTTTCATGATGATCGCACATTCCTATAGAGGGTCAAACCATGTCCCAAAGGTCACCGGGCCTGGTGTCACTTTAAAGAAGTAGTCCAGTTACACATTTGTGGGCTTATAACTTGGCTTCTGAATATCCTAGAGAGATCAGTTTTGTTTTAGTGTACTCCAATCAACAACCACTACAACCTCAAAAAGGAATGGGGTCATTAGCACTTATGGTTTGTAAATGGCACCCAGAATTATGTTGCACGAAGCACAATTTCACATCATTCTGGGTCCATTTGTGTGAAAACAAGGTCCAATCAAGCTGAAACGTTACAAGAAGGTAGAATCTATTGAGTTGTAAGTGATCTGAACGTTTCAAGATGATCGCACTTTCCTAAGGGGGTCAAACGATGTCCCAAAGGTCACCGGATCTGGTGTCAATTTAAAGAAGTAGTCCAGTTACACATTTGTGGGCTTATAACTTGGCTTCTGAATGTCCTAGAGAGGTCAGGTTTGTTTTAGTGTACTCCAATCAACAGCCCCTACAACCACAAAAAGGAATGGAGTCATTAGCACTTATGGTTTTTACATGACACCCAGAATTATGTTGCACAAAGCACAATTTCACATCATTCTGGGTTCATTTGTGTGAAAACAAGGTCCACTCAGGCTGAAACGTTACAGGAAGGTAGAATCTATTGAGTTGTAAGTGATCTGAACGTTTCATGATGATAGCACTTTCTTAAGGGGGTCAAACCATGTCCCAAAGGTCACCGGATCTGGTGTCAATTTAAAGAAGTAGTCCAGTTACACATTTGTGGGCTTGTAACTTGAATTCTGAAGGTCCTAGAGAGATCAGGTTTGTTTTAGTGTACTCCAATCAACAGCCCCTACAACCACAAAAAGGAATGGAGTCATGAGCACTTATGGTTTGTAAATGGCAACCAGAATTATGTTGCACGAAGCACAATTTCACATCATTCTGGGTCCATTTGTGTGAAACCAAGGTCCAATCAGGCTGAAACGTTACAAGAAGGTAGAATCTATTGAGTTGTAAGTGATCTGAACGTTTCATGATGATTGCACATTCCTATAGAGGGTCAAACCATGTCCCAAAGGTCACCGGGCCTGGTGTCACTTTAAAGAAGTAGTCCAGTTACACATTTGTGGGCTTATAACTTGGCTTCTGAATATCCTAGAGAGGTCAGGTTTGTTTTAAAGTACTCCAATTAACAGCCCCCATTACCCCAAAAAGGAATGGAGTCATTAGCACTCATGGTTTGTAAATGGCACCCAGAATTATGTTGCACGAAGCACAATTTCACTTCATTCTGGGTCCATTTGTGTGAAAACAAGGTCCAATCAGGCTGAAACGTTACAAGAAGGTAGAATCTATTGAGTTGTAAGTGATCTGAACGTTTCAAGATGATCGCACATTCCTAAGTGGGTTAAACCATGTCCCAAAGGTCACCGGGCCTGGTGTCACTTTAAAGAAGTAGTCCAGTTACACCTTTGTGGGCTTGAACTTGGCTTCTGAATGTCCTAGAGAGGTCAGGTTTGTTTTAGTGTACTCCAATCAACAGCCCCTACAACCACAAAAAGGAATGGAGTCATTAGCACTTATGGTTTGTAAATGGCACCCAGAATTATGTTGCACGAAGCACAATTTCACATCATTCTGGGTCCATTTGTGTGAAAACAAGGTCCAATCAGTATGAAACGTTACAAGAAGGTTGAATCTATTGAGTTGTAAGTGATCCGAACGTTTCATGATGATCGCACATTCCTATAGGGGGTCAAACCATGTCCCAAAGGTCACCGGGCCTGGTGTCACTTTAAAGAAGTAGTCCAGTTACACATTTGTGGTCTTATAACTTGGCTTCTGAATATCCTAGAGAGGTCGGGTTTGTTTTAGAGTACTCCAATTAACAGCCCCCATTACCCCAAAAAGGAATAGAGTCATTAGCACTTATGGTTTTTACATGGCACCCAGAATTATGTTGCGCGAAGCACAATTTCACATCATTCTGGGTTCATTTGTGTGAAAACAAGGTCCAATCAGGCTGAAACGTTACAGGAAGGTAGAATCTATTGAGTTGTAAGTGATCTGAACGTTTCATGATGATAGCACTTTCGTAAGGGGGTCAAACCATGTCCCAAAGGTCACCGGATCTGGTGTCAATTTAAAGAAGTAGTCCAGTTACACATTTGTGGGCTTGTAACTTGGCTTCTGAATGTCCTAGAGAGATCAGGTTTGTTTTAGTGTACTCCAATCAACAGCCCCTACAACCACAAAAGGAATGGAGTCATTAGCACTTATGGTTTGTAAATGGCAACCAGAATTATGTTGCACGAAGCACAATTTCACATCATTCTGGGTCCATTTGTGTGAAAACAAGGTCCAATCAGGCTGAAACGTTACAAGAAGGTAGAATCTATTGAGTTGAAAGTGATCTGAACGTTTCATGATGATCGCACATTCCTATAGGGGGTCAAACCATGTCCCAAAGGTCACCGGGCCTGGTGTCACTTTAAAGAAGTAGTCCAGTTACACATTTGTCGGCTTATAACTTGGCTTCTTAATGTTCTAGAGAGATCAGGTTTGTTTTAGTGTACTCCAATCAACAGCCCCTACAACCACAAAAAAGGAATGGAATCATTAGCACTTATGGCTTGTAAATGGCACCCAGAATTATGTTGCACGAAGCACAATTTCACTTCATTCTGGGTCCATTTGTGTGAAAACAAGGTCCAATCAGGCTGAAACGTTACAGGAAGGTAGAATCTATTGAGTTGTAAGTGAACTGAACATTTCATGATGATAGCACTTTCCTAAGGGGGTCAAACCATGTCCCAAAGGTCACCGGGCCTGGTGTCACTTTAAAGAAGTAGTCCAGTTACACCTTTGTGGGCTTATAACTTGGCTTCTGAATGTCCTAGAGAGGTCAGGTTTGTTTTAGTGTACTCCAATCAACAGCCCCTACAACCACAAAAAGGAATGGAGTCATTAGCACTTATGGTTTTTACATGACACCCAGAATTATGTTGCACGAAGCACAATTTCACATCATTCTGGGTTCATTTGTGTGAAAACAAGGTCCAATCAGGCTGAAACGTTACAGGAAGGTAGAATCTATTGAGTTGTAAGTGATCTGAACGTTTCATGATGATAGCACTTTCGTAAGGGGGTCAAACCATGTCCCAAAGGTCACCGGATCTGGTGTCACTTTAAAGAAGTAGTCCAGTTACACATTTGTGTGCTTGTTACTTGGCTTCTGAATGTCCTAGAGAGATCAGGTTTGTTTTAGTGTACTCCAATCAACAGCCCCTACAACCACAAAAAGGAATGGAGTCATTAGCACTTATGGTTTGTAAATGGCAACCAGAATTATGTTGCACGAAGCACAATTTCACATCATTCTGGGTCCATTTGTGTGAAACCAAGGTCCAATCAGGCTGAAACGTTACAAGAAGGTAGAATCTATTGAGTTGTAAGTGATCTGAACGTTTCTTGATGATCGCACATTCCTATAGAGGGTCAAACCATGTCCCAAAGGTCACCGGGGCTGGTGTCACTTTAAAGAAGTAGTCCAGTTACACATTTGTGGGCTTATAACTTGGCTTCTGAATATCCTAGAGAGGTCAGGTTTCTTTTAAAGTTCTCCAATTAACAGCCCCCATTACCCCAAAAAGGAACGGAGTCATTAGCACTTATGGTTTGTAAATGGCACCCAGAATTATGTTGCATGAAGCACAATTTCACTTCATTCTGGGTCCATTTGTGTGAAAACAAGGTCCAATCAGGCTGAAACGTTACAAGAAGGTAGAATCTATTGAGTTGAAAGTGATCTGAACGTTTCATGATGATCGCACATTCCTAAGGGGGTAAAACCATGTCCCAAAGGTCACGGGGCCTGGTGTCACTTTAAAGAAGTAGTCAAGTTACACCTTTGTGGGCTTATAACTTGGCTTCTGAATGTCCTAGAGAGGTCAGGTTTGTTTTAGTGTACTCTAATCAACAGCCCCTACAACCACAAAAAGGAATGGAGTCATTAGCCCTTATGGTTTGTAAATGACACCCAGAATTATTTTGCACGAAGCACAATTTCACATCATTCTGGGTCCATTTGTGTGAAAACAAGGACCAGTCAGGCTGAAACATTACAGGAATGTAGAATCTATTGAGTTGTAAGTGATCTGAACGTTTCATGATGATAGCACATTCCTAAGGGGGTCAAACCATGTCCCAAAGGTCACCGGATCTGGTGTTAATTTAAAGAAGTAGTCCAGTTACACCTTTGTGGGCTTATAACTTGGCTTCTGAATATCCTAGAGAGGTCAGGTTTGTTTTAGAGTACTCCAATTAACAGCCCCCATTACCCCCAAAAGGAATGGAGTCATTAGCACTTATGTTTTTTAAATGGCACCCAGAATTATGCTGCACGAAGCACAATTTCACATCATTCTGGGTTCATTTGTGTGAAAAGTAGGTCCAATCAGGCTGAAACGTTACAGGAAGGTAAAATCTATTGAGTTGTAAGTGATCTGAACGTTTCATGATGATAGCACTTTCCTAAGGGGGTCAAACCATGTCCCAAAGTTCACCGGATCTGGTGTCAATTTAAAGAAGTAGTCCAGTTACACATTTGTCGGCTTATAACTTGGCTTCTTAATGTTCTAGAGAGATCAGGTTTGTTTTAGTGTACTCCAATCAACAGCCCCTACAACCACAAAAAAGGAATGGAATCATTAGCACTTATGGCTTGTAAATGGCACCCAGAATTATGTTGCACGAAGCACAATTTCACTTCATTCTGGGTCCATTTGTGTGAAAACAAGGTCCAATCAGGCTGAAACGTTACAAGAAGGTAGAATCTATTGAGTTGTAAGTGAACTGAACATTTCATGATGATAGCACTTTCCTAAGGGGGTCAAACCATGTCCCAAAGGTCACCGGGCCTGGTGTCACTTTAAAGAAGTAGTCCAGTTACACCTTTGTGGGCTTATAACTTGGCTTCTGAATGTCCTAGAGAGATCAGGTTTGTTTTAGTGTACTCCAATCAACAACCCCTACAACCTCAAAAAGGAATGGGGTCATTAGCACTTATGGTTTGTAAATGGCACCCAGAATTATGTTGCACGAAGCACAATTTCACATCATTCTGGGTCCATTTGTGTGAAAACAAGGTCCAATCAGGCTGAAACGTTACAAGAAGGTAGAATCTATTGAGTTGTAAGTGATATGAACGTTTCAAGATGATTGCACATTCCTAAGGGGGTAAAACCATGTCCCAAAGGTCACCGGGCCTGGTGTCACTTTAAAGAAGTAGTCCAGTTACACCTTTGTGGGCCTATAACTTGGCTTCTGAATGTCCTAGAGAGGTCAGGTTTGTTTTAGTGTACTCCAATCAACAGCCCCTACAACCACAAAAAGGAATGGAGTCATTAGCACTTATGGTTTTTACAAGACACCCAGAATTATGTTGCACGAAGCACAATTTCACATCATTCTGGGTTCATTTGTGTGAAAACAAGGTCCAATCAGGCTGAAACATTACAGGAAGGTAGAATCTATTGAGTTGTAAGTGATCTGAACGTTTCATGATGATAGCACTTTCGTAATGGGGTCAAACCATGTCCCAAAGGTCACCAGATCTGGTGTCAATTTAAAGAAGTAGTCCAGTTACACATTTGTGGGCTTGTAACTTGGCTTCTGAATGTCCTAGAGAGGTCAGGTTTGTTTTAAAGTACTCCAATTAACAGCCCCCATTACCCCAAAAAGGAATGGAGTCATTAGCACTTATGGTTTGTAAATGGCACCCAGAATTATGTTGCACGAAGCACAATTTCACTTCATTCTGGGTCCATTTGTGTGAAAACAAGGTCCAATCAGGCTGAAACGTTACAAGAAGGTAGAATCTATTGAGTTGTAAGTGATCTGAACGTTTCAAGATGATCGCACATTCCTAAGGGGGTAAAACCATGTCCCAAAGGTCACCGGGCCTGGTGTCACTTTAAAGAAGTAGTCCAGTTACACCTTTGTGGGCTTATAACTTGGCTTCTGAATGTCCTAGAGAGGTCAGGTTTGTTTTAGTGTACTCCAATCAACAGCCCCTACAACCACAAAAAGGAATGGAGTCATTAGCACTTATGGTTTGTAAATGGCACCCAGAATTATGTTGCACGAAGCACAATTTCACATCATTCTGGGTCCATTTGTGTGAAAACAAGGTCCAATCAGTATGAAACGTTACAAGAAGGTTGAATCTATTGAGTTGTAAGTGATCTGAACGTTTCATGATGATCGCACATTCCTATAGGGGGTCAAACCATGTCCCAAAGGTCACCGGGCCTGGTGTCACTTTAAAGAAGTAGTCCAGTTACACATTTGTGGGCTTATAACGTGGCTTCTGAATATCCTAGAGAGGTCGGGTTTGTTTTAGAGTGCTCCAATTAACACCCCCCATTACCCCAAAAAGGAATGGAGTCATTAGCACTTATGGTTTTTACATGGCACCCAGAATTATGTTGCACGAAGCACAATTTCACATCATTCTGGGTTCATTTGTGTGAAAACAAGGTCCAATCAGACTGAAAAGTTACAGGAAGGTAGAATCTATTGAGTTGTAAGTGATCTGAACGTTTCATGATGATAGCACTTTCCTAAGGGGGTCAAACCATGTCCCAAAGGTCACCGGATCTGGTGTCAATTTAAAGAAGTCGTCCAGTTACACATTTGTGGGCTTGTAACTTGGCTTCTGAATGTCCTAGAGAGATCAGGTTTGTTTTAGTGTACTCCAATCAACAGCCCCTACAACCACAAAAGGAATGGAGTCATTAGCACTTATGGTTTGTAAATGGCAACCAGAATTATGTTGCACGAAGCACAATTTCACATCATTCTGGGTCCATTTGTGTGAAAACAAGGTCCAATCAGGCTGAAACGTTACAGGAAGGTAGAATCTAATGAGTTGTAAGTGAACTGAACATTTCATGATGATAGCACTTTCCTAAGGGGGTCAAACCATGTCCCAAAGGTCACCGGGCCTGGTGTCACTTTAAAGAAGTAGTCCAGTTACACCTTTGTGGGCTTATAACTTGGCTTCTGAATGTCCTAGAGAGATCAGGTTTGTTTTAGTGTACTCCAATCAACAACCCCTACAACCTCAAAAAGGAATGGGGTCATTAGCACTTATGGTTTGTAAATGGCACCCAGAATTATGTTGCACGAAGCACAATTTCACATCATTCTGGGTCCATTTGTGTGAAAACAAGGTCCAATCAGGCTAAAACGTTACAAGAAGGTAGAATCTATTGAGTTGTAAGTGATCTGAACGTTTCAAGATGATCGCACAATCCTAAGGGGGTAAAACCATGTCCCAAAGGTCACCGGGCCTGGTGTCACTTTAAAGTAGTAGTCCAGTTACACCTTTGTGGGCTTATAACTTGGCTTCTGAATGTCCTAGAGAGGTCAGGTTTGTTTTAGTGTACTCCAATCAACAGCCCCTACAACCACAAAAAGGAATGGAGTCATTAGCACTTATGGTTTTTACATGACAACTAGAATTATGTTGCACGAAGCACAATTTCACATCATTCTGGGTTCATTTGTGTGAAAACAAGGTCCAATCAGGCTGAAACGTTACAGGAAGGTAGAATCTATTGAGTTGTAAGTGATCTGAACGTTTCATGATGATAGCACTTCCGTAAGGGGGTCAAACCATGTCCCAAAGGTCACCGGATCTGGTGTCAATTTAAAGAAGTAGTCCAGTTACACATTTGTGGGCTTGTAACTTGGCTTCTGAATGTCCTAGAGAGATCAGGTTGGTTTTAGTGTACTCCAATCAACAGCCCCTACAACCACAAAAAGGAATGGAGTCATTAGCACTTATGGTTTGTAAATGGCAACCAGAATTATGTTGCACGAAGCACAATTTCACATCATTCTGGGTCCATTTGTGTGAAACCAAGGTCCAATCAGGCTGAAACGTTACAAGAAGGTAGAATCTATTGAGTTGTAATTGATCTGAACGTTTCTTGATGATCGCACATTCCTATAGAGGGTCAAACCATGTCCCAAAGGTCACCGGGCCTGGTGTCACTTTAAAGAAGTAGTCCAGTTACACATTTGTGGGCTTATAACTTGGCTTCTGAATATCCTAGAGAGGTCAGGTTTCTTTTAAAGTACTCCAATTAACAGCCCCCATTACCCCAAAAAGGAATGGAGTCATTAGCACTTATGGTTTGTAAATGGCACCCAGAATTATGTTGCACGAAGCACAATTTCACTTCATTCTGGGTCCATTTGTGTGAAAACAAGGTCCAATCAGGCTGAAACGTTACAAGAAGGTAGAATCTATTGAGTTGTAAGTGATTTGAACGTTTCAAGATGATCGCACATTCCTAAGGGGGTAAAACCATGTCCCAAAGGTCACCGGGCCTGGTGTCACTTTAAAGAAGTAGTCAAGTTACACCTTTGTGGGCTTATAACTTGGCTTCTGAATGTCCTAGAGAGGTCAGGTTTGTTTTAGTGTACTCTAATCAACAGCCCCTACAACCACAAAAAGGAATGGAGTCATTAGCACTTATGGTTTGTAAATGGCACCCAGAATTATGTTGCACGAAGCACAATTTCACATCATTCTGGGTCCATTTGTGTGAAAACAAGGTCCAATCAGTATGAAATGTTACAAGAAGGTTGAATCTATTGAGTTGTAAGTGATCTGAACGTTTCATGATGATCGCACATTCCTATAGGGGGTCAAACCATGTCCCAAAGGTCACCGGGCCTGGTGTCACTTTAAAGAAGTAGTCCAGTTACACATTTGTGGGCTTATAACTTGGCTTCTGAATATCCTATAGAGGTCGGGTTTGTTTTAGAGTACTCCAATTAACAGCCCCCATTACCCCAAAAAGGAATGGAGTCATTAGCACTTATGGTTTTTACATTTACCCAAGAATTATGTTGCACGAAGCACAATTTCACATCATTCTGGGTTCATTTGTGTGAAAACAAGGTCCAATCAGGCTGAAACGTTACAGGAAGGTAGAATCTATTGAGTTGTAAGTGATGTGAACGTTTCATGATGATAGCACTTTCCTAAGGGGGTCAAACCATGTCCCAAAGGTCACCGGATCTGGTGTCAATTTAAAGAAGTAGTCCAGTTACACATTTGTGGGCTTGTAACTTGGCTTCTGAATGTCCTAGAGAGATCAGGTTTGTTTTAGTGTACTCCAATCAACAGCCCCTACAACCACAAAAGGAATGCAGTCATTAGCACTTATGGTTTGTAAATGGCAACCAGAATTATGTTGCACGAAGCACAATTTCACATCATTCTGGGTCCATTTGTGTGAAAACAAGGTCCAATCAGGCTGAAACGTTATAAGAAGGTAGAATCTATTGAGTTGTAAGTGATCTGAACGTTTCATGATGATCGCACATTCCTATAGGGGGTCAAACCATGTTCCAAAGGTCACCGGGCCTGGTGTCACTTTAAAGAAGTAGTCCAGTTACACATTTGTGGGCTTATAACTTGGCTTCTGAATATCCTAGAGAGGTCAGGTTTGTTTTAAAGTACTCCAATTAACAGCCCCCATTACCCCAAAAAGGAATGGAGTCATTAGCACTTATGGTTTTTAAATGGCACCCAGAATTATGTTGCACGAAGCACAATTTCACTTCATTCTGGGTCCATTTGTGTGAAAACAAGGTCCAATCAGGCTGAAACGTTACAGGAAGGTAGAATCTATTGAGTTGTAAGTGATCTGAACGTTTCATGATGATCGCACATTCCTATAGGGGGTCAAACCATGTTCCAAAGGTCACCGGGCCTGGTGTCACTTTAAAGAAGTAGTCCAGTTACACATTTGTGGGCTTATAACTTGGCTTCTGAATGTCCTAGAGAGATCAGGTTTGTTTTAGTGTACTCCAATCAAAAGCCCCTACAACCACAATAAAGGAATCGAGTCATTAGCACTTATGGTTTGTAAATGGCACCCAGAATTATGTTGCACGAAGCACAATTTCACATCATTCTGGGTCCATTTGTGTGAAAACAAGGTCCAATCAGGCTGAAACGTTACAAGAAGGTAGAATCTATTGAGTTGTAAGTTATCTGAACGTTTCATGATGATCGCACATTCCTAAAGGGGGTCAAACCATGTCCCAAAGGTCACCGGGCCTGGTGTCACTTTAAAGAAGTAGTCCAGTTACATATTTGTGGGCTTATAACTTGGCTTCTGAATGTCCTAGAGTGGATAGGTTTGTTTTAGTGTACTCCAATCAACAGCCCCTACAACCACAAAAAGGAATGGAGTCATTAGCACTTATGGTTTGTAAATGGCAACCAGAATTATGTTGCACGAAGCACAATTTCACATCATTCTGGGTTCATTTGTGTGAAAACAAGGTCCAATCAGGCTGAAACGTTACAGGAAGGTAGAATCTATTGAGTTGTAAGTGATCTGAACGTTTCATGATGATAGCACTTTCCTAAGGGGGTCAAACCATGTCCCAAAGGTCACCGGATCTGGTGTCAATTTAAAGAAGTAGTCCAGTTACACATTTGTGGGCTTGTAACTTGGCTTCTGAATGTCCTAGAGAGATCAGGTTTGTTTTAGTGTACTCCAATCAACAGCCCCTACAACCACAAAAGGAATGGAGTCATTAGCACTTATGGTTTGTAAATGGCAACCAGAATTATGTTGCACGAAGCACAATTTCACATCATTCTGGGTCCATTTGTGTGAAAACAAGGTCCAATCAGGCTGAAACGTTACAAGAAGGTAGAATCTATTGAGTTGAAAGTGATCTGAACATTTCATGATGATCGCACATTCCTATAGGGGGTCAAACCATGTCCCAAAGGTCACCGGGCCTGGTGTCACTTTAAAGAAGTAGTCCAGTTACACATTTGTCGGCTTATAACTTGGCTTCTTAATGTTCTAGAGAGATCAGGTTTGTTTTAGTGTACTCCAATCAACAGCCCCTACAACCACAAAAAAGGAATGGAATCATTAGCACTTATGGCTTGTAAATGGCACCCAGAATTATGTTGCACGAAGCACAATTTCACTTCATTCTGGGTCCATTTGTGTGAAAACAAGGTCCAATCAGGCTGAAACGTTACAGGAAGGTAGAATCTATTGAGTTGTAAGTGAACTGAACATTTCATGATGATAGCACTTTCCTAAGGGGGTCAAACCATGTCCCAAAGGTCACCGGGCCTGGTGTCACTTTAAAGAAGTAGTCCAGTTACACCTTTGTGGGCTTATAACTTGGCTTCTGAATGTCCTAGAGAGGTCAGGTTTGTTTTAGTGTACTCCAATCAACAACCCCTACAACTTCAAAAAGGAATGGGGTCATTAGCACTTATGGTTTGTAAATGGCACCCAGAATTATGTTGCACGAAGCACAATTTCACATCATTCTGGGTCCATTTGTGTGAAAACAAGGTCCAATCAGGCTGAAACGTTACAAGAAGGTAGAATCTATTGAGTTGTAAGTGATCTGAACGTTTCAAGATGATCGCACATTCCTAAGGGGGTAATACCATGTCCCAAAGGTCACCGGGCCTGGTGTCACTTTAAAGAAGTAGTCCAGTTACACCTTTGTGGGCTTATAACTTGGCTTCTGAATGTCCTAGAGAGGTCAGGTTTGTTTTAGTGTACTCCAATCAACAGCCCCTACAACCACAAAAAGGAATGGAGTCATTAGCACTTATAGTTTTTACATGACACCCAGAATTATGTTGCACGAAGCACAATTTCACATCATTCTGGGTTCATTTTTGTGAAAACAAGGTCCAATCAGGCTGAAACGTTACAGGAAGGTAGAATCTATTGAGTTGTAAGTGATCTGAACGTTTCATGATGATAGCACTTTCGTAAGGGGGTCAAACCATGTCCCAAAGGTCACCGGATCTGGTGTCAATTTAAAGAAGTAGTCCAGTTACACATTTGTGGGCTTGTAACTTGGCTTCTGAATGTCCTAGAGATATCAGGTTTATTTTAGTGTACTCCAATCAACAGCCCCTACAACCACAAAAAGGAATGGAGTCATTAGCACTTATGGTTTGTAAATGGCAACCAGAATTATGTTGCACGAAGCACAATTTCACATCATTCTGGGTCCATTTGTGTGAAACCATGGTCCAATCAGGCTGAAACGTTACAAGAAGGTAGAATCTATTGAGTTGTAAGTGATCTGAACGTTTCATGATGATCGCACATTCCTATAGAGGGTCAAACCATGTCCCAAAGGTCACCGGGCCTGGTGTCACTTTAAAGAAGTAGTCCAGTTACACATTTGTGGGCTTATAACTTGGCTTCTGAATATCCTAGAGAGGTCAGGTTTGTTTTAAAGTACTCCAATTAACAGCCCCCATTACCCCTAAAAGGAATGGAGTCATTAGCACTTATGGTTTGTAAATGGCACCCAGAATTATGTTGCACGAAGCACAATTTCACTTCATTCTGGGTCCATTTGTGTGAAAACAAGGTCCAATCAGGCTGAAACGTTACAAGAAGGTAGAATCTATTGAGTTGTAAGTGATCTGAACTTTTCAAGATGATCGCACATTCTTAAGGGGGTAAAACCATGTCCCAAAGGTCACTGGGCCTGGTGTCACTTTAAAGAAGTAGTCCAGTTACACCTTTGTGGGCTTATAACTTGGCTTCTGAATGTCCTAGAGAGGTCAGGTTTGTTTTAGTGTACTCCAATCAACAGCCCCTACAACCACAAAAAGGAATGGAGTCATTAGCACTTATGGTTTGTAAATGGCACCCAGAATTTATGTTGCACGAAGCACAATTTCACATCATTCTGGGTCCATTTGTGTGAAAACAAGGTCCAATCAGTATGAAACATTACAAGAAGGTTGAATCTATTGAGTTGTAAGTGATCTGAACGTTTCATGATGATCGCACATTCCTATAGGGGGTCAAACCATGTCCCAAAGGTCACCGGGCCTGGTGTCACTTTAAAGAAGTAGTCCAGTTACACATTTGTGGGCTTATAACTTGGCTTCTGAATATCCTATAGAGGTCGGGTTTGTTTTAGAGTACTCCAATTAACAGCCCCCATTACCCCAAAAAGGAATGGAGTCATTAGCACTTATGGTTTTTACATGGCACCCAGAATTATGTTGCACGAAGCACAATTTCACATCATTCTGGGTTCATTTGTGTGAAAACAAGGTCTGATCAGGCTGAAACGTTACAGGAAGGTAGAATCTATTGAGTTGTAAGTGATCTGAACGTTTCATGATGATAGCACTTTCCTAAGGGGGTCAAACCATGTCCCAAAGGTCACCAGATCTGGTGTCAATTGAAAGAAGTAGTCCAGTTAAACATTTGTGGGCTTATAACTTGGCTTCTGAATGTCCTAGAGAGATCAGGTTTGTTTTAGTGTACTCCAATCAAAAGCCCCTACAACCACAAAAAAGGAATCGAGTCATTAGCACTTATGGTTTGTAAATGGCACCCAGAATTATGTTGCACGAAGCCAGTGGCGGAGCGTGATATGTGCAACATGTGCGGCCGAACAGGGCGGCAGTCTGCAGGGGGCGGCATTTAATTTCCTTTTTTCTTCTTTTTTTTTCTAAAAAAAATATTTTTTTAGCATCAACCAATACATAAACAAAACATAGAAATCGCATGTTCTTAATAATAATAGTGATGATAATAATAATATTTCTGTAATAAAAGCACAACAAAGCGTAACCCATATCAACTACTCCCTGTCACATGACCCACGTCAGCTGATGTGAGGTCCCTCTCCTGATTGGCTCCTTCCACGTCGCGGCAAACATGAAAGCTGCTCCTGCCGTGGCTGTAAGCTTGTTGCTTGTAGAACGGCGTTGGAAAACAAAGCGTTTTTCTCCCCTCAATTCATTTATACTCTCATTTTACCTCAGCGGTAAGTGTTCTTAACATCTACCAATAACACCCTTTTACTTGTCAGTGACCAGTCGATCGTTTTCGCTATAAAAATGACCTTGTTCGGCGGAGTTCCCACCGCGAGCAGAACTCCGGTTCAAAAACGCTGTTTTTGAAACACTTTTATTTACTTAAGCACTTTAGTGGGCTTAACTTGAAACCAAGAGCAATCAAATGATTATTGTTATGTGTTGCCTTGAATTCGGCTATGCTGTCTGTCAGACAGTTGTTTTCCTTTATTGTTGTTTTTGTATTTGTTTGTAGCAAATGCTACTGGAATGCATAGATTGAGCTACGTAGCCAAGATGATTAATAATTGACCTGTTGTACATTCGTGATATGTTTACCGGTAAACTGAATAGAACTTGATGTGTTAATGAACGTTTCTCTGGCCTACAGGTCAGGTTTTTTTCCCCATGTTGAACTGATCTTCATATTGAAGTGGCGAGCTGGTAGGACCATTCTTTCTTTTTGGAATCGGGAAATGAGCTATTATTTACCCCATGAAAAACGGAGCGGCAGCGGGCCGCTGGAAGTGCCCTGCTAGTATGATCCCGTTTAAACTGTAAACTGCCATAAAATAAAAACTATAATAGCTAGAGCGGTCTTTTTTTAGCTGAAAGTTGAGACTCTTGCCTTTCAGCACATCTGTACTGTACAAGTCGATGATACCATCATGTTGCGTTAAGTGTGTCTATTTCAGTAGAACTTTGACAAGTGGTGAGAAGGTGGCCAGGAGCTGGATGTTGTGTTCAGTTAGCAAACGTTATATATACACTCCACACAATTTGAAACAAAGTTGTGTGTGTGTGTGTGTGTGTGTGTGTGTGTGTGTGTGTGTGTGTGTGTGTGTGTGTGTGTGTGTGTGAAGGGAGGGGGGGAGCGTCACAGGGGGATCTCGCACAGGGCGCCATTTAGGCCAGCTCCGCCTCTGCACGAAGCACAATTTCACATCATTCTGGGTCCATTTGTGTGAAAACAAGGTCCAATCAGGCTGAAACGTTACAAGAAGGTAGAATATATTGAGTTGTAAGTGATCTGAACGTTTCATGATGATCACACATTCCTATAGGGGGTCAAACCATGTCCCAAAGGTCACCGGGCCTGGTGTCACTTTAAAGAAGTAGTCCAGTTACACCTTTGTGGGCTTATAACTTGGCTTCTGAATGTCCTAGAGAGGTCAGGTTTGTTTTAGTGTACTCCAATCAACAGCCCCTACAACCACAAAAAGGAATGGAGTCATTAGCCCTTATGGTTTGTAAATGGCACCCAGAATTATGTTGCACGAAGCACAATTTCACATCATTCTGGGTCCATTTGTTGAAAACAAGGTCCAGTCAGGCTGAAACATTACAGGAATGTAGAATCTATTGAGTTGTAAGTGATCTGAACGTTTCATGATGATAGCACATTCCTAAGGGGGTCAAACCATGTCCCAAAGGTCACCGGATCTGGTGTCAATTTAAAGAAGTAGTCCAGTTACACATTTGTGGGCTTATAACTTGGCTTCTGAATGTCCTAGAGAGATCTGGTTTATTTTAATGTACTCCAATCAACAGCCCCTACAACCACAAAAAGGAATGGAGTCATTAGCACTTATGGTTTGTAAATGGCACCCAGAATTATGTTGCACGAAGCACAATTTCACATCATTCTGGGTCCATTTGTGTGAAAACAAGGTCCAATCAGGCTGAAACGTTACAGGAAGGTAGAATCTATTGAGTTGTAAGTGATCTGAATGTTTCAAGATGATCGCACATTCCTATAGGGGGTCAAACAATGTTCCAAAGGTCACCGGGCCTGGTGTCACTTTAAAGAAGTAGTCCAGTTACACCTTTGTGGGCTTATAACTTGGCTTCTGAATATCCTAGAGAGGTCAGGTTTATTTTAGAGTACTCAAATTAACAGCCCCCATTACCCCCAAAAGGAATGGAGTCATTAGCACTTATGTTTTTTAAATGGCACCCAGAATTATGCTGCACGAAGCACAATTTCACATCATTCTGGGTTCATTTGTGTGAAAAGTAGGTCCAATCAGGCTGAAACGTTACAGGAAGGTAGAATCTATTGAGTTGTAAGTGATCTGAACGTTTCATGATGATAGCACTTTCCTAAGGGGGTCAAACCATGTCCCAAAGGTCACCGGATCTGGTGTCAATTTAAAGAAGTAGTCCAGTTACACATTTGTCGGCTTATAACTTGGCTTCTTAATGTTCTAGAGAGATCAGGTTTGTTTTAGTGTACTCCAATCAACAGCCCCTACAACCACAAAAAAGGAATGGAATCATTAGCACTTATGGCTTGTAAATGGCACCCAGAATTATGTTGCACGAAGCACAATTTCACTTCATTCTCGGTCCATTTGTGTGAAAACAAGGTCCAATCAGGCTGAAACGTTACAAGAAGGTAGAATCTATTGAGTTGTAAGTGAACTGAACATTTCATGATGATAGCACTTTCCTAAGGGGGTCAAACCATGTCCCAAAGGTCACCAGGCCTGGTGTCACTTTAAAGAAGTAGTCCAGTTACACCTTTGTGGGCTTATAACTTGGCTTCTGAATGTCCTAGAGAGATCAGGTTTGTTTTAGTGTACTCCAATCAACAACCCCTACAACCTCAAAAAGGAATGGGGTCATTAGCACTTATGGTTTGTAAATGGCACCCAGAATTATGTTGCACGAAGCACAATTTCACATCATTCTGGGTCCATTTGTGTGAAAACAAGGTCCAATCAGGCTGAAACGTTACAAGAAGGTAGAATCTATTGAGTTGTAAGTGATATGAATGTTTCAAGATGATCGCACATTCCTAAGGGGGTAAAACCATGTCCCAAAGGTCACCGGGCCTGGTGTCACTTTAAAGAAGTAGTCCAGTTACACCTTTGTGGGCTTATAACATGCCTTCTGAATGTCCTAGAGAGGTCAGGTTTGTTTTAGTGTACTCCAATCAACAGCCCCTACAACCACAAAAAGGAATGGAGTCATTAGCGCTTATGCTTTTTACATGACACCCAGAATTATGTTGCACGAAGCACAATTTCACTTCATTCTGGGTCCATTTGTGTGAAAACAAGGTCCAATCAGGCTGAAACGTTACAAGAAGGTAGAATCTATTGAGTTGTAAGTGATCTGAACGTTTCAAGATGATCGCACATTCCTAAGGGGGTAAAACCATGTCCCAAAGGTCACCGGGCCTGGTGTCACTTTAAAGTAGTAGTCCAGTTACACCTTTGTGGGCTTATAACTTGGCTTCTGAATGTCCTAGAGAGGTCAGGTTTGTTTTAGTGTACTCCAATCAACAGCCCCTACAACCACAAAAAGGAATGGAGTCATTAGCACTTATGGTTTTTACATGACAACCAGAATTATGTTGCACGAAGCACAATTTCACATCATTCTGGGTTCATTTGTGTGAAAACAAGGTCCAATCAGGCTGAAACGTTACAGGAAGGTAGAATCTATTGAGTTGTAAGTGATCTGAACGTTTCATGATGATAGCACTTCCGTAAGGGGGTCAAACCATGTCCCAAAGGTCACCGGATCTGGTGTCAATTTAAAGAAGTAGTCCAGTTACACATTTGTGGGCTTGTAACTTGGCTTCTGAATGTCCTAGAGAGATCAGGTTGGTTTTAGTGTACTCCAATCAACAGCCCCTACAACCACAAAAAGGAATGGAGTCATTAGCACTTATGGTTTGTAAATGGCAACCAGAATTATGTTGCACGAAGCACAATTTCACATCATTCTGGGTCCATTTGAGTGAAACCAAGGTCCAATCAGGCTGAAACGTTACAAGAAGGTAGAATCTATTGAGTTGTAAGTGATCTGAACGTTTCTTGATGATCGCACATTCCTATAGAGGGTCAAACCATGTCCCAAAGGTCACCGGGCCTGGTGTCACTTTAAAGAAGTAGTCCAGTTACACATTTGTGGGCTTATAACTTGGCTTCTGAATATCCTAGAGAGGTCAGGTTTCTTTTAAAGTACTCCAATTAACAGCCCCCATTACCCCAAAAAGGAATGGAGTCTTTAGCACTTATGGTTTGTAAATGGCACCCAGAATTATGTTGCACGAAGCACAATTTCACTTCATTCTGGGTCCATTTGTGTGAAAACAAGGTCCAATCAGGCTGAAACGTTACAAGAAGGTAGAATCTATTGAGTTGTAAGTGATTTGAACGTTTCAAGATGATCGCACATTCCTAAGGGGGTAAAACCATGTCCCAAAGGTCACCGGGCCTGGTGTCACTTTAAAGAAGTAGTCAAGTTACACCTTTGTGGGCTTATAACTTGGCTTCTGAATGTCCTAGAGAGGTCAGGTTTGTTTTAGTGTACTCTAATCAACAGCCCCTACAACCACAAAAAGGAATGTAGTCATTAGCACTTATGGTTTGTAAATGGCACCCAGAATTATGTTGCACGAAGCACAATTTCACATCATTCTGGGTCCATTTGTGTGAAAACAAGGTCCAATCAGTATGAAATGTTACAAGAAGGTTGAATCTATTGAGTTGTAAGTGATCTGAACGTTTCATGATGATCGCACATTCCTATAGGGGGTCAAACCATGTCCCAAAGGTCACCGGGCCTGGTGTCACTTTAAAGAAGTAGTCCAGTTACACATTTGTGGGCTTATAACTTGGCTTCTGAATATCCTATAGAGGTCGGGTTTGTTTTAGAGTACTCCAATTAACAGCCCCCATTACCCCAAAAAGGAATGGAGTCATTAGCACTTATGGTTTTTACATGGCACCCAGAATTATGTTGCACGAAGCACAATTTCACATCATTCTGGGTTCATTTGTGTGAAAACAAGGTCCAATCAGGCTGAAACGTTACAGGAAGGTAGAATCTATTGAGTTGTAAGTGATCTGAACGTTTCATGATGATAGCACTTTCCTAAGGGGGTCAAACCATGTCCCAAAGGTCACCGGATCTGGTGTCAATTTAAAGAAGTAGTCCAGTTACACATTTGTGGGCTTGTAACTTGGCTTCTGAATGTCCTAGAGAGATCAGGTTTGTTTTAGTGTACTCCAATCAACAGCCCCTACAACCACAAAAGGAATGCAGTCATTAGCACTTATGGTTTGTAAATGGCAACCAGAATTATGTTGCACGAAGCACAATTTCACATCATTCTGGGTCCATTTGTGTGAAAACAAGGTCCAATCAGGCTGAAACGTTATAAGAAGGTAGAATCTATTGAGTTGTAAGTGATCTGAACGTTTCATGATGATCGCACATTCCTATAGGGGGTCAAACCATGTTCCAAAGGTCACCGGGCCTGGTGTCACTTTAAAGAAGTAGTCCAGTTACACATTTGTGGGCTTATAACTTGGCTTCTGAATATCCTAGAGAGGTCAGGTTTGTTTTAAAGTACTCCAATTAACAGCCCCCATTACCCCAAAAAGGAATGGAGTCATTAGCACTTATGGTTTTTAAATGGCACCCAGAATTATGTTGCACGAAGCACAATTTCACTTCATTCTGGGTCCATTTGTGTGAAAACAAGGTCCAATCAGGCTGAAACGTTACAGGAAGGTAGAATCTATTGAGTTGTAAGTGATCTGAACGTTTCATGATGATCGCACATTCCTATAGGGGGTCAAACCATGTTCCAAAGGTCACCGGGCCTGGTGTCACTTTAAAGAAGTAGTCCAGTTACACATTTGTGGGCTTATAACTTGGCTTCTGAATGTCCTAGAGAGATCAGGTTTGTTTTAGTGTACTCCAATCAAAAGCCCCTACAACCACAAAAAAGGAATCGAGTCATTAGCACTTATGGTTTGTAAATGGCACCCAGAATTATGTTGCACGAAGCACAATTTCACATCATTCTGGGTCCATTTGTGTGAAAACAAGGTCCAATCAGGCTGAAACGTTACAAGAAGGTAGAATCTATTGAGTTGTAAGTTATCTGAACGTTTCATGATGATCGCACATTCCTAAAGGTGGTCAAACCATGTCCCAAAGGTCACCGGGCCTGGTGTCACTTTAAATAAGTAGTCCAGTTACATATTTGTGGGCTTATAACTTGGCTTCTGAATGTCCTAGAGTGGATAGGTTTGTTTTAGTGTACTCCAATCAACAGCCCCTACAACCACAAAAAGGAAGGGAGTCATTAGCACTTATGGTTTGTAAATGGCAACCAGAATTATGTTGCACGAAGCACAATTTCACATCATTCTGGGTTCATTTGTGTGAAAACAAGGTCCAATCAGGCTGAAACGTTACAGGAAGGTAGAATCTATTGAGTTGTAAGTGATCTGAACGTTTCATGATGATAGCACTTTCCTAAGGGGGTCAAACCATGTCCCAAAGGTCACCGGATCTGGTGTCAATTTAAAGAAGTAGTCCAGTTACACATTTGTGGGCTTGTAACTTGGCTTCTGAATGTCCTAGAGAGATCAGGTTTGTTTTAGTGTACTCCAATCAACAGCCCCTACAACCACAAAAGGAATGGAGTCATTAGCACTTATGGTTTGTAAATGGCAACCAGAATTATGTTGCACGAAGCACAATTTCACATCATTCTGGGTCCATTTGTGTGAAAACAAGGTCCAATCAGGCTGAAACGTTACAAGAAGGTAGAATCTATTGAGTTGAAAGTGATCTGAACGTTTCATGATGATCGCACATTCCTATAGGGGGTAAAACCATGTCCCAAAGGTCACCGGGCCTGGTGTCACTTTAAAGAAGTAGTCCAGTTACACATTTGTCGGCTTATAACTTGGCTTCTTAATGTTCTAGAGAGATCAGGTTTGTTTTAGTGTACTCCAATCAACAGCCCCTACAACCACAAAAAAGGAATGGAATCATTAGCACTTATGGCTTGTAAATGGCACCCAGAATTATGTTGCACGAAGCACAATTTGACTTCATTCTGGGTCCATTTGTGTGAAAACAAGGTCCAATCAGGCTGAAACGTTACAGGAAGGTAGAATCTATTGAGTTGTAAGTGAACTGAACATTTCATGATGATAGCACTTTCCTAAGGGGGTCAAACCATGTCCCAAAGGTCACCGGGCCTGGTGTCACTTTAAAGAAGTAGTCCAGTTACACCTTTGTGGGCTTATAACTTGGCTTCTGAATGTCCTAGAGAGGTCAGGTTTGTTTTAGTGTACTCCAATCAACAACCCCTACAACTTCAAAAAGGAATGGGGTCATTAGCACTTATGGTTTGTAAATGGCACCCAGAATTATGTTGCACGAAGCACAATTTCACATCATTCTGGGTCCATTTGTGTGAAAACAAGGTCCAATCAGGCTGAAACGTTACAAGAAGGTAGAATCTATTGAGTTGTAAGTGATCTGAACGTTTCAAGATGATCGCACATTCCTAAGGGGGTAAAACCATGTCCCAAAGGTCACCGGGCCTGGTGTCACTTTAAAGAAGTAGTCCAGTTACACCTTTGTGGGCTTATAACTTGGCTTCTGAATGTCCTAGAGAGGTCAGGTTTGTTTTAGTGTACTCCAATCAACAGCCCCTACAACCACAAAAAGGAATGGAGTCATTAGCACTTATAGTTTTTACATGACACCCAGAATTATGTTGCACGAAGCACAATTTCACATCATTCTGGGTTCATTTGTGTGAAAACAAGGTCCAATCAGGCTGAAACATTACAGGAAGGTAGAATCTATTGAGTTGTAAGTGATCTGAACGTTTCATGATGATAGCACTTTCGTAAGGGGGTCAAACCATGTCCCAAAGGTCACCGGATCTGGTGTCAATTTAAAGAAGTAGTCCAGTTACACATTTGTGGGCTTGTAACTTGGCTTCTGAATGTCCTAGAGATATCAGGTTTATTTTAGTGTACTCCAATCAACAGCCCCTACAACCACAAAAAGGAATGGAGTCATTAGCACTTATGGTTTGTAAATGGCAACCAGAATTATGTTGCACGAAGCACAATTTCACATCATTCTGGGTCCATTTGTGTGAAACCATGGTCCAATCAGGCTGAAACGTTACAAGAAGGTAGAATCTATTGAGTTGTAAGTGATCTGAACGTTTCATGATGATCGCACATTCCTATAGAGGGTCAAACCATGTCCCAAAGGTCACCGGGCCTGGTGTCACTTTAAAGAAGTAGTCCAGTTACACATTTGTGGGCTTATAACTTGGCTTCTGAATATCCTAGAGAGGTCAGGTTTGTTTTAAAGTACTCCAATTAACAGCCCCCATTACCCCTAAAAGGAATGGAGTCATTAGCACTTATGGTTTGTAAATGGCACCCAGAATTATGTTGCACGAAGCACAATTTCACTTCATTCTGGGTCCATTTGTGTGAAAACAAGGTCCAATCAGGCTGAAACGTTACAAGAAGGTAGAATCTATTGAGTTGTAAGTGATCTGAACTTTTCAAGATGATCGCACATTCCTAAGGGGGTAAAACCATGTCCCAAAGGTCACTGGGCCTGGTGTCACTTTAAAGAAGTAGTCCAGTTACACCTTTGTGGGCTTATAACTTGGCTTCTGAATGTCCTAGAGAGGTCAGGTTTGTTTTAGTGTACTCCAATCAACAGCCCCTACAACCACAAAAAGGAATGGAGTCATTAGCACTTATGGTTTGTAAATGGCACCCAGAATTTATGTTGCACGAAGCACAATTTCACATCATTCTGGATCCATTTGTGTGAAAACAAGGTCCAATCAGTATGAAACATTACAAGAAGGTTGAATCTATTGAGTTGTAAGTGATCTGAACGTTTCATGATGATCGCACATTCCTATAGGGGGTCAAACCATGTCCCAAAGGTCACCGGGCCTGGTGTCACTTTAAAGAAGTAGTCCAGTTACACATTTGTGGGCTTATAACTTGGCTTCTGAATATCCTATAGAGGTCGGGTTTGTTTTAGAGTACTCCAATTAACAGCCCCCATTACCCCAAAAAGGAATGGAGTCATTAGCACTTATGGTTTTTACATGGCACCCAGAATTATGTTGCACGAAGCACAATTTCACATCATTCTGGGTTCATTTTTGTGAAAACAAGGTCTGATCAGGCTGAAACGTTACAGGAAGGTAGAATCTATTGAGTTGTAAGTGATCTGAACGTTTCATGATGATAGCACTTTCCTAAGGGGGTCAAACCATGTCCCAAAGGTCACCAGATCAGGTGTCAATTGAAAGAAGTAGTCCAGTTACACATTTGTGGGCTTATAACTTGGCTTCTGAATGTCCTAGAGAGGTCAGGTTTGTTTTAGTGTACTCCAATCAACAGCCCCTACAACCACAAAAAGGAATGGAGTCATTAGCCCTTATGGTTTGTAAATGGCACCCAGAATTATGTTGCACGAAGCACAATTTCACATCATTCTGGGTCCATTTGTTGAAAACAAGGTCCAGTCAGGCTGAAACATTACAGGAATGTAGAATCTATTGAGTTGTAAGTGATCTGAACGTTTCATGATGATAGCACATTCCTAAGGGGGTCAAACCATGTCCCAAAGGTCACCGGATCTGGTGTCAATTTAAAGAAGTAGTCCAGTTACACCTTTGTGGGCTTATAACTTGGCTTCTGAATGTCCTAGAGAGGTCAGGTTTGTTTTAGTGTACTCCAATCAACAGCCCCTACAACCACAAAAAGGAATGGAGTCATTAGCGCTTATGGTTTTTACATGACACCCAGAATTATGTTGCACGAAGCACAATTTCACTTCATTCTGGGTCCATTTGTGTGAAAACAAGGTCCAATCAGGCTGAAACGTTACAAGAAGGTAGAATCTATTGATTTGTAAGTGATATGAACGTTTCAAGATGATCGCACATTCTTAAGGGGGTAAAACCATGTCCCAAATGTCACCGGGCCTGGTGTCACTTTAAAGAAGTAGTCCAGTTACACCTTTGTGGGCTTATAACGTGGCTTCTGAATGTCCTAGAGAGGTCAGGTTTGTTTTAGTGTACTCCAATCAACAGCCCCTACAACCACAAAAAGGAATGGAGTCATTAGCACTTATGGTTTTTACATGACACCCAGAATTATGTTGCACGAAGCACAATTTCACTTCATTCTGGGTCCATTTGTGTGAAAACAAGGTCCAATCAGGCTGAAACGTTACAAGAAGGTAGAATCTATTGAGTTGTAAGTGATCTGAACGTTTCAAGATGATCGCACATTCCTAAGGGGGTAAAACCATGTCCCAAAGGTCACCGGGCCTGGTGTCACTTTAAAGAAGTAGTCCAGTTACACCTTTGTGGGCTTATAACTTGGCTTCTGAATGTCCTAGAGAGGTCAGGTTTGTTTTAGTGTACTCCAATCAACAGCCCCTACAACCACAAAAAGGAATGGAGTCATTAGCACTTATGGTTTGTAAATGGCACCCAGAATTATGTTGCACGAAGCACAATTTCACATCATTCTGGGTCCATTTGTGTGAAAACAAGGTCCAATCAGTATGAAACGTTACAAGAAGGTTGAATCTATTGAGTTGTAAGTGATCGGAACGTTTCTTGATGATCGCACATTCCTATAGAGGGTCAAACCATGTCCCAAAGGTCACCGGGCCTGGTGTCACTTTAAAGTAGTCCAGTTACACATTTGTGGGCTTATAACTTGGCTTCTGAATATCCTAGAGAGGTCAGGTTTGTTTTAAAGTACTCCAATTAACAGCCCCCATTACCCCAAAAAGGAATGGAGTCATTAGCACTTATGGTTTGTAAATGGCACCCAGAATTATGTTGCACGAAGCACAATTTCACTTCATTCTGGGTCCATTTGTGTGAAAACAAGGTCCAATCAGGTTGAAACGTTACAAGAAGGTAGAATCTATTGAGTTGTAAGTGATTTGAACGTTTCAAGATGATCGCACATTCCTAAGGGGGTCAAACCATGTCCCAAAGGTCACCAGATCTGGTGTCAATTGAAAGAAGTAGTCCAGTTACACCTTTGTGGGCTTATAACTTGGCTTCTGAATGTCCTAGAGAGGTCAGGTTTGTTTTAGTGTACTCCAATCAACAGCCCCTACAAACACAAAAAGGAATGGAGTCATTAGCACTTATGGTTTGTAAATGGCACCCAGAATTATGTTGCACGAAGCACAATTTCACATCATTCTGGGTCCATTTGTGTGAAAACAAGGTCCAATCAGTATGAAATGTTACAAGAAGGTTGAATCTATTGAGTTGTAAGTGATCTGAATGTTTCATGATGATCGCACATTCCTATAGGGGGTCAAACCATGTCCCAAATGTCACCGGGCCTGGTGTCACTTTAAATAAGTAGTCCAGTTACACATTTGTGGGCTTATAACTTGGCTTCTGAATATCCTATAGAGGTCGGGTTTGTTTTAGAGTACTCCAATTAACAGCCCCCATTACCCCAAAAAGGAATGGAGTTATTAGCACTTATGGTTTTTACATCGCACCCAGAATTATGTTGCACGAAGCACAATTTCACATCATTCTGGGTTCATTTGTGTGAAAACAAGGTCCAATCAGGCTGAAACGTTACAGGAAGGTAGAATCTATTGAGTTGTAAGTGATCTGAACGTTTCATGATGATAGCACTTTCCTAAGGGGGTCAAACCATGTCCCAAAGGTCACCGGATCTGGTGTCAATTTAAAGAAGTAGTCCAGTTACACATTTGTGGGCTTGTAACTTGGCTTCTGAATGTCCTAGAGAGATCAGGTTTGTTTTAGTGTACTCCAATCAACAGCCCCTACAACCACAAAAGGAATGGAGTCATTAGCACTAATGGTTTGTAAATGGCAACCAGAATTATGTTGCACGAAGCACAATTTCACATCATTCTGGGTCCATTTGTGTGAAAACAAGGTCCAATCAGGCTGAAACGTTATAAGAAGGTAGAATCTATTGAGTTGTAAGTGATCTGAACGTTTCATGATGATCGCACATTCCTATAGGGGGTCAAACCATGTTCCAAAGGTCACCGGGCCTGGTGTCACTTTAAAGAAGTAGTCCAGTTACACATTTGTGGGCTTATAACTTGGCTTATGAATGTCCTAGAGTGGTTAGGTTTGTTTTAGTGTACTCCAATCAACAGCCCCTACAACCACAAAACGGAATGGAGTCATTAGCACTTATGGTTTGTAAATGGCAACCAGAATTATGTTGCACGAAGCACAATTTCACATCATTCTGGGTTCATTTGTGTGAAAACAAGGTCCAATCAGGCTGAAACGTTACAGGAAGGTAGAATCTATTGAGTTGTAAGTGATCTGAACGTTTCATGATGATAGCACTTTCCTAAGGGGGTCAAACCATGTCCCAAAGGTCACCGGATCTGGTGTCAATTTAAAGAAGTAGTCCAGTTACACATTTGTGGGCTTGTAACTTGGCTTCTGAATGTCCTAGAGAGATCAGGTTTGTTTTAGTGTATTCCAATCAACAGCCCCTACAACCACAAAAGGAATGGAGTCATTAGCACTTATGGTTTGTAAATGGCAACCAGAATTATGTTGCACGAAGCACAATTTCACATCATTCTGGGTCCATTTGTGTGAAAACAAGGTCCAATCAGGCTGAGACGTTACAAGAAGGTAGAATCTATTGAGTTGAAAGTGATCTGAACGTTTCATGATGATCGCACATTCCTATAGGGGGTCAAACCATGTCCCAAAGGTCACCGGGCCTGGTGTCACTTTAAAGAAGTAGTCCAGTTACACATTTGTCGGCTTATAACTTGGCTTCTTAATGTTCTAGAGAGATCAGGTTTGTTTTAGTGTACTCCAATCAACAGCCCCTACAACCACAAAAAAGGAATGGAATCATTAGCACTTATGGCTTGTAAATGGCACCCAGAATTATGTTGCACGAAGCACAATTTCACTTCATTCTGGGTCCATTTGTGTGAAAACAAGGTCCAATCAGGCTGAAACGTTACAGGAAGGTAGAATCTATTGAGTTGTAAGTGAACTGAACATTTCATGATGATAGCACTTTCCTAAGGGGGTCAAACCATGTCCCAAAGGTCACCAGGCCTGGTGTCACTTTAAAGAAGTAGTCCAGTTACACCTTTGTGGGCTTATAACTTGGCTTCTGATTGTCCTAGAGAGGTCAGGTTTGTTTTAGTGTACTCCAATCAACAACCCCTACAACCTCAAAAAGGAATGAGGTCATTAGCACTTATGGTTTGTAAATGGCACCCAGAATTATGTTGCACGAAGCACAATTTCACATCATTCTGGGTCCATTTGTTTGAAAACAAGGTCCAATCAGGCTGAAACGTTACAAGAAGGTAGAATCTATTGAGTTGTAAGTGATCTGAACATTTCAAGATGATCGCACATTCCTAAGGGGGTAAAACCATGTCCCAAAGGTCACCGGGCCTGGTGTCACTTTAAAGAAGTAGTCCAGTTACACCTTTGTGGGCTTATAACTTGGCTTCTGAATGTCCTAGAGAGGTCAGGTTTGTTTTAGTGTACTCCAATCAACAGCCCCTACAACCACAAAAAGGAATGGAGTCATTAGCACTTATAGTTTTTACATGACACCCAGAATTATGTTGCACGAAGCACAATTTCACATCATTCTGGGTTCATTTGTGTGAAAACAAGGTCCAATCAGGCTGAAACGTTACAGGAAGGTAGAATCTATTGAGTTGTAAGTGATCTGAACATTTCATGATGATAGCACTTTCGTAAGGGGGTCAAACCATGTCCCAAAGGTCACCAGATCTGGTGTCAATTTAAAGAAGTAGTCCAGTTACACATTTGTGGGCTTGTAACTTGGCTTCTGAATGTCCTAGAGAGATCAGGTTTGTTTTAGTGTACTCCAATCAACAGCCCCTACAACCACAAAAAGAAATGGAGTCATTAGCACTTATGGTTTGTAAATGGCAACCAGAATTATGTTGCACGAAGCACAATTTCACATCATTCTGGGTCCATTTGTGTGAAACCATGGTCCAATCAGGCTGAAACGTTACAAGACGGTAGAATCTATTGAGTTGTAAGTGATCTGAACGTTTCATGATGATCGCACATTCCTATAGAGGGTCAAACCATGTCCCAAAGGTCACCGGGCCTGGTGTCACTTTAAAGAAGTAGTCCAGTTACACATTTGTGGGCTTATAACTTGGCTTCTGAATATCCTAGAGAGGTCAGGTTTGTTTTAAAGTACTCCAATTAACAGCCCCCATTACCCCAAAAAGGAATTGAGTCATTAGCACTTATGGTTTGTAAATGGCACCCAGAATTATGTTGCACGAAGCACAATTTCATTTCATTCTGGGTCCATTTGTGTGAAAACAAGGTCCAATCAGGCTGAAACGTTACAAGAAGGTAGAATCTATTGAGTTGTAAGTGATCTGAACGTTTCATGATGATCGCACATTCCTATAGGGGGTCAAACCATGTCCCAAAGGTCACCGGGCCTGGTGTCACTTTAAAGAAGTAGTCCAGTTACACATTTATGGGCCTATAACTTGGCTTCTGAATATCCTATAGAGGTCGGGTTTGTTTTAGAGTACTCCAATTAACAGCCCCCATTACCCCAAAAAGGAATGGAGTCATTAGCACTTATGGTTTTTACATGGCACCCAGAATTATGTTGCACGAAGCACAATTTCACATCATTCTGGGTTCATTTGTGTGAAAACAAGGTCCGATCAGGCTGAAACGTTACAGGAAGGTAGAATCTATTGAGTTGTAAGTGATCTGAACGTTTCATGATGATAGCACTTTCCTAAGGGGGTCAAACCATGTCCCAAAGGTCACCAGATCTGGTGTCAATTGAAAGAAGTAGTCCAGTTACACATTTGTGGGCTTATAACTTGGCTTCTGAATGTCCTAGAGAGATCAGGTTTGTTTTAGTGTACTCCAATCAAAAGCCCCTACAACCACAAAAAAGGAATCGAGTCATTAGCACTTATGGTTTGTAAATGGCACCCAGAATTATGTTGCACGAAGCACAATTTCACATCATTCTGGGTCCATTTGTGTGAAAACAAGGTCCAATCAGGCTGAAACGTTACAAGAAGGTAGAATCTATTGAGTTGTAAGTGATCTGAACGTTTCATGATGATCACACATTCCTATAGGGGGTCAAACCATGTCCCAAAGGTCACCGGGCCTGGTGTCACTTTAAAGAAGTAGTCCAGTTACACCTTTGTGGGCTTATAACTTGGCTTCTGAATGTCCTAGAGAGGTCAGGTTTGTTTTAGTGTACTCCAATCAACAGCCCCTACAACCACAAAAAGGAATGGAGTCATTAGCACTTATGGTTTGTAAATGGCACCCAGAATTATGTTGCACGAAGCTCAATTTCACATCATTCTGGGTCCATTTGTGTGAAAACAAGGTCCAATCAGGCTGAAACGTTACAGGAAGGTAGAATCTATTGAGTTGTAAGTGATCTGAACGTTTCAAGATGATCGCACATTCCTATAGGGGGTCAAACAATGTTCCAAAGGTCACCGGGCCTGGTGTCACTTTAAAGAAGTAGTCCAGTTACACCTTTGTGGGCTTATAACTTGGCTTCTGAATATCCTAGAGAGGTCAGGTTTGTTTTAGAGTACTCCAATTAACAGCCCCCATTACCCCCAAAAGGAATGGAGTCATTAGCACTTATGTTTTTTAAATGGCACCCAGAATTATGCTGCACGAAGCACAATTTCACATCATTCTGGGTTCATTTGTGTGAAAAGTAGGTCCAATCAGGCTGAAACGTTACAGGAAGGTAGAATCTATTGAGTTGTAAGTGATCTGAACGTTTCATGATGATAGCACTTTCGTAAGGGGGTCAAACCATGTCCCAAAGGTCACCGGATCTGGTGTCAATTTAAAGAAGTAGTCCAGTTACACATTTGTCGGCTTATAACTTGGCTTCTTAATGTTCTAGAGAGATCAGGTTTGTTTTAGTGTACTCCAATCAACAGCCCCTACAACCACAAAAAAGGAATGGAATCATTAGCACTTATGGCTTGTAAATGGCACCCAGAATTATGTTGCACGAAGCACAATTTCACTTCATTCTCGGTCCATTTGTGTGAAAACAAGGTCCAATCAGGCTGAAACGTTACAAGAAGGTAGAATCTATTGAGTTGTAAGTGATATGAACGTTTCAAGATGATCGCACATTCCTAAGGGGGTAAAACCATGTCCCAAAGGTCACCGGGCCTGGTGTCACTTTAAAGAAGTAGTCCAGTTACACCTTTGTGGGCTTATAACTTGGCTTCTGAATGTCCTAGAGAGGTCAGGTTTGTTTTAGTGTACTCCAATCAACAGCCCCTACAACCACAAAAAGGAATGGAGTCATTAGCACTTATGGTTTGTAAATGGCACCCAGAATTATGTTGCACGAAGCACAATTTCACATCATTCTGGGTCCATTTGTGTGAAAACAAGGTCCAATCAGTATGAAACGTTACAAGAAGGTTGAATCTATTGAGTTGTAAGTGATCTGAACGTTTAATGATGATCGCACATTCCTATAGGGGGTCAAACCATGTCCCAAAGGTCACCGGGCCTGGTGTCACTTTAAAGAAGTAGTCCAGTAACACATTTGTGGGCTTATAACTTGGCTTCTGAATATCCTAGAGAGGTCGGGTTTGTTTTAGAGTACTCCAATTAACAGCCCCCATTACCCCAAAAAGGAATGGAGTCATTAGCACTTATGGTTTTTACATGGCACCCAGAATTATGTTGCACGAAGCACAATTTCACATCATTCTGGGTTCATTTGTGTGAAAACAAGGTCCAATCAGGCTGAAACGTTACAGGAAGGTAGAATCTATTGAGTTGTAAGTGATCTGAACGTTTAATGATGATAGCACTTTCCTAAGGGGGTCAAACCATGTCCCAAAGGTCACCGGATCTGGTGTCAATTTAAAGAAGTAGTCCAGTTACACATTTGTGAGCTTGTAACTTGGCTTCTGAATGTCCTAGAGAGATCAGGTTTGTTTTAGTGTACTCCAATCAACAGCCCCTACAACCACAAAAGGAATGGAGTCATTAGCACTTATGGTTTGTAAATGGCAACCAGAATTATGTTGCACGAAGCACAATTTCACATCATTCTGGGTCCATTTGTGTGAAAACAAGGTCCAATCAGGCTGAAACGTTACAAGAAGGTAGAATCTATTGAGTTGTAAGTGATCTGAACGTTTCATGATGATCGCACATTCCTATAGGGGGTCAAACCATTTCCCAAAGGTCACCGGGCCCGGTGTCACTTTAAAGAAGTAGTCCAGTTACACATTTGTGGGCTTATAACTTGGCTTCTGAATATCCTAGAGAGGTCAGGTTTGTTTTAAAGTACTCCAATTAACAGCCCCCATTACCCCAAAAAGGAATGGAGTCATTAGCACTTATGGTTTTTAAATGGCACCCAGAATTATGTTGCACAAAGCACAATTTCACATCATTCTGGGTCCATTTGTGTGAAAACAAGGTCCAATCAGGCTGAAACGTTACAGGAAGGTAGAATCTATTGAGTTGTAAGTGATCTGAACGTTTCATGATGATAGCACTTTCCTAAGGGGGTCAAACCATGTCCCAAAGGTCACCAGATCTGGTGTCAATTGAAAGAAGTAGTCCAGTTAAACATTTGTGGGCTTATAACTTGGCTTCTGAATGCCCTAGAGAGGTCAGGTTTGTTTTAGTGTACTCCAATCAACAGCCCCTACAACCACAAAAAGGAATGGAGTCATTAGCACTTATGGTTTGTAAATGGCACCCAGAATTATGTTGCACGAAGCACAATTTCACATCATTCTGGGTCCATTTGTGTGAAAACAAGGTCCAATCAGGCTGAAACATTACAGGAATGTAGAATCTATTGAGTTGTAAGTGATCTGAACGTTTCATGATGATAGCACATTCCTAAGGGGGTCAAACCATGTCCCAAAGGTCACCTGATCTGGTGTCAATTTAAAGAAGTAGTCCAGTTACACATTTGTGGGCTTATAACTTGGCTTCTTAATGTTCTAGAGAGATCAGGTTTGTTTTAGTGTAATCCAATCAACAGCCCCTACAACCACAAAAAAGGAATGGAATCATTAGCACTTATGGCTTGTAAATGGCACCCAGAATTATGTTGCACGAAGCACAATTTCACTTCATTCTGTGTCCATTTGTGTGAAAACAAAGTCCAATCAGGCTGAAACGTTACAAGAAGGTAGACTCTATTGAGTTGTAAGTGAACTGAACATTTCATGATGATAGCACTTTCCTAAGGGGGTCAAACCATGTCCCAAAGGTCACCGGGCCTGGTGTCACTTTAAAGAAGTAGTCCAGTTACACCTTTGTGGGCTTATAACTTGGCTTCTGAATGTCCTAGAGAGATCAGGTTTGTTTTAGTGTACTCCAATCAACAACCCCTACAACCTCAAAAAGGAATGGGGTCATTAGCACTTATGGTTTGTAAATGGCACCCAGTATTATGTTTCACGAAGCACAATTTCACATCATTCTGGGTCCATTTGTGTGAAAACAAGGTCCAATCAGGCTGAAACGTTACAAGAAGGTAGAATCTATTGAGTTGTAAGAGATATGAACGTTTCAAGATGATCGCACATTCCTAAGGGGGTAAAACCATGTCCCAAAGGTCACCGGGCCTGGTGTCACTTTAAAGAAGTAGTCCAGTTACACCTTTGTGGGCTTATAACTTGGCTTCTGAATGTCCTAGAGAGGTCAGGTTTGTTTTAGTGTACTCCAAACAACAGCCCCTACAACCACAAAAAGGAATGGAGTCATTAGCACTTATGGTTTGTAAATGGCACCCAGAATTATGTTGCACGAAGCACAATTTCACATCATTCTGGGTCCATTTGTGTGAAAACAAGGTCCAGTCAGGCTGAAACATTACAGGTATGTAGAATCTATTGAGTTGTAAGTGATCTGAACGTTTCATGATGATAGCACATTCCTAAGGGGGTCAAACCATGTCCCAAAGGTCACCTGATCTGGTGTCAATTTAAAGAAGTAGTCCAGTTACACATTTGTGGGCTTATAACTTGGCTTCTGAATGTCCTAGAGAGATCAGGTTTGTTTTAGTGTACTCCAATCAACAGCCCCTACAACCACAAAAGGAATGGAGTCATTAGCACTTATGGTTTGTAAATGGCAACCAGAATAATGTTGCACGAAGCACAATTTCACATCATTCTGGGTCCATTTGTGTGAAAACAAGGTCCAATCAGGCTGAAACGTTACAAGAAGGTAGAATCTATTGAGTTGAAAGTGATCTGAACGTTTCATGATGATCGCACATTCCTATAGGGGGTCAAACCATGTCCCAAAGGTCACCGGGCCTGGTGTCACTTTAAAGAAGTAGTCCAGTTACACCTTTGTGGGCTTATAACTTGGCTTCTTAATGTTCTAGAGAGATCAGGTTTGTTTTAGTGTACTCCAATCAACAGCCCCTACAACCACAAAAAAGGAATGGAATCATTAGCACTTATGGCTTGTAAATGGCACCCAGAATTATGTTGCACGAAGCACAATTTCACTTCATTCTCGGTCCATTTGTGTGAAAACAAGGTCCAATCAGGCTGAAACGTTACAAGAAGGTAGAATCTATTGAGTTGTAAGTGATCTGAACGTTTCAAGATGATCGCACATTCCTAAGGGGGTAAAACCATGTCCCAAAGGTCACCGGGCCTGGTGTCACTTTAAAGAAGTAGTCCAGTTACACCTTTGTGGGCTTATAACTTGGCTTCTGAATGTCCTAGAGAGGTCAGGTTTGTTTTAGTGTACTCCAATCAACAGCCCCTACAACCACAAAAAGGAATGGAGTCATTAGCACTTATGGTTTGTAAATGGCACCCAGAATTATGTTGCACGAAGCACAATTTCACATCATTCTGGGTCCATTTGTGTGAAAACAAGGTCCAATCAGTATGAAACGTTACAAGAAGGTTGAATCTATTGAGTTGTAAGTGATCTGAACGTTTCATGATGATCGCACATTCCTATAGGGGGTCAAACCATGTCCCAAAGGTCACCGGGCCTGGTGTCACTTTAAAGAAGTAGTCCAGTAACACATTTGTGGGCTTATAACTTGGCTTCTGAATATCCTAGAGAGGTCGGGTTTGTTTTAGAGTACTCCAATTAACAGCCCCCATTACCCCAAAAAGGAATGGAGTCATTAGCACTTATGGTTTTTACATGGCACCCAGAATTATGTTGCACGAAGCACAATTTCACATCATTCTGGGTTCATTTGTGTGAAAACAAGGTCCAATCAGGCTGAAACGTTACAGGAAGGTAGAATCTATTGAGTTGTAAGTGATCTGAACGTTTAATGATGATAGCACTTTCCTAAGGGGGTCAAACCATGTCCCAAAGGTCACCGGATCTGGTGTCAATTTAAAGAAGTAGTCCAGTTACACATTTGTGAGCTTGTAACTTGGCTTCTGAATGTCCTAGAGAGATCAGGTTTGTTTTAGTGTACTCCAATCAACAGCCCCTACAACCACAAAAGGAATGGAGTCATTAGCACTTATGGTTTGTAAATGGCAACCAGAATTATGTTGCACGAAGCACAATTTCACATCATTCTGGGTCCATTTGTGTGAAAACAAGGTCCAATCAGGCTGAAACGTTACAAGAAGGTAGAATCTATTGAGTTGTAAGTGATCTGAACGTTTCATGATGATCGCACATTCCTATAGGGGGTCAAACCATTTCCCAAAGGTCACCGGGCCTGGTGTCACTTTAAAGAAGTAGTCCAGTTACACATTTGTGGGCTTATAACTTGGCTTCTGAATATCCTAGAGAGGTCAGGTTTGTTTTAAAGTACTCCAATTAACAGCCCCCATTACCCCAAAAAGGAATGGAGTCATTAGCACTTATGGTTTTTAAATGGCACCCAGAATTATGTTGCACAAAGCACAATTTCACATCATTCTGGGTCCATTTGTGTGAAAACAAGGTCCAATCAGGCTGAAACGTTACAGGAAGGTAGAATCTATTGAGTTGTAAGTGATCTGAACGTTTCATGATGATAGCACTTTCCTAAGGGGGTCAAACCATGTCCCAAAGGTCACCAGATCTGGTGTCAATTGAAAGAAGTAGTCCAGTTAAACATTTGTGGGCTTATAACTTGGCTTCTGAATGCCCTAGAGAGGTCAGGTTTGTTTTAGTGTACTCCAATCAACAGCCCCTACAACCACAAAAAGGAATGGAGTCATTAGCACTTATGGTTTGTAAATGGCACCCAGAATTATGTTGCACGAAGCACAATTTCACATCATTCTGGGTCCATTTGTGTGAAAACAAGGTCCAATCAGGCTGAAACATTACAGGAATGTAGAATCTATTGAGTTGTAAGTGATCTGAACGTTTCATGATGATAGCACATTCCTAAGGGGGTCAAACCATGTCCCAAAGGTCACCTGATCTGGTGTCAATTTAAAGAAGTAGTCCAGTTACACATTTGTGGGCTTATAACTTGGCTTCTTAATGTTCTAGAGAGATCAGGTTTGTTTTAGTGTAATCCAATCAACAGCCCCTACAACCACAAAAAAGGAATGGAATCATTAGCACTTATGGCTTGTAAATGGCACCCAGAATTATGTTGCACGAAGCACAATTTCACTTCATTCTGTGTCCATTTGTGTGAAAACAAAGTCCAATCAGGCTGAAACGTTACAAGAAGGTAGACTCTATTGAGTTGTAAGTGAACTGAACATTTCATGATGATAGCACTTTCCTAAGGGGGTCAAACCATGTCCCAAAGGTCACCGGGCCTGGTGTCACTTTAAAGAAGTAGTCCAGTTACACCTTTGTGGGCTTATAACTTGGCTTCTGAATGTCCTAGAGAGATCAGGTTTGTTTTAGTGTACTCCAATCAACAACCCCTACAACCTCAAAAAGGAATGGGGTCATTAGCACTTATGGTTTGTAAATGGCACCCAGAATTATGTTGCACGAAGCACAATTTCACATCATTCTGGGTCCATTTGTGTGAAAACAAGGTCCAATCAGGCTGAAACGTTACAAGAAGGTAGAATCTATTGAGTTGTAAGAGATATGAACGTTTCAAGATGATCGCACATTCCTAAGGGGGTAAAACCATGTCCCAAAGGTCACCGGGCCTGGTGTCACTTTAAAGAAGTAGTCCAGTTACACCTTTGTGGGCTTATAACTTGGCTTCTGAATGTCCTAGAGAGGTCAGGTTTGTTTTAGTGTACTCCAAACAACAGCCCCTACAACCACAAAAAGGAATGGAGTCATTAGCACTTATGGTTTGTAAATGGCACCCAGAATTATGTTGCACGAAGCACAATTTCACATCATTCTGGGTCCATTTGTGTGAAAACAAGGTCCAGTCAGGCTGAAACATTACAGGTATGTAGAATCTATTGAGTTGTAAGTGATCTGAACGTTTCATGATGATAGCACATTCCTAAGGGGGTCAAACCATGTCCCAAAGGTCACCTGATCTGGTGTCAATTTAAAGAAGTAGTCCAGTTACACATTTGTGGGCTTATAACTTGGCTTCTGAATGTCCTAGAGAGATCAGGTTTGTTTTAGTGTACTCCAATCAACAGCCCCTACAACCACAAAAGGAATTGAGTCATTAGCACTTATGGTTTGTAAATGGCAACCAGAATAATGTTGCACGAAGCACAATTTCACATCATTCTGGGTCCATTTGTGTGAAAACAAGGTCCAATCAGGCTGAAACGTTACAAGAAGGTAGAATCTATTGAGTTGAAAGTGATCTGAACGTTTCATGATGATCGCACATTCCTATAGGGGGTCAAACCATGTCCCAAAGGTCACCGGGCCTGGTGTCACTTTAAAGAAGTAGTCCAGTTACACCTTTGTGGGCTTATAACTTGGCTTCTTAATGTTCTAGAGAGATCAGGTTTGTTTTAGTGTACTCCAATCAACAGCCCCTACAACCACAAAAAAGGAATGGAATCATTAGCACTTATGGCTTGTAAATGGCACCCAGAATTATGTTGCACGAAGCACAATTTCACTTCATTCTGGGTCCATTTGTGTGAAAACAAGGTCCAATCAGGCTGAAACGTTACAGGAAGGTAGAATCTAATGAGTTGTAAGTGAACTGAACATTTAATGATGATAGCACTTTCTAAGGGGGTCAAACCATGTCCCAAAGGTCACCGGGCCTGGTGTCACTTTAAAGAAGTAGTCCAGTTACACCTTTGTGGGCTTATAACTTGGCTTCTGAATGTCCTAGAGAGATCAGGTTTGTTTTAGTGTACTCCAATCAACAACCCCTACAACCTCAAAAAGGAATGGGGTCATTAGCACTTATGGTTTGTAAATGGCACCCAGAATTATGTTGCACGAAGCACAATTTCACATCATTCTGGGTCCATTTGTATGAAAACAAGGTCCAATCAGGCTGAAATGTTACAAGAAGGTAGAATCTATTGAGTTGTAAGTGATCTGAACGTTTCAAGATGATCGCACATTCCTAAGGGGGTAAAACCATGTCCCAAAGGTCACCGGGCCTGGTGTCACTTTAAAGAAGTAGTCCAGTTACACATTTGTGGGCTTATAACTTGGCTTCTGAATGTCCTAGAGAGGTCAGGTTTGTTTTAGTGTAGTCCAATCAACAGCCCCTACAACCACAAAAAGGACTGGAGTCATTAGCACTTATGGTTTTTACATGACACCCAGAATTATGTTGCACGAAGCACAATTTCACATCATTCTGGGTTCATTTGTGTGAAAACAAGGTCCAATCAGGCTGAAACGTTACAAGAAGGTAGAATCTATTGAGTTGTAAGTGATCTGAACGTTTCATGATGATCACACATTCCTATGGGGGGTCAAACCATGTCCCAAAGGTCACCGGATCTGGTGTCAATTTAAAGAAGTAGTCCAGTTACACATTTGTGGGCTTGTAACTTGGCTTCTGAATGTCCTAGAGAGATCAGGTTTGTTTTAGTGTACTCCAATCAACAGCCCCTACAACAACAAAAAGGAATGGAGTCATTAGCACTTATGGTTTGTAAATGGCAACCAGAATTATGTTGCACGAAGCACAATTTCACATCATTCTGGGTCCATTTGTGTGAAACCAAGGTCCAATCAGGCTGAAACGTTACAAGAAGGTAGAATCTATTGAGTTGTAAGTGATCTGAACGTTTCTTGATGATCGCACATTCCTATAGAGGGTCAAACCATGTCCCAAAGGTCACCGGGCCTGGTGTCACTTTAAAGAAGTAGTCCAGTTACACATTTGTGGGCTTATAACTTGGCTTCTGAATATCCTAGAGAGGTCAGGTTTGTTTTAGTGTACTCCAATCAACAGCCCCTACAACCACAAAAAGGAATGGAGTCATTAGCACTTATGGTTTGTAAATGGCACCCAGAATTATGTTGCACGAAGCACAATTTCACATCATTCTGGGTCCATTTGTGTGAAAACAAGGTCCAATCAGTATGAAATGTTACAAGAAGGTTGAATCTATTGAGTTGTAAGTGATCTGAACGTTTCATGATGATCGCACATTCCTATAGGGGGTCAAACCATGTCCCAAAGGTCACCGTGCCTGGTGTCACTTTAAAGAAGTAGTCCAGTTACACATTTGTGGGCTTATAACTTGGCTTCTGAATATCCTATAGAGGTCGGGTTTGTTTTAGAGTACTCCAATTAACAGCCCCCATTACCCCAAAAAGGAATGGAGTCATTAGCACTTATGGTTTTTACATGGCACCCAGAATTATGTTGCACGAAGCACAATTTCACATCATTCTGGGTTCATTTGTGTGAAAACAAGGTCCAATCAGGCTGAAACGTTACAGGAAGGTAGAATCTATTGAGTTGTAAGTGA